>NC_037540.1:920677-949442 GCF_001531365.2 Cynara cardunculus var. scolymus
TATATATATATATATATATATATTGACAAAGTTAAATAATAAAATAAAACATTAAAATTAAGATAAAGCTTGTTATATTATGCGTACACCCTTCTAGGATTCTTAATGCAGTTTTAAAATATATACAATAACACATAACAAATTGACATGATAACGTTTTTATGACTTTATGAATTTTTACACTACCACGGATAAACAAAATAGTGATACATGCCACTCTTTCCGTCCATGGAACGATGATTATGAAGAGGTTAATTGCACCCTGTTATCATTCGTATCCCCTAACTTAGGGGTTGTTTAATTGGTAGTTGCTGAATGTTTTTGGTGCAGAATGATCAAGGGACTGTTTGGCGGTTTCTGAACTGTTTGATGCAGAATGGTTGTTGAATGAAATAATGTTGTTTGGTAACTGTTATCTGAATGACAACAAATTACCATTTTAATCTTCTGTATGATTTAGTACTGAATGAAATAGAGTTGTTTGGCATATATCTGAATAAAACAATTATTTTGCAAATATAACTACATATTTCATATTAATCCAAACAAACGTAACATTATTAGTTCAAAACAATATTTCATATTAATTCAAACAAACATAATTTTTCAAATTCATGAATAAACAAAAACATAACAATCAAATTCCAACATAATAGTTTTTTAACAATTCTTAATTTGACGGATTTAACATTAACTGATTCGCAATCTGGTCACGTAAATTAGCCATATATTGATTGTTTTGAGTACCAAAAGGCATTCCATCCATGTCATCTTCATCGCCTCTCTCGATTTCTTCTTGTCCCTCGGCAATAAATATGGGGTCATTGTCGTAATCCATGAATAACTGATCGTGGATATTGCATCTTCGTATAAAATCATGAACCGCAAAACAGACAATCATAACGTTCCTTTGTATGCGAAACGGATAGGGAGCCGTTTGCTTTAAAATTGGAAATCTTGCCTTCAAGACACCATAGGCACGCTTGATAACGTTTCTGAGTTGGCATGAGCATGGTTAAACCTTTCTTCTTTGGTCAAGGCATGTTGTCGTTGAAAATCAGCAAGTCAATACATCGTATTGCGACATGGAATCATAAAACCACGAGTATTGGCATAAGCAGCATCACAGAGATAATATTTATCTACAATCGAAATTTGAGTTTCAACCCATTATATAAAATGTATAAGAAATGATAAACATTTAAAGTTGAGTAAAAATTTTACATACCTCGTGGAGGAAATGGAAAGCCAGAGGTTGGACTAAAAGTAACTTCTCTCAACACTCTAGCATCATGTGCTATACCCTCCCATCCAATCCAAACATACGTGAAAAAGCATATTAAAATCACAAATACCTAAAACATTTCAATAACATTCACCTCTTCATCTACCTTTATGACGAACTTGTTGATCAACAGGCACGACTGCATGTATGAGAGTTTTTGTTTTCGTGTCTTTTACCTTTTTTTGTTTTTTTAATTTAATTTATTTATTTAAAAATAAAACATAAAAACTCGTAAAAAGAGTATCGAATAGAGAAATGTGAATATAAAAGCATCTTTTTTGGACTTTTTTATTTCATGACTTATATTAACATTAATCAATAATAATAATAATTAAAAAAAAAAAAAAAAGATTATTACCATCATCTCATGCTTATTGGTTAACAGTTAACAGAGATGACTTTTGTTCTAGAACCACGTACGATATTCATGGTGACGTAAGCAATGACATTAACACTCTGAAACCCTTGGAAACATCTTCAGTATTCTTTCATCACTTCAAACACAGCTTTCAGCTTTCCCTCCCTATAAATATACAAATACAATACAACCACCACAGCCTTCATTTCACAAATCACAACACTCAACAAATTAACACTCAGTCTTGAACTTAATTAATGGATGTCTCTGAAGTTGTCCTTCTGGACTTTTGGGCCAGTTTGTTCTGCATGAGGGTCAAAATCGCTTTGGCTGAAAAGGGTGTTCAGTACGACTGCAAAGAAGAGAACTTGGCCAACAAAAGCCAACTGCTCCTTCAAATGAACCCGGTTCACAAGAAAATCCCAGTGCTCATCCACCATGGAAAACCCATCTCTGAATCCAACATCATTGTCCAGTACATCGATGAAGCCTGGCAAAACAAGCATCCGCCATTGTTGCCTTCTGATCCTTATCTCAAAGCCCAAGCCAGGTTCTGGGCTGATTTCGTTGACAAGAAGGTACCCATCATTTGTCATATATTTCTTTTGAGGTTCTCGATCGATCTAATTTGTGTGGAAAAAAACACGCAGATAAATGATGGTGCGAGGAGGATATGGAGCACGAAAGGAGAAGAGCTGGAAAAGGCAAAGAGGGAGTTTATCGAGTGGCTGAATGTGTTGGAAGAGCAGCTTGGGGATAAGGCATATCTGATGGGGGAGAGCTTTGGGTATGCAGACATTGCGATGGTGCCTTTCTACTGCTGGTTTTATGCATTGGAGACGATTGGGAAGATGAGCATAGAGAAAGAGTGCCCCAAAGTGGTTGCATGGATGAAAAGATGCATGGAAAGAGAGAGCGTCTCCAAGTCTCTTCCTGATCCCCACAAGGTTTACGAGTTTCGGTTGCAGAAGCTCAACAATAAAACCACTTAAAATTACTCATAATATATATATATATATATATATATATATATATATATATAGAGAGAGAGAGAGAGAGAGAGAGAGATATGGGGATTAACGTGTTTTCGTGAGACCCGTAAGAATTATAATACAAATAATAATAATTAAAAGTAAAAGAAGACGCTAGGAATGATAATATAGTACAAATAATAATGCTTTAAAAGTTTTTGTCAAATGTTTTATTTTTATTTATATATCCGATGATCCGTTGGTGTTTGTTAAATTTAACGAGGGATGTGATGATTCAAGTCCTAGTAAAACATACCAAACTTGCTTAAAAGTAGGATTAGAATCGTATGAACTTGCTTGAATTGTCTGGAATGAAGAAAAGGTTGGTCTTTGTGATATAATGATTTATACAATATGTGTTTGTAAAATAGTGGTTGAAAACCTAACCAACCTCGTCAACCAAACTCAACCCAACGTAGAATAATTCAACCCGATGTTTAATCGAGTTGTGAAATTTTCAAACCGTCGGTATTGAGTTGATATTAGGTTATTATTATTTGAATTCAACCCAACTCGATGAACCCGGGATCTTTTTATTTATTGAATTTAATATGATTATCGAATTTCTATTAATGTATAAATTAGACAATTACACTATCACGTACACTCTTTATATACACATAATTTCAATTTATTTACATCTATATATAACTCATTCGTATATATGTTCAATAACTGCGTACACATATGCAAATTGAAAAAATTAATTGAATGTGATATACGTAAAAAGTATGGATAACGATGAAAAAGAAATTACGAGTAGAGAAACAACGTATTAAATGTTAGAATAATATTTTAATGTACCAACGTATCAATCCGGCCAACCCTTACAGTTTGATTTGGATTGCACTTTGGTTTAGGTTGGGTTGAATTAAGATTTTTCAAACCACAAGTATTGGGTTGAGTTCTTCAAATATCTTAAACCCGATTAACACAACCCATGAGCACCCCTAAAAACCACAGGAACTCATGGCGAACTAAATCCAAGTTTTTAAAATTTAAAAACTGGTAAAATTGAAAACTTTGGGGACCAAAGTTAAACTTTATTCCAAATAAAATATAGAGCTAAACAAAGTGTTAGAATTTGAACACTTAAAAGAAGTAAAATATTAGCATTTTAAGGGTTACGAAAAACGAGTCGAGCTTTTAACGACCTACTTGAGTTCGAGTTTGAACTTGATAATTCTAGAACTTGAGTTGATCTCGAACATAAAAATAGAACTCGTCTGACTTAACGAATCGAGCTTCATAACATCAAGATTCGACTCGTCTCGGACGAAAACTCGATTAAATACTCCGAGTACAGCGAACCATTAGAGCATATGTTTTCTCGAGTTAAACATGCTCATATGTTCATATAAAAAATATAAAAGTTATCAACGTCGAGCTAATAAACGAGTAATCCATCGCGAGTTTGAGCCTATAAACGAGCATCGAACTCAAACTCGATAACTTAAAAAAACATTCGAGCTCGAGCCTTATATTAAAAAAGTTATCAAGCTCGACCTCGGGCTCGATCCATATATTATTTTCTCGAGCCGAGCTCGAATAACCGACTAGTCGACTCGACTTGACTCGGCTCGGCTCGTGTACACCCAATACTTTGTGTAACTACACCAACTTATTAAACTTTGGTGGTCATTTTGCAAAAAAACAAAAAGTTATATATTATAATATCGATAAATATAGAAAAGAAGCTAAAACCCTAACCGGCTCTTAACAGGCTCTCTCTCCCGTTCTTCCCTGTTGTGCCCTCGCCCATCTCTGCCGTCACCGGCACCGCCGCTTGCTGCCGTTCCTTAGCCACCGAAAGAAAATAGCTCTCCGTTGTCTTTGAAGTTAAGGTAACAGTTTTGTAAATTATCGAAATCATGAATGTAATTATTGGTTGGTTTGTGTGACTAGGGTTTAACGATTTTGGTTGATTAGGTCAGGTAGATGATTTTGGAGACTTAAACTGCCTGTTATTCAGTTGTTTAGGATGGACGTTTATTGTTCTTATTTAGGTTTAGTTATTTTGTTTTCCAACGTTTATATTTGTATATGATCAAATGTTTGTTTGTTTCGCTAATTCGGTTTAAATTTTTTTGGTTCGTATGATGGATGTAACAAGTTCAAATTAGAATGTTTATGTGTTCTGTTATCAGATTTTAAAAATGAATGCGTTGCCTAAAGACGAGTATTCTGACTTTAGATTGTTTGGAACGGTATCTAGGGTTTTATTGTTAAGTGCAATGAGTTTAGTTCGTTAATTAAGGTAATTATCTGTTTGTGTATGGGTTTATGGATTTCTTTTTATCAGAATGTCCAGTTGATGCATCTATTTGTAAATCATAACCCCAAAATTTGCTTTTTTTAACAGGTGAATTTGAAAGTACAAAATGCAGAATGACGAAGTTATATGGCAAGTCCTCAGGCATAAGCACTGCAGTTTTATGACCAAGTGAGTCTTGAGCTATCTTTATTGATTCAGGAAAACAGGACAAGACGATACTTCGTCGTTACTAACTTTTGGGAAGTTTATTTCTAATGCTGCCTTTCTGTTTTTGGTTTTAATGATTTTCTTAATCAGAATTACCGCTGGAATTTTTTGTCGGAACCCTTACAATTTGACTGGGATTTGTAACCGGAGCTCATGCCCACTTGCCAATAGTCGTTACGCTACCATTCGTGATCATGATGGTATTGTCTTTAACATAGTTTTATTGTGATTTCTATTTCTTATTTTGTATTTGCTTTGGAACTGAAATATTTGGTGCGTTTGTTGCATGATTTCCATTGGCTTCGTTTTTATAATTATATGTGTTAGTTTTGGTGCTGTTAATACAGGTCTGACCTTGTTTGGCTTTCTTTTGAATCAAAATTTTACGCTGGTCATGCATGCAATTGCAGGGGTATAAATTGGTTGATTTTGCATGTTGATGTGTTTTGGTTTGTCTGGGTTAGGTTTGAAAATGGAATTCATGGAAGCTGCAGTTATTATATTAAAGTATAGTCCGGGGAATGAATGACCAAAGTTTGCAGTCAGGGACCTGTATTTTCTTATTAGCAGCTAAAGTGTACGAAGATGTTGATTGTGAAGTTGATGATAAAGCAAACACTCCACTGTTAAGCAGATTCTCATAATGATTGTGTGAATAGATGTCGACATGGGATACACATACACTGTTAAGCAGTTTCCATCTGAAGACCGTATGGAGGAACCCAAAAGGACAATCTAAACATGTTAATCAGTAGAAGAATTAAGAGCTTGCATAGATGTAGTATTATGTGGAGCAAGACAGTAGCCTGTGTCGTGAGAGGAGCTAGAAGAGCTCACAGAAGTAGATGGATCGGGAATTGGGTAGTTCAAAATTATATACTGAATTGGAACCATGCTATTGAATATGGTTTAGAATTCTTAATTAACTAATTGAAAGGCTAAAAGGTAGAGAAGAATTTAAGGAAGGTGCAGGACTTGCTTCAATCAATGTGTACTTAAGGGTTATGAAATGATCTTTACAAGTTGGCAAGTTAATGATATGAACAAAAAAGAAATTTGGAGGGTTTACTTTGGCAAGTCTTGTTGAACATTTAAATGTTAGTTGGAAGCAGAAGAATTTTTTCTATACATTTTTTATATCAACAGAGAGTTGTAGCAATAAAGGATGGAAACTTGGAAAAAGAACTGGTCTGAAGATACGTGTCTCTGAGTTTATGGAAAGCAAATAGGATGCATCCTTAAGTTGTTCACGTTTTCTTCCAATAGCACCATTAAGCAATTTGGATAATTGTTCCAACTGTAGTGTAGCAAGCTTAGAAGCCACGCCAGGAAGTTGTTGAAAATGTTTTCATAGCTTGGTTATCATTTGCTAAAGGAGGAAAGTACTGTGCGCTTTAAAGTATGTGGAAATAGTAACTTTGGCTTGAAACTGATTTCTATCTGGGTATGATTCTTGATATTCTCGATTACCATGTTCAATGAACTCATTGTGCACTAAAAGGGTTGATGGCTTTGAGCATGATGAAAGGTGGTAGGACAAGTTAGTTGGTGAATTGCATATCTTCTGTTTTTATCTGCTTCTGTAACATTTGTGTACTTTTATCCATTATCTGGGTTTTTACACTATCCATTACTTTCTTTGTTGCAGGAGTCTTCTACTTGTATATGAAAACTATAGAGAGGGCTCATATGCCAAACAAGTTGTGGGAAAGAGTGAAATTGCCTCGCAATTATGAGATGGCACTAGAAATTATTGACAAAAATCTGGTATAGAACTTTCTTAGCTCATTCAACATATGCAAGTATGTTGAGAATTTTATATGGAGAAATTAAAATTCCAAATTGTAATGAGTTTTGCAAATTGAATCGACAGATGTACTGGCCGAAGTTCCTTGTACACAAGGCAAAGCAGCGGCTGACTAAAATGACACAGATGCGGATACGCATGAGGAAGCTTGCCCTTAAAACAAGGTTGGTGGATACCTTTTTTATTCCATTTTCAAAATAATAATTGGACCACCTGCAATCTACCACCTATTTGATTGACCATGATCGGGGTTCTCCATGAATTGGTTTAAGTGATTATTGTTGACACTCAATATTCGGAAGCATGTGGGCTTTACTGCAGGTGAAGAGCCAAATTTAGGACAAAGCCGGGTTTCAAGAATATAAGAACCCATCAGCCCGTTTTCTAACATATAAAATGCTTATACTTCTTGCACATTATTACAAGTAAAAATCCCGTCAGTTAGTAGTTGTTTGGTACACATGTCAGTGATTATTTCATTTGCACTTTTTTTTTGAAAAAGATGATTAGTAGACTCGGTATTTCCTATTATTTTTGTAACATCCCTGACCAATCATACCAGATATTGTCTGCTTTATCCACACCTGGACTCACAGTTTTAAAGTGATTTGATAGAGGAGGTATCTACTATCTTGTCTCTTATAAGGCGACCTTTGTTCCCTCCCCAACTGATGTGGGATCTCACAGTCCACCCCCCCTCTGGGAGCCCAAACGTCCTCACTGGCACACCAGTCCACTTCTCGACTCTGATACCATTCGTACATTTCCGACCGGCCATACTAGATATTGTACTGCTTTATCCACATCTGGACTCGCGGTTTTAGAAGGCGTCTGGTAGAGGAGGTATCCAGTCCTTTATAAGGCAGGCAACCTTTGTTCTCCTCCCGACTGATGCGGAATCTCACCTTTTTCTATTGATGAATGGAGTTTTGACTTATTTAGGTAGACAACTTTCTATATAAACTGATCTATGTGGCCGTGTTCAATTTTATAGGGAGAAGGTAATGACAGCTCCTAGAAAAGAAAAGAAGAGAGAAGCTAGACGAGAGGAAAAGGCTGAAAGGGCAGCAGTTTTGGAAAAGGTTACGTTTCCAACCACCTGTGCTTCATTCGGATTCCTATAAAGCGTTTTTACAGCTCTAACAAGCAATGTTCTTGTTGTGCAGAATATTGAGAAAGAGCTGGTTGAGCGTGTACAAAAAGGAATGTATGGTGATTTATATAATTATCATACGGAAGCATTTAATAAATTTCTTGATGATTTTGAGGGACCAGAAAAGGATGTAAATGAAGACGAGAAAGAGGTTTGTTTATAATTCCTTTTTTTGTTTTTATATTTCTTTTTAAATACCTTCGGTGCACGGAAAGACCACCCTTGAAATCGTCTTTTCTTGCCATCCTTCCATTCTTTCTGTTAAACAGGTAGAAACAGAATTTGTTGAATGGAATGATGAATATGAAGACGAAGATGATTTGGAGGATTTCAATGGTCTTCCAACTGACGAAATTGGCTTAGATGATGATGGTGGTAAGACTCTTATCGATGTCTCTTGCAAGTCAAGTAAACTATTGGGTTGTTTGGTTGATTTTCTATTAAGTGGATAAAGCTGTTGGTAAAACTTGGGAATGTTTTCGTTTGGAGGGTTTTAACATAGATGGAATGAGCGTGTTTTTTAATTGGAAGGGGTAGGTTTGGAGAAAACTCAGGCTTTCTGCATTAAGCTCCCTCCTAAAAGGTTACCGAACAAGCCACTGTCTATATCATAAGCCACTACCATACAGTCATTTATGGCTGACTGAATAAGTTGGGAGTCCCATTAAGCTCATTAAGTTGCTAACAAAATGGGTCCTATATCGTAACGCCCCAAAATTTCTAAAACAATAAGTCAGGTGCCGTTACTTTAAAATTAAAACTACTAAGTCTTGATTATGAACTTGAAAGTTAACTTTATTTATAACATAGCTTATAATTACATCAAAGATGAAATACTAGCGGAAATGTAACTCAATAGCTTATAATACAATATAACTTGCTATTGATTAGTAAATACTAGTTCATGCAAATCTTCTTCAACCCTCGCTTGAGATACATACATGAGATATATAAGCTAAAAAGCTTAGTGAGTAATTATGGTTTCATGAATAAACAATTTTCATGATGCTTAACATTTTGTGGATAGTAATTCACTAGAACTCTTGATCGTGCACAAAATAATTTCATGATCATGCATAAACATTCTGTTGAGATCTCACTTGAAACATGTAATTATACCATACTTGTCTTGAGGTTTGCTAACCCCTGGGTCCACTAAGGCTGTCCCATAAGGTCCATTTGCAAGACGTCCCTTCTTGTAATACTCGTACGTTGGATATTTATGGTCTTTCGTGCCTTTGTAACACATACATGTATCATAACATGTAAACACTTTCATGCCTTGGTGTAAAACATATACTAGTATCAAAACGTGCCATCATGCATATCTTGAATATATGTAACATTTTCATGTAAGGCAAACATGTGAAAATGTCTTGTAATGCATAAAATACTTTTTATTGCATCAATTACTTGTTCTTTTTGCTCTCAAACGTGTACTCTTATGAGAGTTTTACACCTCCTACTTGAGGATAAGATAATCTTGACACCTCATGCTTTTCGGAAGAGAATTTTGACCTCATGCTTCTAGGAAGAGAATCTTGGCATCTCATGCTTCTAGTATTTCTTTGTCATGCTTCTTAGACTTGCCTTGTAATCAAATAGTCTTGCCAACTCATGCTTTTGGCCTTTACAACTCATTACTAGCTTGCTTAGTCTTGCTTAATCATCACATAGCTTTCCAACACACTTCTAGCTTTTACATCTCATCCCCTTAGGTTTAATTTCTCAAGCTTTTCGTTGTAAGCTATTTGCCTTGTAAATGTGATAGATTAGATTTATAAATGCTATAGCTGTTGGCATCTTTTTAGAGTACTTAAATAACTCATAACATCTGTATTTAAGCATAAAACATTGTAATTTAACAAATATGACACTAGGGTGTTACATATATGTTCTTAGAGCATTTCCACCAGTAGGTTCTTAAAAGCAAAAAAGTTTAGCTCTTACAAGTCACTACCATTGTGGAGAGTTCTTTTAAGTCACGCATATTTTTGGGGTTATCTTGAATTTTGTGTGAAATGATATTTTATGCGTTCTTTAATGAGTAAACTATGATTTTCATCCCTGTGGTTTGTAATTCTTTGCTCTTTTCGTCCCCGAGGCAATTCGATATAATTAAGTAAGAGGGACGAAAATAGCAATAAATTATAAACCATACGGACGGAAAAAGCAACGACTTATAAACCACAGGGACGAAAAAGGTAGTTTACTTATTCTTTTAATTGCTTTAAAAAGATATAAATATTTTTAATGGTGAAATAGTAAATGGGACCCACAAAAAAGTTCTTGTGAGTCGCTCTATTATGGGGTTCTATGGAGGATCTTAATTTGGTGAGTTGAGTGGAACCGGCAAGAAAAAGTACAAAAAGTGGGTTCTTATAAGTCACTTCATTGGAGATGCTCTTAATATCTGAATAACAGTATGAACACTTGCTAGATATATCAAATACTTTATTGTAAACATTAATAGATTGCTGAGTAAATTACGATTTTCGTTTATGTGGTTCGTTAATAATTTCGATTTTTGTCCTTGTGGTTTAGAAATTGTGATTTTAGTCACTATAGTTTGCAATTTATTGCTGTTTTCGTCCCTGGACTAATTCCTACCTTTAGGTAATAGGGACCAAAACAGTAAAGAATTGTAAACTACAGGGACTGAAAGAACAATAATTTGTAAATCATAAGGACAAAAATAGCAATGATTTACCAACCATAGGGACGAAAAACGTAATTCACTTTAGATTGTTAGATGTCCAATGATATGCAAACTGTACTGCAAAAATAGGTCTGTTATTTGAGTGTTAAATGGGTTTGTTGCATCTTTAATATCTCATTGCACCGAAGGGAGGCTGAATGAAACTGCTGAATGTTTAAATGGTTGATAACCTCTTAACGGGCTATGGCCGTTTCAACAGATGATGATGATGGCGATGATGATGATGATGATGCAGAAGAAGTGGCGGTGGATCGAAAGAGGGGGAGGACAGATTCCAAATATGCTTTAAAGAAGCAGGAGAAAGAAGCTAAAAAGAAGAAAGGAAGAGCTCTTGTGGAGGTAATTTTGAATTTGAAACCATTGGCCGTATTTGATGTTAATGATCCGAGTTATATAATCTAATAATTAGAGATGGGAACGATGTCTGGGATATCGGGCCCCGCTCCCCACTCCCTATCCCCATTGGGGAATCGAGGATTTTACCCCATTTACAAAGTTTAATTCTCTCTATTATAACATCCTTATAAATGTCAATTACACGTTTAAATGACATAGTATTTTAAAACTTCAATTAACCAAATGCTAATGGTTGTGTTTGCATAAGATTAGTTTGAAAAATAAACATATCAATTACATCAACGTTATATCACCAAAACCTTTTTCGAACAATCAAACCAATATCGTGAAAGATTGATTATATTTTTATGTTATATATACTTATTGGATTTGTCGTTTTTATAATATTGTACACACACATACACACATATATATACTTATACATAAGTAAATTATGTATTTAGTCCCTGTGGTTAATTGGAATTTTTTATTTTCGTCCTTGTGGTTTTGAAATTATGATTTTCATCCTCATATTGTATAATTCATTTCGTTTTCGTCCTCATGATTAAAACTTTATTGTCTTTTTTGTCTCTATGATTTACAATTCATTTATATTTAAGTCCTTACACTTAAAAAACAGTGTTTAACCTCAGGGATGAAAATAGAAATGAATTACCATAGGGAGTAAAACTGCAATTTCAAAACCACAAGGAACAAAGTCCGAAATTTGTAACAAACCACATGGGTGAAAAACGTAATTTACTCAAAGACTTGCTAATAGACACTCTGGCTCAGGTCCTGGTTTAAGGGGTATCCCCATCCCCGGTCAACTCGGGTTCGGGTATCGGGTTCTCCATTGGATATGTGGCTTTTTGTCATCCCTACTAATAATATGTTGATTTTGGTGGGTAGGTTGAGCATGAAGATTCAGATAGAAGGCAGAAGGCAACTATATGAATCAGAGAGGTGGGGTTGTCTGAATGATGATGTTGTAAAAGTTTTGATCTCCTTTTCTACCCTTTTACAACTTTGTTGTTTTTAATGATGATGATGATGATGATGATGATGATGATGATTTGTATTTGGGAATTTTACATTTTGATCAAGAATTAAGTTATAGGGATGGGAGAGATTAGATGTAGGTGCCTTCAAATGTCATTAGTTTTTTTGCAAACATTTTTCTTTCCAAGAGAGGTTTCTTTTTAACTTATGGATCTTTTTTAATATTTGTGTTGCTACATGATTGGCTTTGTGGAACTCTTTACGGAATCACTCCCTTCTATATTCTGGGTAGATGATAAATCTGTATACATCTTTGAGGCTGTTTAATCATTTTCTCATTAAGATGTTTACTTTTAGCTTAATAAGCTTATTGAATGGGCTTATTTGTACATACATTTTGGAGTGTTTATTTGTAGCTTAATGAAAAAAAAGTTGTCTTATTCGTTCAGCTATAATTGTTATTGTCTAGATTCAGCCATACAAATGACATCTCCTATCCTTGTTCAGTATCTTTCTCCATAGTCAAACCATTCAGGGAAGGGAAGGGAGCTTATTTTTTACCATTGATTTTCTTTATGAAAGTATATAATGTAATGAGTTGGGTTCTTATGAGAGTGAGAGTTATGGTGATAAAAGATCTTCATACTTGAATTAATTCTAATTCATGAGTTACACTACATCAATATTAATGAGAAACATTAAATCAATTCCCTTCTAAAATGCAATTCATGGTTTGGTTTTAGATTAAAGGTGATCAGGGTCTAAATCCTTTATTACATTTTCCACCTTTAACTCTTATTCTTACATGATCTTTCATTTAATATAATAAAGTCTACTTGTTTACTCTCTCTCTCTCTCTCTCTCTCTCTCTCTATATATATATATATATATATATATATATATATATATATGGTTGGGTTCCGGTTAGAGGAGAAATTATGATGAGAAGTGTAAGAAGAGATCTCTATCTTTGGATTAATACTAATTGAATGTTAACACTAATGATGTTTACCGAGATGCACCAGATTAATTCCATTTTAAAGCACAATTCATGGATGGACATGACATTAAAAGTGATCAAGGGTTCAAATCTCTTAATTTCCCTTCTCACACGATCTTTCACCTATATATTTATATATGACAAATACTCATCCATACTATTTCTTTATTTTTGGTGAAATTCGATCCTTGATCTTCTAGAAGGCTAAGTTCTACCGATAACTAATTACATTCATTCATTACTCCAGATGCTTTCATTTCCCAAATTCAATTGTTAAGTTCGAATCAGATTATTAATAAATCTGTTAATTTCGTGATCCGCTGCCAAACTTATTTCAAGAGAGCTCGGAATAAAAATGATATGGTTAAAAACATTCAAAGTAAGTCTCTGTATCTTATTGGTGGGCCTTCTACCTCCACGCGACATTGCTCCGTTAGGCTTTCGCGAAAAAAAAAAAAAAAAAAACCGGATGGTATAAATTTAAGAAAACTTGATTAATTTATTACAACGGTGTACATTGGAATAAGGGGCCGTTTACCTAAACACTTACCCGGTAAGTGTTTATTGGTAAAAATCAACACTATCACTTACTTACCGAGTAAGATTCGAGTCCACCAAAACGATATTGTATGTAATAATTTATCCGGTAAGCGCTAACCGTGGTAAGACTCGTCGTCGTTATTTATCAGGTAAGACTCTTGGTCCTTGTCTTTGCTCTTACCAGGTAAGATTCTTGATCTTTGTCATATTTATCCAGTAAGATAATATGACTTGATAAGCACTTACCCAGGTAAGCATTTGATAAACGGTCTCCAGTAAAGTTAATAGAGACCGGACACCCTTAAAAAAAAAAAAGTTAATAGAGACCGGAGAAAGAAAATTACTAATTTAAAAAACCAATCAAACTCTTTCGTACTATCGATTTTATTTAAAGGGAAAAGTACAATAAAAACCAATGAACTTTCTTGTTTGGAATGATTAAGTCCTTGAACTTTTTTTTGGAACAAATAAGTCCTTGAACTTTCCAAAACATGTTAAATAAGTCATTGGACAATTTTTTGGCTCAAATAAGTCATTGGACATTCCAAAATATGTTAAATAAGTCCTTAGACATTCCAAAAAATGTTAAATAAGTCATTGGACAATTTTTGAAACAAATAAGTCCTTGAACAATCCAAAACATGTTAAATAACTTCTTGAACTTTTATAAAACATGTTGGATACATTCTTATGACTTGTACAACTAGTTAAAATGGTAATTATTTTTTTGTAAATGTAAGTACTTTTTTGTTATATTTGTTTAATTTTATAGATCTAAATACTTTTTGGTTCAAAAAATATTTAGGGGCTTAATCGTTCAAAATATGAATGTTCATTGGGTTTTTTTCCCGATTTTTTTTCACTATTTTACCACTTTATTTTTTTCAAAAAGTTATTTAACATGTTTTGGATTATTCAAGGACTTATTTGTTCCAAAAATTGTCCAAGGACTTATTTAACATTTTTTGGAATGTCCAAGGACTTATTTAACATATTTTGGAATGTTCAAGGACTTATTTAACATGTTTTGGAAAGTCCAAGGATTTATTTGTTCCAAAAAAAAATTCAAGGACTTAATCATTCCAAACAAGAAAGTTCTTTTCCCTTATTTAAAAGTTGAACGTTGAGTTGATGCCCGCCAGAGTCAAAGTCAAATGTTTGACGAATTATACGGGAGATAAGTAAAAGGGGAGAGAACTCGACTGTTTCCACACTCAGACGAATAATGGAGGATACTCTCAAGATTGACGATGATGGCGATGAACTCAACCGAGAAGTTGTTAACATACTGAACAAGTCATCGGAGGAGATCATCGATAGGGTTGATCTTTCCGGTCACCAATTAAAGTTTTTTCCCGAAGAATTCGGCAAGCTTACCGCTTTAGTTCATCTCAATCTCTCCAATAATCACTTACAGGTTACGATCTAACATCTTCCATAGTTTATTTATGTTTATATCCGCTTTTTATGTATGAATCTTTTGATTTTCTGATCCGATTATGATCGTTATTGTTTTTAATATTCTAAACTGTACAATCCTTGTTCCTGCCTTCAATCTGTTTGTTATGATGTCCGAGTTACCAGTTTTGCTATGAAACGAGATTTTAGGTTTTTGAGTACTTCTTTTCTGTTTGTTTTTGAGGTCCCCAACTAGTTTTTAGGGTTTCATTTCAGGGTTTTCTTCAAAGTTGTGAGGATTTTTTTTTGTCAAACAGGTGCTTCCTGATTCAGTTGCAGGATTACTGAAACTGGAGGAGCTTGATGTTTCATCAAATCTGTTGGAATCCTTACCAGATTCGATCGGTTTACTGACCAATCTCAGAGTCTTGAATGCATCCAGCAACAAGCTTAACACCCTTCCTGAAAGCATCGCTTTTTGCAAGTAATATGTTCAAATTTCTAGTTTTTCCCATTTCCTGAATGCGCCAGTGAAATCATCGGTTCATTTTATGTAGTTGGATTTCCAAGAGAATATGGGGTTGTTAGTTAAGCATTGACATGGGCTTAGGAGGTATGGAGTGCACGCACACTCGTCTTAGCTAACTATAACATGGTAGTTTTTCCCTTTTCCTAGGGGAAGCGCCCCTGGCGGCTTCAGAATGTTCTAAGTGAAGTTCAGATGCAACTGAGTTCCTTTCGGAAAGCGTCTGAATTCCTTTCAGAAGCCACTGAGTTCTCCTTAGAAGCCTCTGAGTCTTGTTCAGGAGTAGTTTTGACTCTCTAGAGGCTTCTAAACCTTCCGGAAGCTGAAGCCTAAGCCTTTCGGCTTCGAACTTTTGAAGAGTCGGAAGCTTTAGCTTTTCGACTCTCGAGCCTTCTGATCCATGTAAGCAGTTAACTGTCCACTAATTACGATTTTCTAAGTTTAGAAAGAAATATCTGCCAAAATCATGACTAATAATTGAGATCGTGCTCAAATTAATTTCATGATACCCCGACAGAATTGGGTCGAAATATAACTCAAGGAAAACAAGCTCTAACGTAATCTCAGTTTTATCTCAAATTTTGATCTTCATCAACAGGTCATTGATAGAATTGCATGCCAGCTTCAATAACCTCGTATTCTTGCCAACAAACTTCGGTTACGGACTAGTGAACCTTGAAATCCTCTCGATCAGCCTCAACGAAATCCGTTTCCTTCCACCTACAATCAGCGAACTGGTATCTTTACGGTATTTCGACGCTCATTTCAATAAACTCCATGGCCTTCCATCTTCAATCGGGAAGCTAACGAATCTTGAGGTATTGAATTTGAGTAGCAATTTCAGCAATTTGACACAGCTTCCCGACACCATCACCGATCTTGCAAACCTCAAAGATCTTGATCTTAGCAACAACCAAATCCAAGCTCTTCCTGAAGCATTTGGTCAACTTCAAAACCTCATCAAATTGAACTTGGATCAGAACCCACTTGTGGTTCCTCCTATCGAGATCGTGATGGAAGGAACCGAGGCCGTAAAGGGTTTCATGATCAAGTGGACGCTCAAGAATATTGCCGCCGAAGAACAGCGGCGCGCGGTGGAAGCGAATGACCGGGATCAGGGTGGATGGTTGGCTTGGGGAACCAATATGGTTAATGCATACCTTGGCCAAGGTAAGCCTTCTGGTTCAAAAGACTCATATTTGGATCAGTTATTGTGATGTTCTAAAGAAATAACTTCAAAAACATCTGTTTATACAAGTATATCATCTCAGAACCAATTATACTGCGTCCTGTAAGCAAAACTTTGTATATGTTATATTATGGTGCATAAATTCTTGTTATTGTGATGAATGAAATGTCGATGTTGTTTTTATCAGAATATTTGTCGTTTACTTCATAGACGGACCTCAAACTTTTTCATTTAACTAAAGAAACAAGTATAGGGATATTTGTCATAAAATCATCACTGGTCTGTTGGTTAATTTATTGCTTTTCATATGTGAGGTCTTGTGTTCACATCTTTTGTTGCATTTTTATCCAGAAGCATAGTAAATCTGAAATTAAAAGGTAAAAACTAAGAAAATGACACTAACAAGATTCAAATTTGGGTCTGGATGGAAGAAAAAACTTGCAAACCAACTCCATAAAGGGGAAACCTGGCCTAGTGGTATCATAATCTCTGGCCTCCTAAGAGGTCAGGGATTCAAACCTTACCAAAGATGTATGAGTTTATTTGTTGCATTTACCGTGTATTAATATTATATACTTAAAAAAAATAGATACAGTAACATTTTTCACGATCGTATAATCTTTTACCATACGACGGTGGAAAAAAGCAATGGCCCGTGCCATCGCATCTAATACATTGGGTCCGTCCCAGCTTTACTCTATGGTTTTTACGTTATCGAAAGTTGCTTAATTTTTTGTTTTTTATGAGAAACTTGTTTAGGCTATGCTACATTTGTCTTAAATTAAAGAGTACTCGTTAATAATTTCGATTTTCGTCCTTGTCGTTTATAATTTTTTATTCAAATGATTTACAATTTATTGTTGTTTTCGTCCTTGGACTAATTCTTATCTTTAAGTACAAGGGACCGAAATGGTAAATAATTGTAAACCATAAGGACCGAAACAACAATAAATTATAAATTAAAAGAATGAAAATAACAATGAATTATCAACAATATAATGAAAACCGCAATTTCTAAACCGTAAATACAAAAATGTGTAATTACTATACAATTTAATTAACTAAATTATAATTTTCCGGTCAATACAGATAATAGTGAATTTCTCTATCTTATGATTAAGGTAGAATTAGAGAAATTAAAATAAAAAATAGACAGTTATTTTGAAACAGATTAAATATAAACTTTACCTTAAAAACCAGATATAAATGTAAACTTTAAATGATTGTCGTGAAAAAATTTCGAGCTCGGCTGCATCTGGATTGAATCGAGCTCCACTTCTTAGCCTTCTCAGACCGTTAGTTGACTTCTTAGCCTTGAAGAAGATAAGGGCATGGAGATTGACCCAGCTCATCGACCAGGAAGGTGGGAGAGCGCTGATGACGAGTATAGAGATAGTAAAAAGGTATATGAGGACGAAGAAGGTGATGGACCTAGATAGAACGCGGAGCACCGGCCTCGGCCGCCGATACAGTACCATGCTTACCAGCTCGCTTTCCTGCCTGGCAAAATACAGGGTTATCAGTCGGCTAACCACCTCTACCTAGCATTTTATAGGAGGGGATATAGCCCTTTTAAGGTCTTTTTGTCGATACAATTTTTGGGGCGTGGGAAATGCATCTCGTTGAATGTTTTAACGTGTCTCTCCACAAAGTCGGGTTTCAGTTTCCACCGAGATAAAGTTTGTCTCTCCTTCCATTCCTTTCGGGACCCGACACAAGGAGGGAATAAAGGCAAGCTACGAAGATAAATTTCATCAAAAAACCGAGTCTAATTCAATCCGTACAATTTGTATAATTAAATGTTTTTATTAAAAATGAACTAAAAAATGAGACGAAAAAAAAAAAAACTCTCCATACCAAAATAAATGTAGAAAATGAATAAAATACATATAGTTTTAAAAATGGCAAATTGTATGAAAAAGTAATGTTATTTAACTTGATTCATGTTTTAGGTAACGTACTTTCAAAACTTCCATTTTGGTATCTAAGATATAAAGTCTTAAAAGATAATTTTACCCTTGATAATAGAGAGATAAATTTTATCTAGGGGTGTGTGCGGGTTGGTTGGGCTGTTTACGGTATTTATACGACCCGACATAATTATGGTAGTTTGGAAAAATCTCAACCCAAACCAACTCATTTGAAAATATGGGATCAAACTATAAAGTGTTACAGTAGGTTTATAGGACATTTTACGGCGGGTTTGATGGGATGGCGGGTTAGCAGTTACATAAATTTGACGAGGATCAAACTATAAACATCATATATAAAAGTGTTACAATAAGTTTATAAGACATTTTTGGGCGTTTCAACAAAAAATTTAGATCGTTTTTGAATAAAGTGTTGTATTAACTATTTTATAAAACAATTTTGAGAAATGTTTTATAAACTCGTCTATTTTATAGAACATTTGTGTCCATATACACTTTCAAGTAGTGTCATATAAAATAACTAATTCGACATTTTATTTTTAAAAGCGTCCTAAAAACTTGTTAAAATACCAAAAAACGTTCTATAAACATATTTTAACAGTTTTATATATGACGTTTTTTAGTTTCATCCTATAAACTTAAGTATAATAAAATATCTCATTAGAATACTTAAACATTTTAGACGTCCTATAAATGTAAAACTATAACTATTAGCATTTTTTCCCCACTAAAATACAACATCAAATGATGGAGTCTTTGAATTGATAGATTCGTTAACCAAATATCTATAACATCATTTATATTCTTTGGCACATCCATTTGCTGTTGTTGTTTACCGAGTTGCATTTAATTGGTTTGTTAGCAGGTTGATTGATTTGACGATTTGTTGTATACCCCTAATTTTATCCCTCTCGTAATTAAAGGTATAATGAGAAATATACATACATACATTATTATTTTTTTAAGTTTTTATCAGTCTCTTATGTCTTATTCGTTAAGAAAGACTAGTTTTTTGGATCCAGATAATACGAAGTGATGAGTTAGTTATAACTTCTATAATTCAGAGACACTTATGTTTTATCGTTAGTTTATCTGATAAAAGGTAAACCAACCTCTTACTTGCCTTTTATTGTTCTCCAGACTTTCAACAACGACGTTTCTCAATCGATTGACCTTAGTCGATCATTTCTCTTAGTTGATGTATTTTGATAGGATTTAAACGTGTTAAATACCGTCAATGACATATTTTCGTTTAAATAAATGTTAAATATATCATTAAATGTAAATTTCGTAATGATAATGAATAAATATGTGAAATTTGTATAAATTTATTTATAAATTCAATACTATAATTTTCTGATGGATAAAATAGACAATTTAAACGTTTATCAATTTACAAAAAAAAAATATTTTACTGATTCATCTTTCAGACTTCAACACCTCCACTTATCAATCAGCAGTAAAATAAAACTTTAGACTTCAACACCTCTTAAAAAAAAGGGTACCGAATAAACTTCTTGTCCATAACATACTAAAATCCAAAGCTATGCCATTTTGGTTCAATCTTTAGATGAAACATTTCAAGAAATCATCAAAGTTTGGTTTGCTTTTTCTTGAACCTAATTAGGGTTTGGGCGGTAAGATGTTCAACTTTACACGATAAAATTCCAAACCGACCAATTAAACCAAATGGATGAAACATCCAAAAGATTCCCATCGTTATCCCGAAAGCCACGAAAACTGAGACAGAAAAGAAACCACCATGGACGTCCTTTCCTTCTTTCTTCTGTTAACTGTTACCCTTTCTTTCATTCATCTGATCAAATCCCAAATGGGTCTCTCTACAAAAACCCTAATTTCAATTGGGTATCCATCACAATCCATCAAGATCAACAATATCAAAACCAAAGGTATAATCTCTTTTTCTAAAAGTTCCTATTCATTCTGTCTCGTCCTTGTTTCCTTTGATTCCTAAATCAGATTACCCCTTAAATTGGAATGTGATTACCAAGTATTTTGAGTGAAATTGTAACACAATCTGTATCAGATTTGAAATTTGGAAGTACCAATTTGGCAATTTTGACTTTAGAAAGGTCAAACTGGAGGGTTTTTTTGATGTTCTTGGGTGTGTTTTGTTGTAGCTGGAGTGGACAAAAGAGAACCCATTAGTGAAGAGGATAAGATTGTGGAGGTGGTTTGGTACTTTGAATCAAATGCCAAGGAATGATTATGTTTCTAATGACTACAAAAGCTTGCCTAGAGTTTTCCTTTTTGAACCTGGTGGTTCTTCTGCTGAGGTATCATTCTTTCATCTCTGTAACCCTTTAAAGAATGGTTCAGTTTTTGCAAATTTTGGTGTTTTTGTTGCCATTTTCAAGGACCCATTATTAGTTTGCAACGAAAAGATGAGGGTAATGGGTCAAATGTTGATTGCATCCTTTTTTATCATGAAAAAATGGTCTGAAAAGTTGATCAATTTTGGTTATATTAGCTAAAGAACTCTAGTGTATATATATATGTATAGTATGTATATGTATATATGCTGCCAGATGATCATTTGATTCAAGATGTGATCCAAGATAATTGAATGGGCTTTTTTCCTTCTTGGGAATTGATCAATTAGATAGATTATCAAGAAAATGTTACAATCTTGAGTTTCGAAGATTCATGTTGGGTTGATATTGAATATGACACACCATATTATTCTTTGAGCAAAAGGTTGATTACCGGCAAGCCCAACTGCCCCACACAGAATTCGTGCGCTAGGAACCACATGTGAGTAGGCATTTTAGAGCTGACTTAGAGGTTGAGGCTAGCGGAGGGGTTCAAGCCTGTTTCCCACATGATTCGAACTTGAACCTGTTGTGTATTTGAGCAAAGTCACTCTGCCCCTTTGCCAACTTAGCTACACACCCGAGGGCACACATCATATAATTACCAAAAGTAGATATGCATTTAAAGAGTTGGATTATATCAACAATTTTGTATTTTTCATGTTTCAACCAACCTAAAGTGAAGTCTAAAATTTCATGGTCGAAGCCATGGTAGAAATTCTGAAACATGTGATTTAATAAGTAAAAGTTCTCTTATCTTACCTCCTTTGAATGCCTATGTTTTCGGATTATGAGATTCTTGCTTTTGGACTGAATGCTTCGCGTGTTTTTCATTGAAAATATAAGTTAACGGTTTGTTGAAATGGATTTGTCTGCTTCTTTCGTTATATGTTCAAACTACCTTCGATCCCTTGTGTATTACGTGGAAGCTTATTTGCAGGTTCTTCTCTATGGTGGGAAAGTTGTGTCATGGAAGAACAGTCAAGGCGAAGAATTGCTTTTTATGAGCAGAAAGGTATGAATTTCGGCCCGTTTTACGCATCTACACATACAAAGAGGGCAATTATGCCAATACACATGAAGGGGAACCAACTATTTCATGTACTATTCAATCATGAATAATCATGTATATTGTTTATGAATAATTTTCATCATGAATATCTATCACGGCATTCATCATGAATAAAACATATGAATAGTTGGTTCCCATGTTCTCAAAATATTTACAGTTCACGTTTGAAACTACCCTACACATGCACAGTTTTAATCTCTATGTATAATAAACATAAATGTTTTAAGATCAATAACCTTATACTCCATCTTCACATATGAATTTTCACACTTCTTAGGCTGCTGGAAGGTCTTCTAAAGGAGGAATATCTCTTTGCTTTCCACAAGTAAGCCATATTCATTATGCATGAACATTTTTCATCATAAATTGTTCATTATTTTTGGATCATCATGTTTCTCTGATCCTTGCAGTTAGGTAATACGGGGACGATCAAGGAGATTTGTTCTTCAAAGAACAACGTAAGGTCATTAGATAACATCCCGTTGCGTCTGACTCCCACGGGAAACCCATCTTCTGTAGATCTAACTTTAAAAACCACTGCAAACAATTCAAATATGTGGCCACGTAGGTAATAATCAGAATCATGTTTTTCAAGAGTGTTTACGTCCCTTAAACCTTGGGTTCTATTTGTCACTGCAACAAAATCGGCTTTATATGCCAAAGATGTCTAAATGTCCTAATAGACTGCTTTATAGGACAAAACAATTGTGAGTCCGATATAAGGGAGTTACAATAGAATATTAGGACGTATTTGGGCATCCTAATAAGTTTTTTAGACACTTAAATTAAGGGTCCTTTTAGTTTTGTTAGGGTGCGTTTGGTACACTGGACATGACAGAACAAAACAGGGATCACTGTTTCATGTTTGGCGGGACTTTTATATGGACCAAAGAGAAACAAAGTGGATCAGGCGTATTCCACCCCTACCCCATGGAACATACCTATATTTTACCAATGTAACCTCAAAATAAAACCCAATTCTCTTCTAAAACACCAAATACGCCTCCCTCTTTACAATTTATTCATTCTTTAAATGTTATTTATTTATATTTTATGCTCTTAACTTTCACTTTACTGTCCTCAAAATACATATTTTGATTAATTTATGTAATTTAGTAAATATTAATGATAAAAAAAATAAAGAAAAAGTATAAGATAAAAATGGGAAACTACAAATTTTTTATTTTTGTGTCATTTTAATCGTCTTTACAAAAACTTTCTAATGATATATTTTGTTATAAAAATACTTGTTTTATCATAATTTAATAAAATACATAAATTAATCAAAATATATAAACAACTCATTAAGGGTATTGGTCATTTTTTTCATTCAGTTTTGTCCAGTTCTGTTTTACCAAACGCTGAAGTCTGAACATCTGTCATGTTCTGTCCTATCTTGTCTGGATACCATACGCATCATTATAGGACACTTTTGAAAAGGCATATTTTCAAATAATGTCACATAAAAAGCCTAATATGATGCTTTATTTCAAAATTGTCCTAAAAACTTGTTGGAATGCCCAAAAGCGTCCTATCAAAGTATCAACTTATTGTAACACCTTCACACAAGACGTATAATCGTGTGATCCTATAAACTTAAAGTCTTATAAGGCAGTCTATTAGAACATTTAGAAACATTTGGGGTCTTATGAAGTCGATTACATGTAGTGCATTATGGCCATTTATATATTTTGTTTGATATTGAATGGAAGTGTAATCTTGGGTTAGTTTTACGGATCAAATGATATTTATGCAGCTTTGAGTTCCGCCTTCGTGTTTCATTGGGTCCAGACAAGATGACAATGATTTCCCATATCAAGAATACAGATAGCACGTCATTTTCGTTTACGATTGCTCTGCAAAATTACTTCTCGGTATCTGATATAAGGTCTGTTTTGCTGATTTCGATTAAAGTTTCAAGCTTTTAATAGTTTTCGTCGAGTTTCTGATGTGGGGTTTCCATTTTCAGTGAAGTGAGAGTTGAAGGATTAGAGACGCTCGATTTTCTTGATAATCTGCAGGAGGGAAAAAGATCCACAGAGCAACCAGACGCAATCACATTTGATGGAGAGGTCTCTTTCCCGCTCGGTATCTATATACATATACAAATACATGTATACATACATACATATATAGGCGAAGGATCGTGTGAGAAAGGAAGTTATGGTGCGAAGGGTAAGAAGAGATCTGAACCCTTTTAATCTCATGCCCACCCATGAATTGCGTTTTAGAAGGTAAATGATCCGGTGCATCTCTGTGCACCTCATTAGTGTTGACACCAATTAGGATTGAGATCTCTTCTTACGCTTCTCATTATAATTTCCCTTCTCACCGGAACCCAACCCTACATACATATATAGGGTTGAGTTCAGGTGAGATGGGAAGTTGTGGTGAGAAGCGTAAGAAGAGATCTCCTCCCTTGGATCAATCCTATGAATGTCAACACTAATGTGGTACACCGATATGCACCGGATCAATTCTCTTTTAGAGCACAATTCATGGGTGGGCATGAGATTAAAAGTGATCCGAGGTTTGGATCTCTTCTTACGCTTCTCACCATAACTTCCCTTCTCACAGGATCCTTCACCCACATCTATATTATACACACATAGGAGAAGGTTCGAATGAGAACCATAAATATTCTGAACCATAACTTTTTAATTCATGAGATCCAATTTAAACCATAAAAAATTAGTTGAAAAATAAAATATCTTATAAATTAAAAACCTCTCTTCTCTCCTATCTTTTATCACATCTCTCTCCATAACATATACGTACGTATACATAATTGAATATGCATACAAGGTGAACACATTGTGAACACTTTCTTAGAAATACTATTATACTTTTTGAACACACTCTAAATCTACGAGATCTGGTGTAGCTTGTGAACACCAACTAAATCAATAAAACTAAACTTAAACCTACCACTTGTGAATATCATGTGAACCTTTTGAATATACTAGTAAAGTTTTTTTTAAGATTGTTTACAACACGTTCAAGTTGTATGCACATTTAATTGTACGTGTTTTGTTAATATAGAGATACGAGAGAGAAAAAGATATGTATGGAATTTCCTAAAAATGCTTTAATCTTTGTTTAATAAATAATGATAATCATCTCCTTAATTGTCCCATTAATTATCTTAAATTAGTGGCTTAAGATGGATCTCACGGATTTTGGACTTCTTAACTGATTAAGCCCCAATGCATGTATATGTATTTTGTCAATGAGTATATTCATCAATAAATATCTACTATGTATGCAAGTATATGTGCATTGACTCGGTGAAATTCATACGGTGTATATGCATCAATGCAAATAACAGTTCTCAAAATATTTATGCTTCTCATTTGAACCTTTCCTATGTACTTAATTGTAGCAAATGGTTGATGAATATGGTATGGATTCTTTGATAGGTTGATCGTGTTTATATGAGAACACCGGGTAACATAGCCATCATAGACCATGATAAGAAGAGGACAATTGTCATCCGTAACGAAGGCCTCCCGGATGCGGGTATTCTTCAAAATTCAATTTTCTATATTTTCTTATCACGATCTTCAGTTCTTCAACTTCAAGACTCTTGTCAAATTACAAATTTGTGTTCATGTCAAATTGCATACTTTTTGTTATCTTTGATGTCAAGATTCATATATCAAAAATAGATTTGTGTTCTCTTGCTATAAGATTCATGTCAAAATTGCACTTTTTTGTTTTACTTCAAGATTCATGTGAAAACAAAGGTGTGAGTATCTTATCTTCAAGATTCTTGTCATTACAACAGAATCTGCTTTATAGGATGCCAAATATGTCTAAATGTCTTAATAGACTGCTTTGTAGCACTTAAATTTATAGGATCAAACAATTGTATGTCCTATGTAAAGGTGTTACAATAGGTTGATAGGACGTTTTCGGGCATTCTAACAAGTTTTTTAGAACACTTTTGAAATAAGACGTTTTGCTAGTCTTTTTCATATGACATTAATTGAAAAAATGCCTTATAAAAAAACATGTGTCCTATAGAAATATATGTTTACGGAACAGTGGTCTATAAAAAAGTCAACATTACGCTTTATTTCAGAAGTGTCCTAAAAACTTATTTATAACATTCCATTGTAACACCTATATAGAACGCACAATTGTTTGGTCCTGTAAAGCAGTCTATTAGAACATTTAGAGTATATTTATTAGCAGCTTGATGAGTTTAATGGAACTCGCAGCTTATTCCGTCAGCTATACATAATTGTTCTGAAGTGGCTTAATGACATTGAAAGTGGCTTATCTAGGAAACTTCTAGGGGGAGCTTTATGCAGAAAGTCAAGTTTTTTTCAAACCTGTCCTTCCCAATTAAAGAACTTGTTTATTCCATCTATGAGAAAACCCTTCAAAACGAAACAAAAACCTTCCCAATCCGTACAGACAGATTAATCCACTCAGACAGCTTTATTCATACAAGACTTAATGGAAAACCAACCGAACAGTCGGTCAGTCCCTTAGACATATTTAGCGCCCTATAATGTTGATGTTATAGTGTATCAAATCTATGGATTTGTATTTTTAAACTGAAAGATTCATATTCAAAAGTGAAATAAGATGTTCTTTAATGAACTTATGGATTGATGTCGAAATGCAGTTTTGTGGACTCCTTGGGACAACGCAGCAAAGGCGGCAGCTTCGGGGTTTTGTGACAAGGATTACAAGATGATGTTGTCAGTGGATTCTGGCGTTCTTGAGAAACTGATCATTCTAAAACCATCGGAAGAGTGGAAAGGGTATCAAGAGCTTTCGATCATCTCTTCTAGCTATTGTAGTGGCCAATTGGATCCCAAAATGGTAGCTTTCTATGCCAAACCGTAAGCAGGCGTCAGGTACCGTTTACGCCTTTGATTCCCGACGTTCATCGTGTTTGAGAAGTCAAAAAGTCAACTTTTGGTTTGTATATTTTCAGGGTTGATGCAAAGCTCAGGCTTTCAAATTATGCAACAAGTTTATTTTTTTAGTTTATTTGGTTTCTTCTGCATACTGTCTCTCTTCTGTTAGACTGTTTCTTTACCAAGTACATCTGCCTCATATTTTACAAAGTTCACACACACACACACACACACACATACGTAGGTGGAGGTTCAAACGAGAACACCTTCATTTTGTGAAAACACTTGTAATATGTGAATAATACACATGTGATGTAAAGTCGTACCAAAGGATGTTTACGTCACTGATTTAGTATCACATGTGTATCATATCGCGAATACACTAATGTGAAAGCAACTGTAAAGATTACAATATCATATCGCGAATACACCAATGGATTACAGTATCATAACGCCGAGAAAGCAACTTGGTTCTTCTTTCATAGAAAACCTACATGCCAAATCACTCCGTGAAGATTTAACTTAACTGTAATCGTTATCGGTAATAATCATGTTATAAAGATAATAGAATACGGCATGCACCAATAATACAGACAAAAGTCGAGGAACGAAAAAAAATCCACTCGGACCAAAAGCTCACCCAGTAAGCATTTATTAGCAAAGAGTCACCGCTTTTACTAATCTTATTGAGAAATATTCTCAGCCAATAAAATAGATTGGTAGTAAGCGTTTATCACCCAATAAACGCTTACATGTTAAGACTATTGATCAATACATTTCCTCGTACCAGGTAAAATTCTCGATCTTTCTTATACTCACCTGGTTGGTAATTGACATAATACACGTTTATCCAGTAAGTGTTCTAGTAAAATATTATTTTTACCATGGGTAAAGGTTTGAATGGTGAATGGTGAATGGTGAATGATAGATTGGGGATGAAAGTTGAAAAGGAAAGAGAAAAAGAGGGGGTGAAAGTGTAAAAAAGAAAAGAAGGGGAAAGAAAAGAGGAGAGGTCGCTTTCATGTAGATCTGGTGTCGTTTGTTATCTGCAAGTAAACATTCTGGGTTTAATCATGCGCCACGTGTGGGATGTGTATGAAGAGGGGACAATCATGACCGTCCACCACACATAACATACCATGGTTTTATGGACTACAATATACTGGATCGTAGGCGTCAACAGTTGTCGGCCACTCGTGCTCATGCGGGCTGGCTTGGGTTGGCTTATGTAAACGTACTTCTGTTCATCCATTGACATTTTGACCTTAATTTGTATTTGTTTTTGTTTTTGTTTTTAAATGAATATAATTAAACTAAATAGAAAAAGAAAAAGAAAAAGAAAATTAAGAAATACGGCGGCAGAAGGAAATAGAGAATGATGATGTTTAATGGGCAGAGAAAGAGGCGGCGCCCGATGTTATGTTATTCATATTACCAGACATCATCATTCCCCCTTTCTCATTCCCTATCCCTCCCATCAACTCTTCTTTTGTTTTTTCTCATTCTTATACCCTAATTTCTTTTAATTAATTATTAATTATTTTAATAATATAATTTATATTTTATATATATATATACTATATTATAAAGCATTTAACAAAAATTCTTAAAAACTCTTAAACCCGTTCATTCCTATCCGATTTCATCCCATATCTGAATTCGTGTAACTAACTGCAGATAAACACAATCAAATACAGGATAAACATCTCATTTTAAATATAAAAAATCT
>NC_037540.1:950562-952130 GCF_001531365.2 Cynara cardunculus var. scolymus
TATAATAAAAAATTGAATTAAAAAATTACACAAAAATGAGGAATTTTAAATAGTTAATTTGGTATGAATATCGATATATTTTGTTATGCATAAAGTACTGTATATTTATGCATATTACTTAAAATTCAAGATTATAAGTAATTATGCATAAGTACAACTTATTAAAGCTCGATTTTTGAATTTGTATAAATAACTGCGGATAAACATAATCAAATAGAGGATGAACAACTCATTTTAAAATATAAAAAATCTAAGATATAATTAGAATAATTATCGAGTTCCAACAAAATAAATAATTTTTATCTTTATAAAAAAATTATATTATTAAACCAAATATGAATTACTTCGTTATTGTACATAAATTAAATTATTAAAAATTTAAATTAAAAAATTACACAAAAAGTGAGGAATTTCAAATAGTTAATTTGATACTAATATCGATATATTTTTGTCAAAATTTTATGATATCTTCAAACATATATTTTATTCAAAAATAAAAACATTATCGTTTTCTCAAAATCACATAAAGCCATATTATAACATCAGCTAAAGCGAGAGAGAGAGAAAGCGATGACCGGAGTTTCAACGGAAAGAGAGAGACCCTCACGAATGGCCGGAGTTTCAACGGAATCGTACCAAAAGCCGGCACCAGCTGCTCTGGCCGACATAGTCACAGCACTCTCGAACCCTAATTTTGCTGCTGCTTTTGCATCGGCCATTTCTTCCATCCTTGGTGGCGACGATGTGAGAAAAGCCAGTTCTGGGTTTGAACCCATGGCGAAATCAGACGAAGAGGAAGTGGAAAAGCGAGAGGAGGCTGCTCGAAGGTTGGAGGCGAGAAGGCTGGAGAAACAGAGTAGGGTTGTATTTCCGAAGCCGAAGGTGAGGGAGGCGGAGCTAAAGCGACGGGAGAAGAAGAAACAAGCAGAGCAAGAGAAGTTTCCTGTCGAGAACATGTTTCATGAAGATGCAATTTTCGAAACCAGGTCAGTCTTGGAACCGATTGCTGTTGAGAATAGGCTTAGTGCCTCGTTTATACCTCTTGAAAAACCTGAAATTCCTCAGAAGAGTGAAGCAAAACCTGCAGCAACTTTGAAGAAGGAAACAATTGGTAATTTTGATGGTTGGCAAAAAGTGGAAAGAAAAAGAAGGCACAAAAGTAAGGTGTACAACTTCTTTTTCACCAGATTTCCAGACAATTGGGATGAATTAGCTTTGGAGAGCATGTTCAAAAGGTATGGTCGATTTTATTCCCTTTATTTAGCTAAAAAGTGTACTAGCAAGGGGACTAGGTTCGGTTTTGTAAAATTCTTCCATGAGGGTGATGTGAATGCTTTAGAAAAGAAGCTCAAAAGCATCTTCATAGGCTCAAAGAGACTGATTATAAATTTGGAAAAATATGACAATGGGAAAAAGAGAATTACCTCAAAGGATATGTTGCACCAACAGGTTAATTTGGTCAATAGAAGTAAGGCTTGGATTCCTTCTTCTCGGCATGTTGAAAACATCAAACTAGGTTGTGTGGACGGTAGATCGTTTAAGCAGGCTGTTCTTGGTGAAAATGTGCA
>NC_037540.1:953839-963631 GCF_001531365.2 Cynara cardunculus var. scolymus
CAAATGGGCTTTAGAAGGGGATGAAAATTCCAAATTTTTTCACAATTTAATTAACTTTCGTCGGAGAAGGAACAACATTAAAGGAATTATTTGCGAAGGTGTTTGGACTTCTGATCCTTTGGTTGTCAAAAGTGTTTTCTTACAGCACTTTGCTGACAGATTCAAAGAGCCTTGCTCCTCTAGACCAAAGTTCATCTGTCCTTTTTTTGCTAAACTTTCGGCTTCTGAAGCCGATCTCTTGGAATCGTCTTTTTCCGCTATGGAAATAAAAGAGGCTGTTTGGTCTTGTGATGGGTCGAAAGCTMYAGGGCCTGATGGCCTTAATTTTAATTTCATTAAGAAATTTTGGCCAGTGGTTGGCAGGTCTATTATTGAGGCGGTTAAATTTTTTGAATTTTCGGGCAGGATAACCAAGGGATGCAATGCTTCTTTTATCGCCTTAATTCCCAAAAAAATTGATCCCTTGGACGTCTCGGACTATAGGCCCATATGTTTACTTGGTTGTATGTACAAAATAATTGCTAAGCTTCTAACCAGCAGATTGGTAAAGGTTATGAGCAAGCTCGTCAGTGGTAATCAATCTGCCTACATCCCGGGTAGACAAATGTTGGATGGCTGCTTGATAGCAAATGAGATCGTGAATCATGCCAAAAAGAAGAAAATGCAAATTTTTCTCTTCAAAGTGGATTTTGAAAAGGCTTATGACTCGGTCAACTGGAAGTGTCTCTTTCACACTATGAAGCAAATGGGATTCGGAAATAAATGGATCAACTGGAKTAAAGCTTGCTTGAAATCTGCTTCTACRTCCATTTTGATTAATGGAACACCATCCGACGAGTTTAACATGCAAAGGGGTCTAAGACAAGGAGACCCTCTTTCTCCGTTTCTGTTTCTGCTTATAGGCGAAGTCCTACAACTCATGATCAGATCTGCTTGCAACCAGGGGCTGTTTAAGGGCATCCGGCTGGCAAAGTCTAATCGAAATCTTTCTCTYCTTCAATTTGCGGATGACGCTTTAATATTCGGCAAATGGTCGCGTAAGAATTTAGTAACTCTTACTAATATTCTTAATTGCTTTCATGAAGTTTCAGGACTGCGGATAAATTTATCCAAATGCAACCTTTTTGGTATTGGAATTCCGGAAGCGGAGGTCAACAACATGGCAGGTATGTTAAAATGCATGGCCTCTTCTTTTCCCTTCACATATCTGGGGCTCCCTGTTGGGGGTAACATGAAGAAAATAGCTTCATGGTCGGTTGTTAAAGACAAATTCCTCAAGAAACTGTCAAACTGGAAGTCAAAATGCCTTTCCATAGGCGGAAGATTTACTCTGATTCAGTCGGTGCTATCTTCCCTTCCGCTGTTCTACTTCTCGCTCTTCAAAGCRCCCAAGACAATCATCAACAATTTGGAATCCATAAGGAGAAGATTTTTTTGGGGACATAAGGAGGGGGAAAACAAAATGCATTGGGTCGCTTGGGAGAAAATTATGTGCTCAAAGTCAAATGGTGGTTTGGGAGTTGTCTGTTTAAAAGYTAAAAATGATGCTTTGTTAGCTAAATGGGTTTGGAGGTTCYTGTCTAGTTCTAATGCCACTTGGAAAGATGTTATTTCTGAATTTTATGGCGAGGATGGAGGTCTCTTTTCTAATARGCCTTTGGCTGGAAATAGTGTATGGGTGTCTATAGTCAACACTTGCAGAAATGTGACAGTGGCAAATCAAAATATTATTCAATCGTTTACGAAACAAATTGCTAAAGATTCCAACTCTCTTTTTTGGAATGATGCAAGCATTGGTCAAGGGTCAAAGTTGAAAGATATATTTCCTAGACTTTATGCTTTGGAAAGGGATAAAAACGCCGTCTTCAAAGATAGATGGACTTATACTAATGGTTATTGGTCTGGTGTTTGGGACTGGAATACAACGGTTAGAGGAAGAAGCTTAGATGATCTTCTAGCTTTAAAAAGGCAACTCTCTCAAACGCATTTTAATACTTCGGGCGAGGATGTGTGGTCTTGGAATTGGCACAAAAAAGGGATTTTCACGGTAAACCACATGTCTAAGTTAATCCAAGGGCTTGCTATCTCGAATGGTTCAAGCAATGAACCATGTTTTTGGAGCCCTTTAATTCCKAAGAAGGTAAACATTTTCATTTGGCGCTTCCTTAAAGAAGCCATTCCTGTAAGATTTAACCTATCTAAAAGAGGGATTCAGGTGCAGTCTTTGGAGTGCATCCTGTGTGAAAAAGGTGTTGAAACAATGGATCATTGTTTCTTTTCTTGTTCGGTGGCAAGCATTCTTTGGAGGAAAATTTGGGCCTGGTGGGATCTTCAAGCTCCACGACTTTCTTCGGTGGCTGATTTCAAAATGCTAATCAATCAAGTAGGATCTCTTCGCAAGGTTGGTGTGATTTTTTTATCAGTTTGCGCTGTGGCTCTTTGGCATCTTTGGAAGTGGCGGAACGAAATTCTTCATGCTGAGGATGGGGTAAATTCTAAAAAAAAAGATGAAGACCCTTTCCCGTGTATTCAAAACGTCTCGAAGCTTTGGATGGGAATCAGGAATCGTAAATTCCATCTTGATTGGGATGTTTGGTCTTCCTCTCCCTATTTTATTTAGTCTTTGTCTAGTCTTTCCGTTTTGTTTGGGATAGGTTTTTTCCTTGGTTTTGTAAGGGGATGTTTTCGTCTTTTTGCCCCTCGTCTTGTATTTGGTATTCTGTACTTTTTTGTTTCTAGCTTCTTGCTGGATTCGCTTATGTTTTGTTTAATATTAGTGGTTGGCTTGGTTGWGGGTGATGGCCTTGCCGAAGCTCTCTTCCTTGCCCTTCCTTTTGCCTTTCAAAAAAAAAAAGTTAGTTACACGAATTCAAACATGGAGCTTTAATAAGTTGTACTTGTGCATAATTTATTTGTAATCTAAAATTTTAAGTAATATGCATCAATTTACAGTACATCATGTATAAAAAATAGTTTTTAAGAGTTTTTGTCAAATCTTTTATAATATAGTATAAATATAGATAATGATTGTTTGATAATTCTTCTGTAAAAATGGGCCATGGGTTTTATGAAGAAATTTGGGCTTTAAAATTTGAGTGTCATGGACCGTAGTTATTATGTTCTTTGGAATTAGAACGAGAAAGGGACGGAGACGGACGATAAACGAAGAGTCCATTAACACACTGTAAGCCGGCACGGCAGCACCGTCATCAGACGCCGGAGAGAGTTTGGGAGCGGTTACCGTCTATGGTGACGACGAGCTTCACACCTTTGCATCATTGCCTCTAATTCCTAGGCTCATCTGTAAAGCGGTCTCTACAAGGTATTTTTGTTTGAGCAATCAAATGAGATGTTAATCGCAAATGTATTATAAATTGACAACTACAAGTTAGCTTTTTTGTTTATGATATAATATAGATGATTACTCGATTTATCTCATCTGACTTTTGATTACATTGTGGTGAAGTTATTTTGCTATTTGGTTGGTCTATCTAAAATTAGGGTTTCTACTTTGTATTCAATGTAGAGAAACGTGTTGTATTTTGATGAAACTAGCTATCGGTTCTATGTATTTGGGGATTGTTAGATCAAAGTTATAGTCAATCCAGCCACTAAGTTCTAATAATTGCATCTGAATCATCTCCACCAATTGCATTTGCATTTGCATAAACTCCATTTCAGGTTTCACACTAGTGAAGGTTGAAATTAATTTTTTTTTAATAATGTTTGTTAATGGAAATGGCCTGTTGATGGGCAAGCTATAAGCTGAATGCTTGCTTCCTTCCTCTCATCTTTTCGTCGTCATCATCTCATCGTGGTGGCCATTGATGCTTGTTTTTTTTCTATATATGTGCAGTCAGTTATTTTGTGGCTATTGTTTGATTTTTGTAAAATTGGGCTCAAATTTTCAATTGCCCTAACCCGCCTCCTTCCTCCACCGATTCACGCCCTGTATCCCGTCTTCGATTTCATATTCTCATCGTTGTAGTTCTCGATTTCTGCCTTTCACACAGCATTTTGATATCTGTCTCACACAGCATCTCGATTTTAGGATGTACAAATAGACATATGTTGATACTAAAATCTTTTAGGATGTACAAATAGACATATGTTGATGATATATAATAGTGACGTGTTTGTTTTTGTTTGGATCAAAGAATTTTACGCTATGAAAATGAAATTAATGTTTTTGATTTCCATTACTACATATTAGTAGGTTTAAATTTTATTGCAATACAATTGAGGTGGAAATTAGCATAATTTTTGTTCATATCCTTTCGGTTAATGACTACCTTTTTGGTCACTAGAAGGCTAGAAAACATTAATGGTCAGTGACCACATATTTGGTCTCTAATGGACGTTAACACCAACTAACGGATCCATTATCTTGAACCTAACTAGTGACCTACTCTGTGGTCGTCGCTGACTTTGGTCACTAATATGAGAAATTTGTGACGACTTTCACTGATTTAGTGACGACATTTAGTGACAACATTTAGTGACCAGGTTAGTCGTCACAAATACAGTGACTACTCTAGTTTTGTTACTAATTTGTGACCCTTTTTGAATTTGATCACTAATGTAAATTAGTGACGGACCTTTAGTGACGAAAAGTAACCACCCAAATTTTGGTTACTAAAGGGCCTTAATGACCAATTTTTATATTGGTAGTGACGAAAAATAGTTGGTCACTAATGAGGATTTTTCTTGTAGTGTATATTGGAGCATGAGGGTGCAATTGTTGCTCACCCTGGATTTTTTTAATATAGTAGTAACTACAATTGATATTAATGACTTCACTACTAGTACCAAGTAAATTACCGGTCCAAACAAGAAACTGATATTAGTAGTTTAGTGAGACTAGGCTCCCTCCTCAGGCCTCTTGGCTCAACACGGAATCCCTCTCTCGCTAGTTATGCCTACTCTATCATTTTTCATTGGTTCACAAATCCACGACGGCATATGATGCAAGCTCCCTCAAAAATCCCTTTTGCAACTGTGCTCACTCGAGATTGTTTCGCGCATGACCTCTGCAGTCCTCTAACTGCACCTGACCACAACTTCTCAATGTGTATGGTTCATACATAATCCTTCATTGTAGGGTTTCAAGTTTCGAATTTGTCGATCGGCCTCATGTCAGGATTGAAATTTTAACTAATTTTGTTCATTGATTATTTAACGATCTTTTTTGCTTAAATGGATCAAGTTATTAGATATGGATATTTGTGTTTAGTTATTTATCTTGCATAAAAGAATGATTGGATGAAGCTCACTATTGGATGCAACCGCTCTCATGCCCAATGGGTTCAAAACCAATCTTGAACCGGGTTTCGTACTAAAATATTAGGACCATATTTTAAAGAATAGTCTCTTTAGCGTAAATTCATTTTTGAAATAAAGTCTATTTATTTTCACTACCATAAATAGAGGTGGAAATGATGCAAGTCGAGCTCGAGTATCAATATACACGACTCGAACGTGATAACCATTTCTCAAACTCGAACTTGACTCGAAAACTTATGAGTAATTAAAAATCTAAACTCGACTCGAACTTGATTGCAATTTTTTTAACTCGAACTGGTTTAAAGCTCGAACCAAGCTCGAAGTCGAAGTCGAATGAAGCTTGAAGTGAAACTCGAATCAAGCTCACTCGTCGAAATTTATGAAATTTTAGGGTCTTCTCTTATATAAATTTTAAAACTTAAAAGGTGTTCTGTTAAATTTTTAAAAACTAAAATGATCCACCTCAAACTTCATCAAATAGATAAATTTACAAACTTCATTCACCTACCTCATTTTTTATAACACCTCTTCATCCTTCTTTTACTATCTATCTTTCAATGTGGGACAACTTCACCAACACTTCTATAGTTTTTTTTTTTGTCTTTTTTAATTATGATTTTAAAAAAATATTGATTAGTTTTTGTAGTTAAAAATGCACAATATTATATAAATATCTAAAAATATAGGACATTTTTATTGCATTATATTATACATATTATATTTTAAAACTAATTATAGATAAAAAAGAATATAGTATTTCACGAGCTTTTCGAGTCAAGTATTGGGTAGCTTGATTCGACTCATTAATATATCAAGTCGAGTTCGAGTTTGAGCCGAGTCTATCCGAATCGAGTGTTAACCGAATTTTGACCGATTGCTATAATTCTACAACACTTTGTCGTTGATCTAATTCCTAGTGGTAGACGTAGCCTCTAAGTGATGGGAAGAGGCCCCTACTCAAATCTCAAGAAAACACTCTCTTTACCCCAACTGACCAGTTTTAAAATCGTGAGTGTTTATGGGTTTGATTGATTAAGTTGAAAACATTTGAACAATCAACGTAATGTATGCAGTTTAAAAAATCTCAACTAAATCCAACCCAAACCAAAGTGGAACCCAACCAACTCTAATAGTACGGGTTAGTAGGGTTGATCAGGATGATACTTTGGTACATTAAAATATTCTTCTAATCTTGGATATGTTGTTTTATAAGTCTATTCATAATCATTTTTCATCATCAACCATTTAGTAGAACTTATCTATACTTCTTAAAATTTAAGTACATTACATTCAATTAATTTTCTTAATCTACACATATATATAGAGGTGTGTTATTATACAATCCTTTACATTTATACAACCAATACAACTCAATCTCAACATTTCATATAATTTGATAAATATGCATTTCATAAAAGTTTTGATTGTTTCCTAATATAAAGTATTGATCATAATTAATGAATCTTATCATATTCCATAAATATTTAAATCATAATAAATGAACTCTCATCATTTCCATAAATATTTCAATTTATTGGATTGCACTAGTTGTACAAATGGAATGGATTGCATTTGAAACAAAATCTATATCTATATATATATATATATATATATATATATGTTCATAATTATTAAACATTTATACAAAAAAGTTGTCTCTGACTAAATTATATATAAAAAGAACATAAATAGTAATATAATTATATAATATACATATCAATTAAGGCTCAACAATCATATCAAATAATGGAAAAATATCCCTACTCAAATCTCAAGAAAACACTCCCCCCCAACCTCTTTAAAAGCCTCAGTCCTCCATTAATTTTTGTTTTCTTTGTAACAAATTGTTAGGTCTATGTAAAAATATTATATGAAATTCAGTTGTTAGTATTACTGGATTTGCTCTAAAATGGTTGAGTATTGATTATATATTAGTTTTATGGATTATTGATTCATTTAACAGAACAAACRAACGAACATAAACGGTAAACGAACAAAATTTTTGGTGTTGATGTTCGTTTATTAAGAAAATATTATTGTTCGTGTTTGTTTATGTTCATTCATTTAGATACTAAACAAAAGAAAACAAACAAATATACGAACATACTCAAATGAGAAAGCAACCACCGTGGCTAGGAGGGTGAGGCCCTGAGAGGGCTCGAGAAATCTGGCAAGCTTGATGGTCTCGATAGCTTTAATCATCACGTCCATTAATCGCTATATATCTCGCATTAATATCTGCGTACATAGTTTGCTCCCTACTCCCTAGCTGCCATGTTATACATAATTTGCACACTATATACTGCATATACATCATACATACCCACTATGACCAAATACGTTATATGTTATACATAGTAAGATAGGTACACAACAACTCATTGAAGACCCATTACGACCAATTAAAGTCCATTAAAACGCAGCATAACTTATTACAACGACATAAAAGAAGAAAAACTAAACCTTCCATACGATCCATTAGTATTTAGTAATATATACATTTATCGTTTAATTCGTCATAATTTTTTGATTTTTAAAGTTGTATGTATTCCGTCGGTAACCTATTTATATTTTCGACAAAATAAAGTTGTCGGTAACATCTGTTGGTGAGAATGTATTTCTTTTTATTATTGAATTAATTACTAATAATTTCTATTCTTAACCACAATGATGTCTGATTGTTTTGAGCTTGACTCCAAAGGTCAAAAGTATCAGGAGGTCTCAGTTTCAAATCCAAGGACGAATAAAAATCCTCTTATAGCCACGGAGGTTTAAATACGATGACTCCGGACTATCTGTAAAACAGGTAGTCGCCCTAGGATTAGTTGACTCGGATAACGAATTAGATATTTAGGTTAATAAAAAAAAATTGTATTCTTTTGACACAACTTTTTTTTCTCTCTGATAAGTAAATGCATTATTACACATGTAGGTCCGCCAATGAGAGTTTTTGGTTTATATACATAATTACATGTTACAGTTGTGAAGTCAAATAAGTCATAAAGTCAACAAAAATAATGGTTTCATTTTTGAAGTTTGATGACAATAAAAAAGAAAGTCATTATGGTGAAGTAAATGACAATATAAACTTAAACATGGGAAGTAAAAAAAAAACTTAGTCAAACTTTTTCATTTTGAATGGTTTAGTACAACTTGTTTTTTAAATCATTAAACTTTTTCATTTTGAATTATTAAGAGATTGTTTAGTTTTTTTTTTTTCTGTTAAGTCATGTATGAATACAATTGTCTAAAGTGATAAAGTTGTCTGTATGATAATTGATAAGTTATTGTTCGGTTGTTATGTAGAATAAACGGTCTGAATGGTGAAAATATACTATTTTACCCTTCGTTTTACATTAAGGAAAACCAGTCTCCTACGATTATCAGAGAAAACGATAGATCAAAATCAAACCCAAAATCAACAACAATTTAGTAAAAATCCATCCCAGAAAGCGTATAAAAACTAAATTTGAATCCTAAATCAAAAACTCACATCAAACCCTAAATCACAAGAAGAAAAAAAAAGAAAGATGAAGAACCCTAAGAAAGAAACTTACAAGAAGCAAGAAAGATGAAGAACCCTAAAATAGAAACATCGATCTGATTGCACCATAATCAACAAAAAATTGAGCGCTTGATTTTCGGAAACACCCAATAACCTAGCAAAAAATCAAGGGGCAGATTTCAGGAACAAAAATGGCTCAATTTTAGGAACAAATGATCGAGTGAGAAACAAGAGAGAAGATTGAGTTTGGAGAAATTGAGCAACTARAGATGAAGAGGGTCGAGGGAGCAGCGGACTCTGGAGGAGAAGGAGCATCAATCGATCTATAGAGGAGGAACAATGATCGTTGGAGGAGAAGGAGAAGTTTATTTATTAAAAAAATACTCAGAAACTTAATCGTTCATTTAATGGTTTTTTCATTTAAAAAAATAGAGACTAAACCATTTAAAATGGAAAAGTTGGTTTCGTATTTGTGAAGTTTTCCCTAAACAAATCAATGTATACAAATAGTTTTATATACATCCAACTTAATAAAAAATCAACCAAAAAGAGTCTTAATAGCTAATTCACGTGGAAAATCAGGTGCCATTAGTTGTGCTGGTAATATTGATAGGCTTGCGGGTCCAACCCCAAGACATGTTGCTCATGAAGGGACCAACTATCGCCACGTGTCGAGTGCATTCTTAATTTCTTATCACATAGTTATGTAATCCCCCTCAACTCCCATCTCCCAAGAGGTCCTGAATTTAATTGACAACCACTTGATTTAGTTAATCGTAATTACCATCCGCAATTTCATACACCTTTTCTACATATATATATATATATATATATATATATATATATATATATATATATAGGGTATATTTCTTTTACAACCTTGTGCATTTATACAACCTTTGCAACCCAATTAATTGAGATATTTATAGAAATGATTGGAGTTCATTTATTATGATTTGAATATTTATGGAATATGAATAGAGTTTATTAATTATGATTAATAC
>NC_037540.1:964576-967610 GCF_001531365.2 Cynara cardunculus var. scolymus
AATTTTATTTTTTATCACAATATAAGGTTATTGGGTTGTTCTTGCGTTCTCGTAAATCACAGGGGTTCTCGTTTGAACCCTTCCTTATATATATATATATATATATATATATATATATATATATATATATCTAAACTACATATATAATCATTTAAGCCATTATCTTAATTACAACCCTTTAAGCATAAAGTACTGCCATTTTATGCATAAATTTCAAAAAACTCTTAAAGACAAGTCATAAAGCACAATGTACAACTATTTTTTCAACCATTTCAAACCATTTTGATTCAAATTTCAAAATTTTCAAATTTCAAATTTCAAAATTTCAAAATTCAAAATTCAAAATCATCCCCTCTCCTTCATCTTTTTCTCCATTTCAAACCATTCTTTCTTGGTCGCCTTCATCGTCGGAATCCCATAGCTCCAACTCCGGTCGTCTCTATCTCGGCAGACCCAACCACCTTGCTTGATCTGTTGCTCGGTCGTCTCCTCGATCTGTTGCTCCTTGGAATGAAAAGCCACAGCTCTGTTCGATCCCAACCACAGTTATGTTCTTCTCGGTCTGTTTGAATGGAATCCGAGTTAGTGAGTTGTTTGGTCCAGGTAAGATATTTTTTTTTTTTCAAGTTAGGTCTTTCAACTAATTTTCCTTCCATTGTTTATGACTTGAAGGTGAAATTTCTGTTGGGCTTCAACCTAATTGTTTCTGTAACCCTTCTTTTTTTACCGATTCAGTAGCTTTAGGGACCCCTTCAATCGATCTCGGTGGTTCATTCTCTACTCAAGGTATCGATCTCTTGCTTGTGGTTTAATTTGTTCATAGTGGGTTTCGACCCTAATGGCTTATGTATCAATTCTCAATGGGTTTCAACCTGAAAGCTCATGTTTATTCGTTTGGTTTTAGTTTGTAATTGTACTTATGGAGGTTTCCTTCACAGGTGAATACGAATACCTAGATGTAATCGTTGAAGGCGGAGATAGGGTGTTGATTGATATAGATTTTAGATCGGAGTTCAAGATAGCTCAGCCGACCGGAAATTACAAACTAAAACCAAACGAATCTTTGAAGAAGTCTACAAAAAGGCAGAAATGAAGAAAATACAGAAGGGTCATGGAAAGAAGCTACGAAAGAGAAGGCAACCAACACGATGTAGCATTTTTTCTGTACATAAAATTTTGTACACAAATTTTTGGAGTTCCCTGGATGGCAACCAACACCAACCTCTCTTCTTTCTTTCTTTCTTCTTTCCAACTTTCAATAACAACAATAACAATCCAAAAAACAGTTGTAATCATCAAACATATTAAAGTTTTTCACATGTCTTTCTCACTTACCTGTTCATATATATGTATTTTCTTTGTTTGTTTAAGAGAATCTTAACAGCAAAAGAAGAGAGAGAAAGATGGGGGATGGATTTCTTGATCACTTTAAGATGGAGAAGAAGAAGAGAGAAAAGATGGATTTCTTCATCAAGAAACTGTAAGGTTTCAAGCGGGAGATTTTGTGGAGGTTTCAATTGATCACGACGACGACGAAGAACCCGATGCCGGAAAACCCAACCTCCGATCAAGATCCTTGATTCTTGTAAAGATATGATGTTTAATACTGGTGTTTCTTGGGACTTTCATTGGTGGTGTTTCTCCTYACTTCTTCAAATGGAATGCGCACTTTAGCAGATCTCCGGTTGCGTTTTGCGGTGGGGGTAAAGGGAAGTAGTTTCGATGGYGGCAGAGGAAGTTTAAAAATAGGATCTTGGGCGCACGTTAGCAAGCTGGCATTTTCCGGCGTTGAAATTGGATAGCCAATGATGTTTTGCGGTGGGGGTGAAGGGAGGCGGCAGAGGARGTTTGATGGAGATATGTTTCTTTAGGGGTTTTGGAGTTGATAAATTAATTGGGGGTGGGGCTGGGGGGATAGGTGGACGGTGGGTGATAAGATGATGGAGATGGATTAAAAATAAAATAATTAATATTTGGTTTAAAGATTCATAATGAGTGGGCTTCAATTTCAAAAAGGTGTATGCGCATTTAATGGCCACTAAGGAATGAGTGCAACAAATTTTAATATTTTAAATTTCTGATTTTGAATAATGTGTTTTATATAGTTATAATTATTATTGATTAGTTGAAAATATACAATTTTTTTATTTATTTTTAATTTAGGTACTATCCAGACTATATTTGAAACGAAAYCAATCTGACACGATAGAAGGCATCGGGTGCTCTTCTACTAAAGATATTTTCACGTAATAATTACTGTTAGTGTACCCAATTGTAAAAGCAACCATGTTCATACCACGTCGAAGGACTAGATCGAAGTACGAAGATTGTCAGACTACTTATAGTTATAATATTTTTAAATTTTTTATACTTTATTTGTTGATTTATCAATTAATTCATTTTAATGATTTTTTTATTATTATTTCATCTTTGTAGCTTTGAATATTTACATATATAAATTATTAATTAATTAAAATTAAAATTAAAAAAGAGTTATAAAACATTTATAAGTGATCCCTATAAAAAAAATAGTTATAAAACAATTAACTTTTTGAATTTGAGCCCACCCACCATCCACTTCTTGGTAATTGGTAATTGCGTGAGATCTCACCGCCATTTTCATCCRATCCAATTTGTACTCGTCAAACCCTGCACCCCATTACCTTTTCTTTTTCTAAATAGTTGCAAATTTTACGAGAATGTTTTTCCATTTTTATTATTATTTACACCTGTCAAAATCGAACTAATTTATTTATATTATCTTATTAAATAAATTTAACAAAAATTTTAAAGTCTTAAAAAATTAAATACCCAAAATACTCTTTATACTCACCTTTTCACCCTCTTCTCTCTTCACATACACTCACTCATCTCACAACCTATTTTTTTTAAATTATAATTTTAAATTTACATTTTATACCCTTATAATTAATTAATTAATTAATTTCATTTACGACTTTTACTTTTAAATGTTTCATTTTAAACCTTTATCAAATTAACATACATAATCGTATATCAATTAAAACATGTTTAA
>NC_037540.1:968315-975575 GCF_001531365.2 Cynara cardunculus var. scolymus
TTAAATCTTATCTTATAAAACCAGTGGAACTTCAAAATCGTTAAAATTCATGGCTCCCGCCGCATTGCGCGGGTACACAACTAGTATATATATATATATATATATATATATATATATATTGATGTTTCAAATGTTTTAGAAAAATTTAAGTTTGAATTCCTTTTTAGATGTTATAAAGTTATCTGTTAGACACTCGAACAAATTTGTTGCCTTGTAAACCGGAATTTGTTGTTGAGGTACAAGCAAACTAACGGTTTTGAGGGTGTGCAAAGAAAATGTTGTTGTATACCTCAAGTTATAGATACCGAAAGTGTGTAAATCCTAAAATTCAATTATCAATTTAGGGTTTCTTGTCTTTCGGCTTAATTAGATTAGGCCCATGTTATGCCCGCATCATGGAGACCATGATCTGATATCAAATAATGCGGTGTTAACTGGGTCATGTATGGTGTGTGCTCGATCTACCTGCTTCGATAATACGTGGGCTCCAATGAAAAAGAAAACAAAGAACAAGGCATAATTATAAGTTACTCAAAAGTATAGGGTAGCTAGAGTGAACATTGTACAAAGATAAATATCCCTTAATTTCTTATTCAATTCCCACATTCACAAGATTCAGACTACTATATAGAGCATACTATCTCCAAGATGAAAGTAAGCGTAACAGRATGTGGTGTTGGAATAGTAGTAATTGTACTAGTCGTGTGGTATGGGTGGAGATTTGTGAATTGGGTTTGGTTGAGACCAAAAAAGATGGAGAAGTATCTAAGAGAGCAAGGGCTGAAGGGAAGCTCCTATAAGTTTTTATTTGGAGACATGAAAGAGATGGTGAAGATGACAAAGGAGGCCAAAAAATCTGGACCCATGATCAATCTTACGAACGATATAGTTACTCGGATCCAACCTTTCATTCATAAAACCGTCAGTACTTACGGTACGAATTCTTGCTTTCTTTTCTTTATTTTTGTTACTTATGATGATAACTTCTCCGATTATTTATTTTCTAAGAATTGACTTTAAGTTTTATATTTGTGTTTTATATAGTAAGTTATCTAATAATACATAAAACTTATCTCCGACGCATTACAGTTATCATTTTATGATTTTGGTTCAAACTAAGAAACAACAAGCTTTTAAAAATTACTATATAAGTTTCAATAAATGCAATTTTGATTTTGAAAATTTTTTGATGTATAATTGAAATATCTGATTAAAATACCCTTTTATTAAGAAAACTTATAAATCAAAAATACACATAGCTAGCATAATTACATATCCAAAACAGTAAAATAAAATGAATTCTTCCTAAAATTCTCAGTACATTTGTCACCTTGCTTTCAATTACGATCGTTTTACATGACCATAAATAATACTTTTTACTTGTATAGGCAAGAATTGTGCCTTCACATGGTTGGGGCCGAGACCTTGTGTGCATATCACCGAATCGACTATGATAAAGGAGATATTAGCTAATTACAATAAATTTTCAAAGCAGACCGAAGGACATCCATTTAAAAAGTATCTTGGTACCGGTATAGTAGCCACTGAAGGTGATCGATGGGTGAAACATAGAAAAATCATCAATCCAGCTTTTCATGTCGAGAAGCTCAAGGTTTGTTCTTCTTGCCTTATGTATTACAACATGAAAGTTAATGTTATCATAAATTCGACCTTTCTTGCTTAAACTTGAAAATTATAACAATTACTTTTTGATAGCATATGGTGCCCGAATTTTATATGAGTTGTGCTGAGATGATAAAGAAATGGGAAGAAAGGTTACAAAATGAAGGTTCGTGCGAAGTGGATGTGTGGCCTTACCTCCAAACATTGACACGTGATGTGATTTCACGTACAGCATTCGGTAGTAGTTTTGAGGAAGGGAAAATAATATTTGAACTGCAACAAGAACTATTGGGCTTAGTTCTTGAGTCTATACAGTCAATCTATATTCCGGGATCAAAGTGAGTGTTTTTTAACAAAATTTTTATATGTTACTTTTTCTTCAAAAAAGAACAATTAAAATGGTTCGAATATAAATATATATATATATATATATATATATATATATATATATATCTAGGGGCCTAATCAAATAAGAACTAGATAGTTTGTGGTAACTGTAAGGTCTAATATGAGCCAATAATTTTAGATAATTAATGTTATTTACTAAAATCAAACAAAAGGTAAATTAGTAAATTGTGTTGATTAATCAATTTACTTTAATTAGTGTAATTATTTTAATATATGTATATATATATATATACACACACACACACACACAAGGACACATATAGGAACCAAATCCAAGGGCCTTTTCTGGCACCCACCACCATTCCGATGACCTCCTCCGGTCATCTTGTCTCACCAAGACGTCGTATTTGATGATCGACCACTAAACATCCACCTGTGAGCATTCCCGACACCTGGTATCACAGTGGTATGTATTTTGGGCATCACATTGTGTATCTTGGTGTATTCAGGATATCACATGGTGTTCGTCGGAGGCCGGAGGTAGGAGAGAGAGAGAGAGGAGAGATAACCAATTTACAATACCTAAAATGTGTTTTAATTATAATTTTAAGTAAAATTACCAAAAATATTAGTTTCCTAATTTATTCATTGAGTTGTTGTTGAGATTGGATCTTACAGTTATCACAAACTAATTAGTTATTCCTTGAATGTACCCTAATATATATATATATATATATATATATATATATTATATCTTTTCAATTACCAAAATGTGCAGGTGTATATGCATCTATCACCATATATTTTCCATTGAAAAACATGCAACTTTATATTTTCACTATTAATTGTTTTTATTCGACTATCAAAGTTGGGTGCCCCTAATATTTGGCAAGGAAGAGTTATTATTTACTAATAATCAAACTTAACTTTGTAGCTTATTGCCAACAAAAAGAAATAACAGGATAAAGAAAATAAACCGAGAAATTAATGCTTTGATAACGAGTATCATTGATAAAAGARTGATCGCTATGAAAGCTGGGGAAAATARTAAAGRTGACTTGTTGGRTGTGCTCTTGGATTCGAATTCCMAAGAAATCAAAAAACATGGAAGTAGTAATTCTGGATTAAGCATCRAGGAAATCATAGAMGAGTGCAAGYTTTTTTACATCGCTGGACAAGAGACCACAGGAAATTTGCTTGTTTGGACTATGGTCTTGTTGGGTCAACACACAAATTGGCAAGCACGTGCAAGAGATGAAGTTTCACTCGTCTTTGGGAAGGAAAAACTGAATATCGATGGATTAAGTCGTCTTAAAATTGTAAGCCTATCGATATATCAAAGAAACGTCCTCTTATGGTGCTTATTATTGTTACCTTTTATTGTATTTTAATTGTTCTTTGTCACAGCTTAACATGATCTTCAATGAGGTTCTTCGGTTATATCCGCCAGTGGCAACACTAGGAAGAACGGTAAATGAAGACACCAAATTAGGAAACATAATTTTACCAGCGGGATCTTACGTCTTCTTACACATGTTGCTGATGCACCATGACGAGGAGATATGGGGGGATGATGTGAAAGATTTCAACCCTGAGAGATTTTCCGAAGGTGTGTCGAAAGCAACCAAGGGACAATCATCATACTTTCCATTCGGTGGGGGGCCACGTATATGTGTTGGACAAAATTTTGCTTTCCTTGAAGCAAAAATGACACTTGCTATGATTCTACAAAACTTTAGCTTTAATCTATCTCCGTCATACTCTCATTCTCCGCATACCATCTTAACTCTTCAACCTGAGTTTGGAGCTCATTTGATGTTCCATAAACTTTAAGCAACTTATATTTGATGAAAACATGTTTCCCTTTTATTTTGAGTGAATTGTATGCGACTACAATATAATAAGGTTTGACAAAACCATTTAGACATTTTTATCATCCAAATTTTTTGACTATTTGACTTAACATATAATTGTTACTTCGATCATAGATTTATACTAAGATGTACAATGAATGTTTGCAACTTAATTGATATTACAACTTTAATGACAACAATCTTAGTATCAATAATTGTTAATGCAATGACTCAACAATTAATTTTGAAAATTGAATACCTTTGTTATTGTTATTAGAAGTGGAATAATTATTTAATATTATAGTGTCAATTGAAACTCAAAAAAAAAAAAAAATCATCAAACTAACCATTATATTCATTGATTTATATTTGTAACATTAGTTGATAACATCAATATAATTATAAATACTGTATCATATACCTTAGCGGAAAAAAGATTTCACAATTCCTTGACGAAAAAATGATATCATCGAAATCTACGATTCAAAAAATTAACATAATAAAAATCTTAAATTATTTATTTTTGAACTTTGTACAATAATATCGGAATTAGTTTATTTTGATTCTTGATGCAATAATATTTCTTTAAAATGCTAGTAAATGTAAATACAATATAAAAATATGTTTTTGATAATAAAAACCTAAATATTAAAACTTTCAAATAAACAAATTATCAAATAAATAAAATAAAAAGATTATCAATTATATAAATTATTTGGGAATTAGGGGGGCTGAGCATCAGCGAGCCCCTACCGGCTACGTCACTGGCCTTGTCTAATGTGAAGAAAGGGAACGAACAAGTGTCAAGAACAATTTGACGCTCATCATATTCTTGACCACCGAGGAAAACTATATAGTAAATTCAATAATCTGAACCAAAAAAGAAATAACAAGAGCAATAAGTATTTATATAAATACAATTTTACATCCTTTATCACATATGAGATCGTAAAATCCTCTATAGTTTTGTCACTAATTTGTGACCCTTTTTGAATTTGGTCACTAACGTAAATTAGTGATGGACCTTTAGTGATGAAAAGTAACCACCCAAATTTTGGTTATGATAGGGCCTTAGTGGCCAATTTTATATTGGTAGTGATCAAAAATAGTTGGTCACTAATGAGGATTTTTCTTGTAATGTACATTGGAGCAAGAGTGTGCAATTGTTGCTCACCTTGGATTTTTTTTAATATAGTAGTAACTGCAATTGATATTAATGACCGCACTACCAGTACCAAGTAAATTACCAGTCCAAACAAGAAACTGATATTAATAAGCACAATAGTAGTTTAGTGAGGCTAGGCTCCCTCCTCAGGCCTCTTGGCTCAACACGGAATCCCTCTCTCGCTAGTTATGCCTACTCTATCATTGTTCATTGGTTCATGAATCCACGACGGCGTATGATGCAAGCTCCCTCAAAAATCCCTTTTGCAACTGTGCTCACTCGAGATTGTTTCGCTCATGACCTCTGCTGTCCTCTAACTACACCCGACTACAACTTCTCAATGTGTATGGTTCATACATAATCCTTCATTGTAGGGTTTCAAGTTTCGAATTTGTCAATCGGCCCCATGTCAGGATTAAAGTTTTAACTAATTTTGTTCATTGATTATTTAACGATCTTTTTGCTTAAATGGATCAAGTTATTAGATATGGATATTTGTGTTTAGTTATTTATCTTGCATAAAAGAATGATTGGATGAGGCTCAGTATTGGATGCAACCGCTCTCATGCCCAATGGGCTCAAAACCAATCTTGAACCGGGTTTCGTACTAAAATATTAGGACCATATTTTAAAGAATAGTCTATTTAGCGTAAATTCATTTTTGAAATAAAGTGTATTTATTTTCACTACCATAAATAGAGGTGGAAATGATGCAAGTCGAGTTCGAGTATCAATATATTCGACTCGAACTCGATAACCATTTCTCAAGCTCGAACTCGACTCGAAAACTCATGAGTAATTAAAAATCTAAACTCGACTCGAACTTGATTGCAATTTTTTAAACTCGAACTGGTTTAAAGCTTGAACCAAACTCGAAGTCGAAGTCAAATCAAGCTTGAAGTGAAACTCGAATCAAGCTCACTCGTCGAAATTTATGAAATTTTAGGGTCTTCTGTTATATAAATTATAAAACTTAAAAGGTGTTCTTTTAAATTTTTAAAAACTAAAATGATCCACCTCAAACTTAATCAAATAGGCAAATTTACGAACTTCATTCACCTACCTCATTTTTTATAACATCTCTTCACCCTTCTTTTACTATCTATCTTTCAATGTGGGACAACTTCACCAACATTTCTACAGTTTTTTTTTTTTTGTCTTTTTTAATTATGATTTTAAAAAAATATTGATTAGTTTTTTAATTAAAAATGCACAATATTATATAAATATCTAAAAATATAGGACATTTTTATTGCATTATATTATACATATTATATTTTAAAACTAATTATAGATAAAAAAAAGAATATAGTATCTCACGAGCTTTTCAAGTCAAGTATTGGGTAGTTTGATTCGACTCATTAATATATCGAGTCGAGTTCGAGTTTGAGCCGAACCTATCTGAATCAAGTGTTGACCGAGTTCTGATCGATTGCTATAATTCTACAATCGTTGATCTAATTCCTAGTGCTAGGCGTATCCTTTAAGTGATGGGAAGAGGCCCCTACTCAAATCTCAAGAAAACACTCTTTACCCCCCAACTGTCCGACTTTAAAATTAGGAGTGTTTATGGATTGGATTGATCAAGTTGAAGGCATTTGAACAACTCAACATAATGCTTGCAGTTTAAAAAATCTCAACTAAATCCAACCCAAACCAAAATGGAACCCAACCCAACTCTAACAGTACGGGTTAGTAGGGTTGATCAGGATGATACTTTGGTACATTAAAATACTCTCCTAATCTTAGATATGTTGTTTTCTCTGTCTATTCATAACTATTTTTCATCATCAACCATTTGGTATAACTTATCTATACTTCTTAAAATTTTAAGTATATCACATTCAGTTAATTTTCTTAATTTGCATATATATGTGTATATATATATATATATATATATATATATATATCAACCTCTTACATTTGTACAACCAATACAACTCAATCTCAATCGTCCATTTAATTTGATAAATATGTATTTCATACAAGTTTTGATTGTTTCATAATATAAAGTATTGATTATAATTAGTAAACTTTATTCATCTTCCATAAATATTTAAGTCATAATAAATGAACTCTCATCATTTCCATAAATATTTCAATTTATTGGATTGCATTGGTTGTACAAATGTGATGAGTTGCATTTGAAACAAATTCTATATCTATATATATGTTCACAATTATTAAACATTTATAAAAAAGAGTTATCTCTGACTAGATTGAATATATATATATATATATATATATATATATATATATATAGGGGCATGT
>NC_037540.1:981295-984570 GCF_001531365.2 Cynara cardunculus var. scolymus
TTTATATATTAAATTTAATATATAATCTTTTATTTATTTACTTTGAAATCAAATAATATTTATTTATGTTCGTTTAGCCCGTTCGTTTATGTTCGTTCGTTTACGTTCATTCGTTTACGTTCGTTGAGCATGTTAACGAACGAACATAAACGAACACGAACACACCTTATTTTTAAACGAACGAACACGAACACAAAGATTTCCGTTCGTTTACCGTTCGTGTTCGTTCGTTTGTTCGGTTAAGTTAAATGAACGAACATGAACAAGACTCCGTTCGTGTTCGTTCGGTTCGTTTACAGCCCTAATCATACATACCACTATGACCAAATATGTTATATGTTATACATAGTAAGGTAGGTATACAACAACTCATTGAAGACCCATTACGACCAATTCAAATCCATTACAACCCATCATAACTTATTACAACGACATAAAACAAGAAAAACTAAACCTTCCATATGATCCATTAGTACTTAGTAATATATACATATATCGTTTAATTCGTCATAATTTTTTGATTTTTAAAGTTGTATGTATTCCATCAGTAATCTATCTATATTTTCGACGAAATAAAGTTGTCGGTAACATCTGTTGGTGAAAATGTATTTCTTTTTATTATTGAATTGATTACTAATAATTTCTATTCTTAACCACAATGGTGGTGTCTGATTGGTTTGAGTTTGGCTCCAAAGGTCAAAAACACCAGGAGGTCCCAGGTTCAAATCCAATGAAGAATAAAAATCCCCTTGTGGCCACATAGGTTCAAATACGGTAACTCTGAACTATTTGTAAAACAGGTGGTCGTCATATGATTAGTTAGCTCGCATATATAACTTGTTAGACACAACTTTTTTTCTATTTGATACGTAAATGCATTATTACACATGTAGGTCCGCCAATGAGAGTTTTTGGTTTATATACATAATCACATGTTACAATTGTGAAGTCAAATTAAGTCATAATGTCAACAAAAATAATGCTTTCATTTATGACGTTTGATGACAATAAAAAAGAAAGTCATTATGGTGAAGTAAATGACAATATAAATTTAAATATGGGAAGTCAAAAAAAAACTTAGTCAAATTTTGCCATTTTCAATGGTTTAGTACTTAAATTTGTTTTTTAAACCATTAAACTTTCTCATTTTGAATGATTAAGATATTGTTTGGTTTTTTTTCCTTATTAAGTAATGTATGAATAAAATTGTTTATAGTGAAAAAAAAGCTGTCTGTATGATAATTGGTAAGTTATTGTTCAGTTGTTATGCAGAATAAACGGTCTGAATGGTGAAATTATACTATTTTACCCTTTGTTTTACATTAAAGGAAAACCAATCTCCTACGATTATCAGAGCAACGATAGATCAAAATCAAACCCAAAATCAACAACAATTTAGTAAAAATCCATCCCAGAAAGCGTATAAAAACTAAATTTGAATCCTAAATMWAAAACTCACATCAAAYCCTAAATCACAAGAAAAAAAAAGAAAGAAAGATGAAGAACCCTAAGAAAGAAACTCACAACAAGCAAGAAAGATGAAGAACCCTAAAATAGAAACATCGGTCTGATTGTCCCTGTAATTAACAAAAAATTGGGCGCTTGATTTTCGAAAACACCCAATAACCTAGCAAAAAATCAAGGGCAGATTTCAGGAACAAAAATGGCTCAATTTTAGGAACAAATCACCGAGGGAGATACAAGAGTGAAGATTGAGTTTGGAGAAATTGAGCAACTAGTGATAAAGAGGGTCGATTGAAGTTGTGCAGGTATATGCATCTATCACCATATATTTTCCATTGAAATTGTTTTTTATTCAACTATGAAAGTTGGGTGCCCCTAATATTCGGCAAGGAAGAATTATTATTTACTAATAATCAAACTTAAGTAGCTTATTGCCAACAAAAAGAAATAAGAGGATGAAGGAAATAAACAGAGAAATGAATGCTTTGATAACGAGTATTATTGATAAACGAATGATCGTTACGAAAGCTGGGGAAAATAGTAAAGATGACTTGTTAGGTGTACTCTTGGATTCGAATTCCAAAGAAATCAAAAAAGATGGAAGTAGTAATTCTGGATTAAGCATCGAGGAAATCATAGAAGGATGCAAGATTTTTTACATCGCCGGACAAGAGACCACAGTAAATTTGCTTGTTTGGACTATGGTCTTGTTGGGTCAACACACAAATTGGCAAGCACGTGCAAGAGACGAAGTTTCACTCGTCTTTGGGAAGGGAAAACCGAATACCGAATACCGAATACCAAATTAGGGAACATAAATTTACCAGCAGGATGTTACGTCTTTTTACATGTCTTGCTGATGCACCATGACAAGGAGATATGGGGGGATGATGTGAAGGAGTTCAACCCTGAGAGATTTTCCGAAGGTGTGTCAAAAGCATCCAAGGGACAATCATCATACTTTCCATTCAGTGGGGGGCCACGTATATGTGTTGGACAAAATTTTGCTTTCCTTGAAGCAAAAATGAGACTCGCTATGATTCTACAAAACTTTAGCTTTGATCTATCTCCATCATATTTTCATTCTCCACATACCATCTTAACTCTTCAACCTGAGTTTGGAGCTCATTTGATGTTACATAAACTTTAAGCAACTTATATTTAATGAAAACATGTTTCGCTTTTGTTTTGTTTGAATTGTATGCAACTATAATATAATAAGGTTTGGCAAAAAAAATGATTGGATTAATGATCGATCTTTTACTTTTTGCATTTTTTTTGTGAGCTAAAACTTGTGAGGGTTATGGAAAAAGTATGCTCAATTTAATAAGTATTTCTAAATACATGCAATAAGAAAAACTGAAGCTAGGATCAAGCTCACCACCATTGGGCTTGATTGGATGTAACCGGTTCCATGCCCAATGGGTTCAAAATCTTAAACCGGGTTTCATGCTAAAATATTAGGACCATCTTTAATGACAGATATTTCTCATCTTTGTGATTATCAAAATTGATTTTGCTTTTGATCAAAGAAATTTCTATGAATCAAAAGAAAATCCAAGTGGTTAACGAATTTTAATTATTGTTATAAAATCCGTTATCGGATTTCAAAACTGTTCTGTGTTAGAATTAGTTATTCAAATTTCCTTTTTCTGAAAAACCGAAAATACACGTAATATAGTCATATATCCAAAAATGATTCGTACAACTTAGTGAAAAATTAGATATAAGATGCGTACAAACGTATAAACTATGAACTTCAAATTTATGTTTGCATTTCAATTTTTAAAAAGAGTAGTTTTCATTTATTT
>NC_037540.1:984585-997124 GCF_001531365.2 Cynara cardunculus var. scolymus
TGATTTTCTATGTTCTTGGATATTTTTAAGTAAAATTTAGTTGATTTTTCTGTCTTTATAAATAAGTAAGTAATTACAGATAAGATTGTTTAAATATAAACTGAAATCGATCTGATCTATCTATTCAAATTAAAGGTCTATGGCTTGTCTCTTCACACCCTAACCAACATCTATTCTACCATTAATTTGACAAAACACTACATCAGTTTTAAAAGATATGTATACGCAATTTTAAACTAATTTTTGTGTTCTCAAACTACAAACAAGACAATATAATTTGTTTTTGGTTTTGATAAAAAGGACCAGATTTGGTTTGAGCTTGGCTCGGTCAAAAGTACATGAAGGTCTCAGGTTCAAATCCAAGGAGAAATAAAAATCCCTTTGTGGCCACGGAGGTTCAAATGCGGTGACTCCGGACTTTCTGGTCGTCCTGGGATTAGTCGGTTTGCATAGCGGGTTGGATATTCAGGTTAATAAAAAAAAAGGACCATCTGTTTTGATAAAAGAACCATCTGTAAAACAAAATAAAGTGTAGTGATTTGTTTATGGTATTAAAAACACGACTATTATAAAATTTAGTGGTTTAAAATAGAATTGAAATTAAAGTAGACAAAATCAAGGATAATATATATGTAATATTTTATTTGTGTTTAAGTTTTTTTAAAATATGAAATCATTAACATTGGTCTCTGAAATAAACCCCTTTCGAGTTGGTTTTACACATACAATCGGCATATAATCGGAAACAATCAGAAGAAAAGAAAAGCATGAAATTTTTTATCATCTAAAGTAGTTAGAATTATAGAAATTTTGAAAACTGAAAAATGGGAACAAATATTTATCAAGCGTTTGATATGAGTTACTTTTATGAAACTGTTTTGATGCTATTATTGGCAAAATGGTACGGATCAAAATTTTACCCGATAAACGCTTACCGGGTAAAAGACGCTTACCACAATCCATTTTGATGGTTGAAAATATTACTCAACAAGGTAGGTGAGAGTGATGACTCTTGCTAGTAATGACTTACCCGATAAGCGTTTGGTAAACGACCCCTATAAGTGCTACCATTTTTATGAATAAGAAACAAGATAAAAATTTAGGCATTTAAACACAGACATGAATGTTTTAAAGCAATTTAACATAAAAACGCTTGGTGATCGTACCTCTAAACTACGTTTCTACTTCAACAACTTATCTTCAGTCCTAGCATTGACAAACTACCATTGCAATTGCCAATTATATGAAAGCGTCAACATGTATGCATACACAACACGATTCTCACCCACTTTCCCTCTTCAAACATCAACCGCAAAACTAAGTACCGACGGTATCTCAAGTACTAATGATTCCAGAAACAAAATTCCTTCAATGACTAATTATTTCCCTTGATGCGGATATCATAAACTTGACGATTATTATGAAGGTACATGATACTATCAAAAGCATCCAACCTGATGATGATGATTGATGATGATGGTTCAATTCATATTCAAGCTGAAATCTTCCCAATGATAAAGTGGGATCTTCCCAACGATATAATGGCCCTCGTTATAACAAGAATAAGAAGAGCAAAGAAGCACCAACCTCACAGACACAGTGATGAGTAAAGAAATACGTGGTGATGAGTTTATAACTAACTGGATACTAATTGCAGTCAGATATAGCATATTCAAACCCTAAAAACACAAAATGATTTTTTTAATGAACTCTAAAGCCGATTGAAGAAGAAATACGACGATTTCACATACTTAACACCACGATAAGATCGATTGATGACGAGCGATGGAAGATAGAGACCGATTGAAGAAGCCCATTGAAGAAGAAAGAGTGGTCGGTCGAAGATTGAAAACATTGGAATTTAGAGCACTGATTGAAATCCCTGTTATTAGGAAATTGAGTTTTGGTTAAATGTGTTATAATATTTTTCATGTCATTAACTTACATGCCGATTTTTTTCCACATCATTTTTTTAAATACATGTCATCTTTAGTTACCGGTTACCTGAAGAAGTATAGGTAAATTAAGTAATTAAAAGTTTGAGATTTTATATTTCAGGTATCAAAATTGAAAGTTTTTAAAGTATGTTATTTAAAATAGGAATAAAATTTTTACGCAATTTGCCCTTAATTTTTATTAGATTTTTTTCAACTATTTTTTTATGTTTTAAATTGGATCTTACAAATCTCACGTATTAGTAAAATCTTACAAGAAGGCCCCCTATATATAGGGAGGTTCAGGGGAAAACTTCACACAAATGAAAAACTAAGGAATACCTTGATAAACGTTCATTTGGACGGCATGCACATGTGCTTACTGGTAACTGAAGTTGTTTCTTGGTTTTTATGCACTTGTATGTATTATGCACATGTGCATACCAAACAAATTGCTTAAAATTACCTATATGAACATATGGATATTGTCCAGATGAACGATTACTAGAGTGTTTCTCAGTTTTCCTTATATGTATAGATAGAAGTGGACAATTTTTAAGATTAATTGACATTGAAAAAGAAAAAAAATATGAAAAAAAAAATCAATATACGAGAAAAATAAGCAAATTTTTTTTTAAATAAGATTCAAACCTATGACCTTTTTCATATGAATTGGTAATTCAACCATTCTACCCTTTTTTAATTCTGTGATAAATTTGGTTTTAAAATATTTAAAGGCGCCCCTTAAAATCAAGTGGATGCAATTTTAGACGTCTAATTTTTTTGTCTCTTATAATAATCGAGTGAATGGGAACATAAAAGACCACTCAACGTTTAATAGCTCCGGCTCCAGCAATATGACTCTTCAAAATAAAGAAAGATTTGATTGTAGAATGGGTCGAAATATTCCATTATAATACAATTTCAACCTATTTTAAGCCGACAAAAGTTTTCATAGTTTAGACGTAAAAATTTCAAACCTCTCCATCAACATAACATCAGGTACAAGTTCAATACAATTTTTCCTTCTTATTCATGAATACAATAAAAAAACACAGGATGCATAACCATCAACCACTCAAACCTTAGGGTTATAAAAGAAAAATTATCAATCAATAAATACCCTCGTTCTCTGAACATCATCACAAGTTCACAAAATTACCTCACAGCTTTTCTACAGCCATGGAGGAAACAACAGTTGTTTGTGTTATCGGAGTAGCAGGGATCTTGACGATATACATATGGCGACTTTTGAATTTCTTGTGGTTTAAACCGAAAAAGATGGAGAAGTTTCTAAGAGATCAAGGACTCAAAGGCACCCCTTACCGATTCATGGTCGGAGATTCGAAAGAGTTGGAGAACATGATAAACGAAGCCAACTCTAAACCTATGAGTCTAAATCATGATATCACTCCTCGTGTATTGACACTCTTCCATAAATCCATCATTACTCACGGTACGTATATGTGAAACAGGGAATCTCGATTTCTATACATATGTGATCCAATAGTGGGAAATGTTTTGTGCATTTGTTTGACTTGGTATCTTGTTTAGAGCATCTGTAGGACTACTATAAACGTTGAATATGTTCAAATGTCTTAATACACTATTTTATAAGACTTGGATTTATAGAACCAAACAATTATGTATCATAAATAAAATTGTTACAACAACTTGATAAATTGTTATTGGATGGTATAATAAGGGCTATTTTCAAAAAGAGATAGTTATAATTCACTAAATTTCCTATTATACTCTTGATTAATTAAGAAACATAAATAACACTACAAAGTAAAGAGACTTCAGGTCACTACAACAAAATTAGGTTTATAAGGTGCCATCATTTTCCAAAACGTCATAATAGACTGTTTTATAGGACTTAACTTTTAGGACCAAAATATAAAGCGTCTTATCTAAAGGCATTGTAATAAGTTGATAGGACGCTTTGGGCCTCTTAACAAATTTTTTAGGATACTTTTAATACAAAGCATCGCATTATCAAATTTTATAGGACAATTTTAAGAAAGTGTCCTATAAACTCATTTTTTTACAGAACACTTGTTTTTATAGAACATTTTTTCAAATAATGTTCTATAAAATTGCTAATGAGACTCTGTGCTAGAAATGTTGTAAAAAACTTGTTAAACGTCTAAAACATTCTATAAACATATTATAATACCTTTAGATAAGAAACTTTATTCTTTAATCTTTAAAATTAGAGCCTGTATAACAATCTATTAGGACGCTTAAATTTTTTGGACATCCTATAAACCCGATTTTGTTGTAGTGGGTTTTTTCGTCGGTAATTTCAGACAGATCTATGTCGGATCACCGTTGGGTTGACCATCACTGACGAATTTTTCGGTTGGTGATTGAAAATGTGGCAGTAATCCACTAGTAATCATGACCAATGGCCACACTTTCTCCGGCAATGAGATCGCCGATGATGGCTTTTTCTAGCGGATTACAGACGGATTTTTTCCTTCGGTAAAACCTCTTTGTTTTGTAGTTGTTTTAAGAGTTGAAATGGAAAGCGAGAATGTTTGCCTCTATCATTAAGGAAAAAATTGTAATTTAACTGATTAAGAAGTGTAATAACTATATATTTAGCTAATTATGTAAATTTATTTTGAGTTGTAAAAAATATTCAATATATTTGGCTTCTCTTGCAGATACTTGACATTTCTAGATCTTAATAGAAATAAACAAATAATAAATGTAAAATTAGCATCGCTTTTAATACAAATAAATGATTAATAAATGCTTTTCCAAATTAATTTCATGTCAAACATTTAGTTCATTGGTGTCTGGTTTTAACAACATCGACATACAGGCAAGACTTGTTTTACATGGATGGGGACAAGACCTATGGTCAACATATCTGAACCCACAATGATGAAAGAGGTCTTGGCTAATTATCATCAATTTCAAAAGCCAAAGGGAGGAAACCCATTAATAGAGTTGCTAGGAAGAGGGTTGATCAATGTCGAGGCTGATCAATGGATTAAACATAGAAAAATCATCAACCCTGCTTTCCATGTCGAGAAGCTCAAGGTTTCGTGCCTACCATTCTGCTCTTTAATTTATTTGAAATCATTGTTAGTATATATGCTTAATTGTATTTTCTTTTTTGTCAGCATATGGTTCCTGCATTTTTTGTGAGTTGCGGTGAGATGATTCACAAATGGGACGAAATGGTAACGAAAGAGAGCTCGTGTGAAGTGGATGTATGGCCTCATCTTCAAACACTTACAGCGGACGTGATTTCACGTACATCGTTTGGTAGTAGTTTTGAGGAAGGAAGAAAGATATTTGAACTTCAGAGAGAACTAGGGGAGATGACTATGAAAGCTGCAATGTCAATTTACATTCCTGGATCAAAGTGAGTTTCTTTCCGAACAATTTGTTTACATTAAAAAACGAACAATACAATGCAAAGTGTAACATTTTAACTCCAATCTACTATTTAGTAGACATTTAAAGTTGGGATATCATTATTTTTTGGTATTTAAGCTAATAAACTATGATTCTAACAGATTTTTGCCTACCAAAAAAAACAAGAGGATGAAAGAGATTGATCGGGAAGTGAAGGCTTCGATAAAGAGTATAATTGATAAACGAGTTGTTGCTATGAAGGCCGGGGAAAGTATCAATGATGACCTTCTGGGCATTCTTTTGGATTCCAATTACAAAGAAATTAAACAACGAGGAAATATCAATTTTGGCTTAAGCATTGAGGAAGTCATCGAAGAATGCAAACTTTTCTATTTTGTAGGACAGGAAACCACCGCAAATATGCTTGTTTGGACTATGATTTTACTAGGTCAACACAAGGAGTGGCAGACACGAGCTAGAGAGGAAGTTTTACAGGTTTTCGGACAAGAAAGACCAGATATTGATGGGTTGAATCACCTAAAAATTGTAAGTTTTTTCATACTTGTGGCTTACCAAAGCTATCTCCTTATTAAACATGTCAAAATCCATATTTATTCTGTATCTTAATTATTCTTTTGCAGGGCAACATGATCTTCAATGAAGTTCTTAGACTATATCCATCTGCAATATTGCTACGACGATCAGTACATGAAGAAACCAAATTAAGAAACATAATCTTGCCGGCAGGAACCCTCATTCAATTAAACACGTTGTTTTTACACCATGACCAAGATATATGGGGTGAAGATGTGAACGAGTTCAAGCCCGAAAGATTTTCTGAAGGTGTGCTAAAGGCAACCAAGGGGCAAGCGTCATATGTCCCATTTGGAGGTGGCCCACGTATATGTGTCGGACAGAATTTCGCAATGCTAGAAGCTAAAATAGTGTTTGCAATGATTCTGCAACGCTTCTCTTTTGATCTATCTCCGTCATACTCACATGCTCCACACGCTATAATTACTTTAAAACCTCAATTTGGCGCTCACTTGATTTTACACAAACTTTAGGGAGTTTCTTAAATGTTTTAGTTTGTTTTAAAATATTTTGTGTTATATTTCTGTTGATGAAATTTATCTTGTTGTAGCATACGTGTTACTCGTTATTATATATTGCAATAAATTTTGCCTATGCTATGTGAAAATAAGCTGTGTATATTCCAAGAAAGTGGTAGATAACTTCTTCTTAAATGTATGTTATCGTTTTATGCTTGAATGTTTTGCCAAACATTCTGTATTCTAATGAGAAACACACAACTATAAATAAAGTATGGATTTTATTCAACATATTTGCTCAACTTATAATATTTATTTTGCTAAAAAGAAAATTGTAACATTTGATTTAATACAAAGTTTTGTGATAATGATTGATTATAGCCGTATGTTTAAACCGCCTAAACTAATGTCAAGGTGAAAAGTCTTGTGAACAAAAACACTCAAATATCACGGGTAAGAAAGTTTGTAACGAACTTTTAAATTTATATGACCATCAAATCAACATTTTGATGTACTAAAATTTTACCCAGGTAAGTGTTTTCCCGGAAAATTGTTGCATTTGATACGTTTTGATGTACTAAAATCTTACGCATCAAAGTAAATTATAGTGTTGACTTCTATAGATAAACACTTACTGGGTAAGTATTTGAGTAAACAACCCCTTAATTACTTTTATCACTCTTGAAATTCTACGTCTTTTGTATATATATCCTTTCAGATTGTAGTCACACATTGTGGTCTTCTCACCATGATATTAGAGCTTGGTTGCAGTGGCTGTGCAGCGGCTTAATAAAAAGGAGGAGATGAAGTGCGACACTGGTTATTCGTCCCTGTGTGTTTTTTATAAAGTATCAGTCCATGTATATTTGTGCGTTGGACTTACGATCATGGAAGACCAACCTTTTCGTTAGACTCGTGATACCACTTTTTTATATTTGAAACTTCACAGTAAAACACTGTGAAGTTGGATAAAAAATCTATCTTTTTATTTAACGAAATAAATTGTGTTCTACAATTTTTTAATATTGTTATATTAATAAATAATTCAAAAAAATCTAATTTATTTAATGTATTTATACGTYAAGTAAAAKTTTTTGAACAAATATAATATATTCTTTAAAAGATAATATTTTTTTGGTAAAAAAAGAACAATTCTTATTTTTTTATATCAAAAAACACATATTTTTTAAAAAAATACTAGTGAGATAAGTTATTTTCTACTAGTTTTATTAATAGAGGTTGGTTATTATACAACCCTTGACATTTGTGCAACCAATACAACTCAATCTCAACCATCCATTTCATTTGATTGATATGTTATTTCATATAAGTTTTGATTGTTTCCTGATATAAAGTATTGATCATAATTAATGAATCATATTTATCTTCCATAAATATTCAAATCATAATAAATGAACTATCATCATTTCCATAAATATCTCAATTTATTGGGTTGCATTGGTTATACAAATGCGATTAGTTGTATTTGAAACAAACTCTTTATTAATATTGGTATATTAACAAATAATTTAGAATTTTTTTAATTCATTTAATATATTTATTAAATAACCTGTAAAATATCTAAATATTAAAATTAAAAGTACATTGTTAAATAAGAACTAGTAAATTTTATAATAAAATAATTTTGAAAGTGTAATGTTGTAATAAGAAAGTCACATCACTATAGTACATATAGACAACCTACATGGATAATAAAGTAGCATGGAAACTTGGTATAATGGGTAAATTTAAATCAAAATGTTACCCAATGCTATAATGGGTAAATTTTTCAAAGTACAATGTTCTAATAAAAAATAGTTTGAAAGTACATTGATGTAATTAGAAAAACTGGGAATACAATGTTATAATAAAGAAATTTATGAAAGTAAATTGCTATTTTGTACATTTTACTCAAAAATAAAATAAAAAACAAAAGTATTAAATTAAATAAAGAAAAAAGTATTAAATTAATTAGGTTATATTTGGGTTAAAAAGTATATTTGATATTAAGAAAATATAAAATGTTATTCCATCAAAATCCCAACTTTTTTTTATTAACCTGAATATCCAATCCGCTATGCGATCTGACTAACCTCATGACGACTACCTGCTTTACGAGTAGCCCAGAGTCACCGCATTTGAACATCTATGGTTACAAGTAGATTTTTATTCCTCCTTGGTTGAACCTGAGACGTACTTACATACACTTTTAATTTTTGGAGCTCAAGCTCGAATCAATCAGGCATCACCGTTGTGATTTCAAAATCCCAACTTATTGTGAAAGAATGTTGAAATCCCTTTGTTTGTGGAATTGGATGGATTTGAAGATTCATTCTAAAAAAAAACAAAACAAGGGAATAAAATTGATTTATGTTATCTAAAATGTTAGAGACAACATTTATGAGCATGCATTTCAATTCTTACCTTCTTAGTTAAGTTACCACCTAGTCCCCATGTAAATCACAACCACATCAACACTCTTAATGACATTAAAATCACAAAGACCTTTAAGGGGGTGTTTGTGATTGCTTATTTTAGGTGTTTTTTGACTTATTTCAATCTGACATTGGTGATAAGCTAGATGCTAGTGTTTGGATGAGGAAAAATAAAATTGCTTATACTGGTGTCAAACCGGTAATAAGCAGTTTTTGATAAGTTAATCCTTCCTGACTTATGAAAAATTGCTTATTATCAGTTTACCATTTTAATCTTGTTTTATCAATGTTTGTTAATTATTAATCGTATTGATATAAATTTTTGTCAAAAATATTATTATAAATGATGAAAAATAAATTTTTACATGTTAAAAAATCAAATAAGTTAATAATCAAAAATATTATTATATGGAAGACTGTCCTTTTTTGGTAATTTTACATATATAAGTAAAATTTGCCAAACACTAAAAAACAACTTATCAACTTATTGTTTTTTGGTACCGCTATAAGTTAATCCAAACACTTATTACAAAACTCCGATTTAATATTACATAAGTTAATAAACACTTTTATAAAAAAAACATAAGTTGTTTTAAATAAGCAATCCCAAACACCCCTAAATAAGAAATACAGGTAGAATATGATATTGTTTAGTTTGTGAACTTAAATTAAATTCAAATGACAATTTTTTAGTCAAAGTTGAAAATTCACATTTGTAAATTTGACTAGATTGAAATAATGATATTTAACGATTATTATATGCACCGACTCCATATGAAAACCCAAATAATTCTACATACTTATCTCAAAATATATATGATTTATTCTCTGGAGGTGAAATTTTTAAATTCCAGCTTCTTATATCAACTAAAAATACAATTCAAACAAAAATGATCTTTTGTTATTATGATAATTGTAACACCAATGTTTATTTATTTATACACAAACAACAAAAAAAGTTTACGAATTTTTTTTACTGTAAAAAATCAGTAACTTTTGGTTGGTGCATTTGCATTTTCCATATCTCCTATTCATTTCCTGACTTCTATTACCACCGACACTCCCAATTTCTGTTTTTAATTATTACTAAAAAGGTATAAATATTAATTTGTCTTGTATAATTAATTAATTTAAAACCAAACTAAGCATTCACAAGAATTCTCAATAGAAACTTGGGTAAAGAAAACCCTATTTATATCAAGGTTTGTCTGAATATGTTCTAATTATATGTGATTTAAAATTGGGTCTTTAATGTTTACAGGATTTAATTATATATATTTTAGCTTTTATTGAATTTTTTTAGGTTTTTATTATTTAGCTGAATTAGTGATTTATTGTTCTCTACATTCAAATAATATCAGAACACTGATTTTTATTTAAATTAATTTAATATAATATATGATATGAAATTTTAATTTTTTTAATTTATTATTTTATACAGATGTCAGAGCGTTTTTCCAAGCCTTGTTTATATTAGGAAAAATTGCATCAAAATGAAACCAACTTTCACTTTATTCCTATTTTAGGAGACCAACTTTTAAAATCTTCATTTATAAGTCTCTATCAAACTTTTTGTTTATTTAAGGGTCTGGTTGATCTATTAATACTGACATAATCCAGATTTTTTGACAACTAAGATATTTCACGTCATATTAATTTTTTTATTTTAAATCCACGTCATATTTTAAAATTGCAAAATAAATATATAAAATTAACTAAAATTTGTTTTTTTATTAAAAATTAATGCAATAAAATCTATATTTCTTTCCAAATCTTGTTTTTTAAATAAAAAAAATTCAAATATCAAATTGAAGATGTTTCCAAATCTCGTTTTTTATAGAAAAAATTAATTGATGCAATAAAAAATAAATATTAAATATCAAATGAAGAGAGGATACCCTGCCGGAGAAGGCAGAAAGCTATAGTGACAGGAGACTATGAGACGACGGTGATTGAAGGACGAGGGAGGGGCAACGACTGTTGGAGAGGACAGAAAGCTACAGCGGCAGGAGGCTATGGGACGACGACGATTGAAGGAAGAAGGAGGGGCAGGATTGCGATCGAGACAGGAGACGTGAAGTGGACTTCATTTTGATTTGTCAAAATAATTACCACATAATATTTGTTTAAATAAGTTCCTTCCAAGTCATATTAAATTACCTGTTACCTATTCAACAGGTCAACTAGACCCTTAAATAAACAAAAAATTTGACAGAGACGCTTAAATGAATATTTTAAAAGTTAGTTCCCTAAAATAGGAATAAGATGAAAGTTAGTTTCATTTTGATGTAATTTTTCATTTATATTAAATCAGTAAAAAACTATTTCAGCGAAAAACCTTTCCGGCTTTGGAGAAATTTGATCCTTCTTTTATTTGGCAAAAGTCTTAATGCGGGCCATACAACACCCTAGTCTTTGTGGAAAAGTTGGAAATTATTGGGACACAATTTTTACATGCCACACCCTCAACTCTCAACTGTTTTCACTTAGACCCTATAATTATCATTCGTTTGAGCTCTATATATATACAGGGACCTAATTAAATGAGAATTCGATATGTAATTTATGATAACCGTGAGATCCATTCAACAACTCTCCTCTTCTCTCTCTCTCCATATTCAACAACTCTCTCTCTCTCTCTCTCTCTCTTCGTATTCTCCTTTTGTATTACCAAAATTAATACTTGATTTTGTGAACACGTTGTAAACAATATGGGTATCACGGTGAGTTTCAACGTGCATACAATGAGTATCACAACGTATATACAATGGGTATTAGAGTGTGCATATTGTATGTATCTTGAGTATTATAATGATATGATTTATATGTATTCTTTTTAATGTGTTTAGATATTACATTTTGTATCTTGTGTGTAATTGGTTTGCTGGAATAAGGATTCCTCATATATATATATATATAAACACACACCAATAACATATTTTTAACTCAATAACTTATTTTTAAATGCAAGTGATGACTATTCACGCTCTCCAATAATGATGTATTGCTAAGAAAACAATAAAAAAAAACACATGAATCATTTTATCAACTACGCAAACCATAAGGTGGTGAAGTGAAAATTATCCATCAATAAATATCCTATTTTCCTACCAACTATGATCACAGATCACAGGCCTTTTTTCTTTCCAGCACGATGGAGGTAAGTCCAGTTTTTTGTGTTGTAGGAATAGCAGCAACATTAACGCTGTTATATGCATGGAGAGTTTTAAATTGGTTGTGGTTCGAACCAAAGAAAATAGAAAAGTTTCTAAGAGACCAAGGCCTTAAGGGTACCCCTTATAGGTTCGTGTTCGGGGATCTCAAAGACATGGTGCAAATGACGACTGAGGCCAAATCTAAATCCATGAGTGTAACTGATCATGATATCGCTCATCGCGTCTTCCCCTTCTTCCATAAGTCTGTCACTACTCATGGTAAATACATCTGTTTGAATTTTCCAAATCCACACACACACATACATACATACATACATACATACATACACACTACTAAAAAATCGGGTTTTTCCGACGGCAAAATCCGTCAGAAATCCGTCGGAAAAACAACTTTCCGACGGATTTTGCCGTCGGAAAAACCCCCGCCGCTAAATGCCAGAAAAATCCGTCGGTGATGCCCTTTTTTTAGTAGTGACATACATACATACATACATACATACATACATACATACATACATACATACATACATACATACATACATACATACATACATACATACATATATA
>NC_037540.1:1000159-1001202 GCF_001531365.2 Cynara cardunculus var. scolymus
TATTATAGTTTGTTTTATAAGTTAATGTTTATTAATTAAAATTTATCATTTTAATTTAGCTGTATTTTATTAAATAAATTATATATATAATTAATAAAATATTTTATTATTTAAAATCCAACATATTTAAACGATTCCACAAATGTGTTCGATTTACACCAAGAGCAAAAAATCAAGAGATTGAGAGCAAGAACAAGACTGAGAGTTCTAGAGCAATTGAATGGGAGATGAATAAGAGAACGTTTAATAACCCATGATGAAAAATTGTTTTTAAGACTTTTGTGCATTAAAAATTGTTTTTAAGACTTTTGGTAAATCTGATTTATAAGGTAGTATAAATATATATATATATATATATAATATATATAGGACGTTTCAAATGCAACCAATCATATTTGTACAACCAATGCAACTCAATTAAATTAAAATATTTATGGAAATGATGAGAGTTCATTAATTATGATTTGAATATTTATAAAAGATGATTAGGGCTCATTAATTATGATCAATTCTTTATATTAGGAAACAATCAAAACTTTTATGAAATTACATATTCATCAAGTTAAATGGACAGTTGAGATTGAATTGCATTGGTTGTACAAATGTAAAGAGTTACATAATAACCCACCTATATATATATATATATATATATATGTATGTATGTATATGTATATATACGTATGTATGTATATTTCAAAATTAATTTAATCAATCAATTCAAAATGTCGCTATGGCTTGTCTCCTCTAACCCTGGGTTATATCTATTCTACCCATCAATTTGACAAAACACTACATCAGTTCCTAAAGATAGTTGTACGCAATTTTAAATTACGTTTTCTGTTTTCTAACTACAAACAAGATAATATAATTTATTATTTTTATTATTGATAAAAGAACTGTTTATGGGCTGAAAAACACGGCTATGATAAAATTTAGTGTTTTAAATAGAATTGAAAATAAAATAGAATACCTAAAATAAAAATAAAGATAATATATATGTAATATTTTATTTGTGTAAACTTTTTTAACATATGAAATTGTTA
>NC_037540.1:1002262-1003788 GCF_001531365.2 Cynara cardunculus var. scolymus
TTAACACCCTCCACAATAAAAATGATTAATCAAACTCTCATAATTACAAAAAAATGAACAAAATGAAAAATTATGATTGGTTGAATGCGGTTTGCACGGTTTGTACAAATTGAGTGGTTTGCATTTGATCGTTCCCCTATATATATATGATTTTTTGTTAATGATGTTAATTTAGTGAACTTATTGGATTAATAAGATTCATTGTTTAGTAGAGATTACTTCAAATGTTTGATTTAATGATGGAGGATAAATAGATAATTTCTATGTGTAAGTTATTTTTATGGTATCTAATGAGATATTACAATTTTTTATGTGTAAGTTATTTTTATGGTATTTAATGGTTTTCATGGATGTTCATAATAATGTATGATCATAACCATAAGGTATTAATAAGAATGTGCTCATATGTGTTGCTGCAAGGTGTTAATAAGTTTGTGTTCATAACAATATGGTGTTCATATGTGTTCAATAAGATTCTTCGTAGGTGTTCATATGTTATGATCTTTTCCATAAACCCCTATTATAGAATGTTTATCAATTGTTTACTTTTGTTCAAATTTTCATTTATTACAACTGTCATGATTTAATCCATAGATTTCAAAGATTAAAGGTTAAGATTGGTTAACATATTAACACCAATTGTTGGATTAACAAAAGAATCAACCTATATATAATATGTGAACCAATCTTAACCTTTAATCATATCCGAAAATGACTTGTGCAACTTAATTCAAATAATATTGTGAAAGATTAGATATAAGATGCCACAATACACTACAAATGTATAAGATATGAACTTTAAATTTATGTTCACATTTCAATTTTAAAAATAATAGTTGTTTTCATTTATTTGACTTTTTTTTAATTTTTTTGTTAAAAAAACAAACGTGGAAAGATGCATTTTCTAAATTCTTGGATATTTTCAATTAAAAAAAAGGATATTTGTTTTCTTTTTTCTTTATAAATAAGTAATTACAGAGAAAAATTGCTCAAACATATTTCGAAATCAATCAAATCTATCTTTCCAAAAACGTTTACGGCATGTCTCCTCAAACCCTAACCAATATCTATTCCACCATTAATTTGACAAGACACTACATCAGGTTAAAAAGACATCTATACGCAAATTTAAGTTAGGTTTTGTGTTTTCAAAGTTCAAACAGGATATTATAATTTATTTTTTCTCATAAGGGAAGGCAAGAATCACGGCTCAAATATGACATGATAATTAAATAATTATTTTTAGAACTAATATATGCATATATATATATATATATAAAGAGACACGGATTCATACCATAATGATAGCTTATTTAAAAAAAAAATGGTCGAATCACATGTGATTTTACATTAACATTACGTACAAAATCACATGTGATTCATGCGGCAATAGGATTGTTGTCACGTCCCGGTTTTTTTTTTTTTAGTACCGTGACGTCATGCTTAATAACTTATGTGTTGAACAAAAATACGGACCTAAAATTTCAAACACACATAATATGTTTAACATAATTTGTTACATAATT
>NC_037540.1:1011873-1019252 GCF_001531365.2 Cynara cardunculus var. scolymus
GCTGATGTGATTTCACGTACAGCTTTCGGTAGTAGGGGGAGAAGACGAGAAGACGGTGATGATTTGGGAAAGGAGGGCATAGTTGGAAAAATGAACCTCTTAATGGTTTAGTGAGGTATAGGATGCWAAATGGTTAAGAGCCAATTGTCACCATTAAGAGGTTCTATTTTTTTTGCCAAACAGCCTCTGCCTCTTAGCGATTAAGACGCTGCCTCTTAATGTCACCATTAAGAGGCAAACAAACAGCCCCTTAGTAACAATACTCAGTGTCGGATCTAAATTTGTTTAAATGTATGCATCTTTAAGGTGAATCAAAAATCCGAAAAATCATGGTTTGAATTAGGGGAAAGTCAACACGGTGACCTAGGAAAAAGTCAATTGTATTGCTTTGAGAAATAAAATATATTTTTTTTAATGCAATCGACCTTAAATATTTATAAGAAATATATGTTGTCTTTCAGACAGCTAAATTTCTTTCTCCTGCAATACTCAAATAAACAGAAGCTCGAAATCCCGCTCAAACTCCTAATAATTCCACCCTTATAGCATTCATGTTCTTTAAAACAAAGACAGATACCTAAATTTCTCCTCCTTATTAATGTGTAGGACTTGCCATGAATACAATAAAAAACATAGGGTGCATAACCATTAACCACTCAAACGTTAGGGTTACAAAAGAAAAATTATCGTTCAATAAGTACTCTCATTCTCTGATCATCATCACAAGTTCACAAAATTAGCTCACATTTTTTTCTAGAGCCATGGAGGAAACGCCAGTTATTTATGTTATTGGAGTAGCAGCGATCTTGACGTTATATGTATGGACGATTTTGAATTTCTTGTGGTTTAAACCGAAAAAGATGGAGAAGTTTCTAAGAGATCAAGGATTGAAAGGATCCCATTATCGATTTATGGTCGGAGATTTGAAACAGTTGGAGAAGATGACAAAAGAAGCCAAATCTAAACCTATGAGTCTAAATCATGATATCGCACCTCGTGTATTGACCTTCTTCCATAAATCCATCATTACTCACGGTATGTATATGTGAAACAGAGGTTCTCGATTTCTATACATATGTGACCCAAAAGTGGAAAATGTTTTGTACATTGGTTTGACAGTCGTTTCCGGTTTAGAGCATCTCCAACCAAAGGACTACATCATATGTTAAAAATGTTTAAATGTTTTAATAAATTCTTTTACAGGACTTGGATTTATAGAGTCAAACAAGTGTGTGTCATACGTAAAATTGTTAGAACAAATTGATAAATTGTTATTGGGCATTATAATAAGTTTTTTAGTGTATTTTTAAAAATAAAACGCCATATTGAAATTTTTATGCAATTATTTGCAAAAATATCTTATAAAAATATATGTTCCCGATACCTATGCAAGATGTCGTATAAAAAAGTCAATTGTTAGGTCGCCCATTGTCAAATTATTGTAAGAATTTTTCAAAAGATGCATAATTCTTTTGTTCTGTAAAATTAAATCTTATAAAACAATTTATTAAGACATACAGACATATTTAACGTTATATGAAACTGAATATGTTGTAGTGTATATTTATAATTTATCCAAAACAAAGATGAAAGAATCAAAATTTACAAAAATAAAAATTATAATCCAAAAGCTTTTCTGCTTTGAAGATTTAAGCATCAACTATGGTATTAAAATATTTGTTTTGACGAAAATAAATGTGCATATTTCTATTTACGTTTGTCTTAAAATAAATGTCATTTTTCAAAAATAGAGTTATAATTCACTAAATTTCCTATTATACTCTTAATTACTTAAGAGGCATAAATATCACTACAAAACAAAGAGGATTTACCGACGAGTTTTTCCACCCGTAATTTCTGACGAATTTACAGCAGATCACCGACGGATTGACCATCACCAACGGATTACTAACCAAAATCCATTGGTGATTGAAAATCCGTTGGTGACGGTAATCCTGATCACTGGCCACATTTAGCTCATTSATTCCTAGTCTTAATACAGGTAAGACTTGTTTTACATGGATGGGGACAAGGCCTATGGTGCACATTTCTRAACCCACCATGATACGAGAGGTCTTCTCTAATTATCATCAATTTCAAAAGCCAAGGGGAGGAAACCCATCAATAAAGTTGCTAACAACRGGCTTAATCGACGTTGAGGAAGATCAATGGGTTAAACATAGAAAAATCATCAATCCCGCTTTCAATGTTGAAAAGCTCAAGGTTTTGTTACCTTTTTGCTCTTTATTTCATGTAACTTTATTTGTCTAAAAACATCGTTTGGATACATTTAATTGTATTTTCCTTGTCAGCATATGGTACCTGCATTTTATGTGAGTTGCAGCGAGATGATTCAAAAATGGGAAGAAATGGTAACAAAAGAAAGCTCGCGTGAAGTGAATGTATGGCCTCATCTACAAACATTTACAGCTGATGTGATTTCACGTACAGCTTTCGGTAGTAGTTTTGAGGAAGGGAGAAAGATATTTGAGCTTCAAAGAGAACTAAAGCAGATGATTATCATAGCTGAAATGTCAATTTACATTCCAGGATCAAGGTGAATTTCTTTCTAAATAATATGTTTAAATTCAAAAAAAAGAACAATGAAATGCAAAGCGTAAAATTTTAACTCCAATGTATCATTATTTTTGGGTATTTTAAGCTAATAGAATATGATTTAACAGATTTTTGCCRACAAAAAGCAACAATAGAATGAAACAGATTGACCAGGAAGTGAAGGCTATGATAAAGAGTATAATCGATAAACGAGTTGTTGCTATGAAGGCCGGGAAAAGTATCAATGATGACCTCCTGGGCATTCTTTTGGATTCCAATTACGCAGAAATTAAACAAGAAGGAAATAGCAATTTTGGCTTAAGCATTCAGGAAATCATTCAAGAATGCAAACTTTTCTACTTTGCGGGCCAGGAGACCACCGCAAATATGCTTGTTTGGACTATGATTTTACTAGGTCAATACAAGGAGTGGCAGACACGTGCTAGAGAGGAAGTTTTGCAAGTCATTGGAGAGAAAAGACCAGATATTGATGGGTTGAATCACCTAAAAGTTGTAAGTTTTTTAATACTTAGAGATTTACCAATGCTATCTTCTTATTGAGCATGTCAAAATCCATATTTATTTTGTGTCTTAATTATTCATTTGCAGGTTAACATGATCTTCAATGAGGTTCTTAGACTATATCTGCCAGCAGTACTACTAAGACGATTTGTACATGAAGAAACAAAATTAAAAAATTTAATCTTGCCGGCGGGAACCCTCATCCAACTAAACTCATTGCTTTTACACCACGACCAAGATTTATGGGGTGAAGATGTGAAYGAGTTCAAGCCYGAAAGATTTTCCRAAGGTGTGTTAAAGGCGACCAAGGGGCAAGCGTCATACGTCCCATTTGGAGGTGGCCCACGTATATGCGTCGGACAAAATTTTGCTATGTTAGAAGCAAAAATGGCGCTTACAATGATTCTACAACGCTTCTCTTTTGATCTATCTCCGTCGTATTCACATGCTCCRTACGCTATAATTACTTTAAAACCTCAATTTGGCGCTCACTTGATTTTACAGAAACTTTAGGGAGTTTGTTACATGTTTTAGTTTGTTATAAAGTATCTTGTGTTACATTTACTTTGTTGCTCAAATTTATACAGTTGTAACATGTGTTGCTCCTTATTATGTATCGCAATAAATGTTGCATATGCTATGTGGAAATAAATCGTTCATATTCCACGAGTAAGAAAGTTGTTAATGAGTTTTTTCATTTATATGAAAAACAATTGTAATACACTGATGTTTGAATAAGTTGTTGCAGGCGACTTGAAAAAATTATATTTTGAAAGTTTGGAAAACCTAAGTGGATAGAACATACAAGTCATCTTACTAGTCAAGTTTATATGACGTTTTTGAAAATGTCTCAATACCACATGTTTTAGGGTTTAGCTTTAGTCCATTTTGATAAGGCTTATGATATTGGTCTTATAAACCACTCACTTTTCCCCTTTCTTTCCTACGTGGAATCAATTCCTATGGTAAAAAGCCAACACAACTTAATTACTTTTAACCTTCTTAAAATTCTACTTTGTATTCATACACTCAGCTTATAGCCTCCTCACCGTGATATTAGAGCACCAGAATATTGGTGGTGGTAGTGTGTCGGCTTCAATAAAAAGAGATGATGTGCGACGCTATCCCTCTGGGTTTGTGCGTTTTTCTTACAAAGTATTGGTCATGTATGTTTGTGTGTGTTGTATACTTGTTCGTCGGTCCCGGTCCCACGAAACTACCAAAAACCTCAACCGGTCCCGGTTTTCGGTCCCATAACCGGTCCTTACCGGTCCCGGTCCCGGGCCGGTCCAGGTCCCGATCCTCCGGCGGTCCCGGGCTGGGCCGGGCCGATTTGGCCATTTCTACTTGTATGTATAGAATTAAAATATTTAATATATATATTAGTAATAAATGTGGAATATAAAATATAAATATTAGATTTTATAATTAAAATTATTTATAAAAGTATAAGTGTTGAGTGAATTACAAATTTGGTCCTTGTGGTTTATGTGTTTAACATTTTGGGTTTCTATTTTGAAATATCTATGAATTATATCCATGTGATGGCATTTTATAACATAGTGGGTTCCTAAATCTAATTTCAATAAAAAAAAATTATGTTAAATAAGTTAACTGGAGGGGTATTTTAGTCATTCTATTAATTTTTATTAAAACAACATGAACAAGCATGTAATTTACTCTATATATCATATTATACAATTATATATATATATATATATAGAGAGAGAGAGAGAGAGAGTGGGTGAGATATTCAAACGAGAACGCTAACTATTTAAGAAAACAAGAAAAATATCGTTAATGTATAAAATCACATGTGATTCTACATTAACATCAAAAAAATGGAAGTTGACAACTTTTGAACCTGTATGATTTTGTACGTGAATATATATATATGTGTGTGTGTGTGTGTGTGTGTGAATCAGGTATGATTTTGTACGTGAATCATATATGATTTTGTACATTAACAACATTTTTCTTATTTTCTTAAATAATTAACATTCTCGTTTGAACATGTCACTATATGCGTCTGTCTTTGTGTACAACCACTGTATTATACTTCTACCCACATAACTTCATCTTCCCAAACCCGCCTCCTTACTTTGACTTCCCGGTAAAACGCTTGTCTTCCACGTCCATGCACGTTAAAGAAACCACCCAATTCGAAAGAAGCCATCCCTTCCACGCCCCCTACACCAGCCACCATCTTTTCATCTTCGCTAAGCAAACCATGGCAAAGAAAAGATCAAAATTTTCACCGTAAAAGACCCACAAGAAGAAGAAACCCTATAAGACGATGTATGTATCTCCGATGATTTCCCACTGCCCGAAGTCTAGTACCGAGCACCAGGAAGAGGGGAGAGAGAGAAGTTGGAGGTCGATCTGCATCAAGAACTCATTCCATCTTCGTCGTTTCTTTATTTTGTATTCTGTAAAGGAAGAGGGGAGAGAAATTTATGCACTTTCTCTTCCCTTTCTTCTCTGAAATTAGCTTCAAGTGAAGATCAACGAACTCTATATTCATTTGACCTCCTTTTGTCACACTAACAAACGCACACATTAGACTTGAATTTAATTTATTATTTTATGGTTTTAACTTTTAAGATGTCATTATTGATTTAGGTATCAATTTGTGGTTTTCATTTATTGTTTTGTATCACAAATTGTTGGTTTGTGTTGGATGAATTTAGTTGATTAATGTTTACGTTTGTGATTCTTTATGAATTGAATTTATTGGGTTAAACATTTGGAATAAAAATCACAAACAATGTCTTCCAAAACTACCCAAAAATCTGACCTAAAGCTCCAAGATGTCCAACATTAGAGAGAAAACGGTGAAGGAGAAGTGTTGGGATGAAGAAATAAGGAAAACGGTGAACGAGATGTCCAAGATGTCCAATATAGATTTGGCAGGCCTTAATATGCCTTTTCGTGCAGCTAAAGTCGCACGAAAAATCTTCTGGATTTCTGACCATTTCTCGACCGTTTTCCCAGCCATTCTCCGACCATTTTTCCTACCGTTCTCCCGACTATTCTCAGAAAATCACGGTGTTACAAATATGGAAGCAAATCAAGTCCGATTTTCTTGCCACTAATGTTTTCACTATAAAATTGACTACTTCAATTAACCTCCTTAAAAAGGAATATGATCAAGTAACCGAATAAAAAATAATATTAAAAGAAAGAAAAACTAAACAACCCTTAATCCTAAAATTAAGCGTTTAAGGTAATAACAAGGAATTGTGGATTTTGATTGGTTAAAATGGGTTTGCAAGACTAACACTATTTAGAGGGTTAACAAGTGATTGATGCTATATATATGTGTACTGTGCGTATGTAATATATAGAGAAAGATAAAGAAGTTCATTTCTATTTCATATAAATCTTACAAACTAATTATATTTATTAATTTTTTAATGAAAGGCCAAATTGAAACAAATTAAATAAATAAAGTAAAAATATAAAAGGAAAAAAGAATTCATATTGAAGATACGGAAGGACAAAACGGGGAAAAACAGGTACTATGAACTTGTTTCATTACAACTGTTATACATATAAACCTGATGCAATCATGTATGATTTATGAACATGTTTCATTACAGTTGTCATACATGTGAACTTGTTTCATTACAACTGTTATACATATAAACCTGATGCAATCATGTATGATTTATGAACATGTTTCATTACAGTTGTCATACATGTGAACTTGTTTCATTACAACTGTTATACATATAAACCTGATGCAATCATGTATGATTTATGAACATGTTTCATTACAGTTGTCATACATGTGCACTTGTTTCATTACAAATTGTTATACATATCTATAAATATAAATTTGTCTCATTACAACTGTATACATATGAACCTGATACAATCATATATGACCATGTTACAGTGAACAGTTTGAGCATGTTCCATTGGAAATTACCCTGTTTAATTAAACAGTTTGAGTCTGTTTCATTGGAAATTATTAACCATTTTTAAAACAATATTATTTTACATTTTTTTAAATGTGACGATTTTTTTAAACAAATTTAATTGATACCTCAATTAAATCTTTGTGAATATTATGCTAATCAATGTATCATTCATATTTATATAAATATTATGTTGTTACCAAGCTTATCTATTAATATTAAGTAATTACCAAACATAACTATTGTAAATTCAAATGACCATAATACTCTTATAAATTAAAAAATAATGGAAAACAAATGGATTTATATAATTGGTTGTAATTAGTTTGTAAGGTTTGTACAAATTTGGACGGTTTATATTTGATAGTTATTATATAT
>NC_037540.1:1019352-1067041 GCF_001531365.2 Cynara cardunculus var. scolymus
TTTAAGTTTAATAATGAAATAATTTATTTTTGGTTTAATAATATAATCATTTTATAAAGATAATAATTATTTATTTTGTTAGAACTCGATAATTATTCTAATTATATTTTAGATTTTTTATATTTTAAATGAGATGTTTATCTTGTATTTAATTGTGTTTATCTGCAGTTAGTTACACGAATTCAGATGTGGGATGAAATCGGATAGGGATGAAATTGTTTAGGGATGAACGAGTTTAAGAGTTTTAAGAGTTTTAACCAAATGTTTTATAATATAGTACAGATTAATTTAAGTTTAATAATGAAATAATTTATTTTTGATTCAATAATATAACATTTTATAAAGATAATAATTATGTATTTTGTTAGAACTCAATGATTATCCTAATTATATTTTAGATTTTTTATATTTAAATTGAGATTTTATCCTGTATTTGATTGTGTTTATCTGCAGTTAGTTACACGAGTTCAGATATGGGATGAAATCGGATAAGGATGAACGAGTTTAAGAGTTTTTAAGAGTTTAAGAGTTTTAAGAGTTTTTAAGAGTTTTAGTCAAATGTTTTATAATATAGTATATATATATATATATATAATCAAACTTTATATATAATTAGCACTAGAATCAATATAATACATATCTTTTATTTTACATAATTTTACTAATATCTTTTCTTTTAGGATTTTTTTATAAAGAAACAAAACTATGAACTGTCTAAAACAAATCTAAAAAACTCGAACAAGTTAAATGAAAAAATAACAAATCAATCAGACTCCTATATATCTGGAATGGTTATAATACTATTGTTCCACTTTGTGCAATTACATGTAGAAAAATAGGGGTTTTAAGAAGGTTTTTGGTCAATGATGCAAATGAGTATATTATGACTAATATGAGCAAATTGCAAAAATATTCAACAATTATATCAAAGTAGATAACAACACAATGTTTGTTTGATGAATATAAATATTTTATGAGAATATATGTGATAACTGGATCCTGGTTATCACCTGAGGTAATTAATATGTGCTTATTTGTTAAATGTTTATATGACAACATGATAAATTATTATATTTGATCATGCTAATGTGTGAAACTATGTACATAAATAAGTATGCATCAATTATATATATGTATATATATATATATATATGCCATATGAAATGCATGTATAAGGTGGTATATATGGAGTATATGCATGGGTATATATATATATGTGTGTATATTTTATGAAGCATGCACAAAAGTGGCTACTTTAGTTAAATGGATATGTTTTCAAGGAAGTTTTTCAAATTATTTCGTCAACAACTCATGATTTTCAGGTACGACATGCGCTCAAGATTTATAGTAATTATTAAATATTGATTAGCTATAACACTAATACAATATATAAACTAATATTTTTCATTTAATGACTTTTTCTATAGGAAAATGAGTCTGTCATCAAGCAACGGATTTTCAACCATGTCACAAGTTTATTGGATTGTTCATGGTAGAAAGTAATATGTGCCTCTCTCACCAAATAATATACCGAATTGACAATAATTATCTATACATTATACTTTTATTTCTCACATGCAATAAATTACACGATTATATTATTCTTATAATAAGACAATCAAAAGCATGAATGTTAGTTTTACATCTATCAAATGTATTTCGTACCATTTCACAATTTAATAGCGTGCTCATAACAAAATATGATATCTAAACTTCTCACTTATTAATTTCTTAAATCACATATTCCATCACAACCTAAAATTATTTCACACCACATATTCATTTTGAAGGATTACTAAACAATTATATTTCATTATATTAATTATTTTGCACCAAACCATTCAACAATTACTAAAGAGATTACTTCTCAAAACTATTGTAGAGAACTTTTATGTGATGTCTTAATGTGTTGAGTTGAAATTAAGTTAACAAAAATGCTTATAAAAAATTTCAATGTATTAATTTTGCTTTATTATGTGATATGAGTTACATTTAGTTTAGTTTGTAAGAGATAACAAAAGAAAAAACTAATGTTTGAATGTGAGATTGAAATAAGGATAGAGTTAGGAGGAGACACAATAATGCATTTTTTCATATAATTAAAATAGATTGAATCAAAATCAATTAAATAAGACAAAACATCATTTCTATTAAATATTATTATTTTTTTAATATACATATATATATATATATATATATGGTGGAGTTTACATGAGACCAACTTGTTTTCGTAAGAACAATTTTTTATACTTGAAACTTCACAGCAAAATGTTGTGAAAGTTAAAACAACCGAACCTTCACAACAAAAATACTGTGAAAGTTACTTTCACAATATTTTGTTGTAAAGTTTCAAATATAAAAAAAATCGTCTCACGGGCGTTAGATGATCCCAAGTCTTATATATATATATATATATATATATATATATATATATATATATATATATATAGGGAGAGAGAGAGAGAGAAAAAAAGATTGTTTTAAATGCAACTCATCACATTTGTACAACCAATGCAACCCAATAAATTAAAATATTTATGGAAGATGAATAAGATTTATTAATTATGATCAATACTTTATATTAGGAAACAATCAAAATTTTTATGAAATTACATATTCATCAAATTAAATGGACGGTTGAGATTGAGTTGTATTGGTTGTACAAATATAAGGGTTTGTATAATAACTCACTTTTCTCTCTCTCAGAGAGAGAGAGAGAATGAGAGATCAAATGCAAACCACTTATATTTGTATAAACCGTCCAAACCATTTATATTTATACAAACCGTGCAAACCACTTTTATCAATCGATTTCATTTTTAATTTTATGAAATATTTTTCATGAAATTGTTTTATATAATATTTTTTTTTGTTGAAATTGTTTCATATATGGTTATGAAATTTTAATGAAACCGTTTCAGGTATTTCTCTAAAACTAATATAATCAAGATGATAATATTCATGATTAACACCCTCCACAATAAAAATGATTAATCAACTTCTCATAATTACAAAAAATGAACAAAATGAAAAATTATGATTGGTTGAATGAGGTTTGTACGGTTTGTACAAATAACGTGGTTTGCAAAGTAAATCTCCTATGCATGTGTGTGTGTGTGACAATATTAACGTATACTTGGGATCATGTGAGATTAAATTTGTTTTCCTGACATTTGTAAGACCATTTTTTTACACTTTAAACTTAACAGTAAAACACTATGAAAGTAACCTTCACAATGCTTTTGCTGTAATGTTCAAATTTTTTACTTTCACAATGTTTTGCTGTAAAGTTTCAAGTGAAAAAATATGGTCTCACAGATTTCACGAAAACATGTTGGTCTCACGTAAACTCAACCCTACTAACACATATTTATTATCTTGATAGATTTAAACTAGTTAACTTGCAAAAAATTAAAGAGTAAATAACGATTTTTGTCTCCACATTCTAAAAATAGTGATTTTCGTATTTATAGTTTGTAATTTATTGTTATTTTTTCGTTCATGAACAAATTTTTTTATCTTTAAGTATAAAAGACCAAAACAGTAAAAAAATGTAAATACCAAGGACCAAAACAACATTAAATTATAAATTATAAAGACGAAAATAATAATAAAATTATAAACCATAACGACGAAAACCGCAATATCTAAGCTACAAGACAATAAGCTTAATTTCCAATAAACCACATGCACAAAACAACCTAATTTACTCAAATTTAAATTTTACTGTAACTTTATATACTGTTTGACAATGACGTTTTGGTTCCATTTAAGTACTACTTCCTAACGACGTATACGGTATATCTCACACGTCTGGTTTGACCACTACACTACGAATTACCTTCAACGAAATACTCTCTAAGATATAACATCACATTATTTGGATAAAAGTTGATTACCAACAATCTCAACTGGTATTACACTGAACCCATCTCCAAAAACACCAACGTAAAGGTTCATTTTTTAGCTTAATCAACGCTGAAAGTAACAAATGAGTTTGAAATCGAACCCAAAAACATATCATGTATTTAGGCAAAAACGTCTTATTCTTTTTAACTCACTCGGTAGCTGAGTTACACATCAAATATAATAGCAGAATATTATATTTATAAGAAAATTAAATCGTAAATATATGGTGTTAAAAGACGAAATAACCCTCAGAGCATAGTCCGAGGTCAACAGAATCTTACTTTTGGTAGATTCTCTACACGAACTAAATCAGATGTATTAATTCTTTCCCTTCTCTAAATATTTTAATATTTTATTTATGTTTCATTAAATATTTAAATATTTTCTACCTCCTCACTTTCTTTTTTTCATTATTTTATTTTGTTTTTTTGCCATATTATTAAATTAAATATAAATTATGAAAAATTACAAATTATAGAAAACTAATTTCAACCATTTATCCATTTATTTTAATAAATATATGGTTTTATAAATATATTAATTATTTTTTAATATAAGATATTGATAATAATTAATAAAGTTTAATGATTTTCAATAGATATTAAATTAAAGTTTCATTATTTCCATGATTTTTTTTAAAGACATGCTATTTTATTACGCCCAACAAGAATTACAAAAAAGGGAAGAGTTTTTTTTTTTGAAAGGCAAAAAAAAGAAGGACAAGGAGGAGAGCTTCGGCATGACCATCACCTTCACCAAGCCAACCAATAAAAAACGGAAGGGATTTGATAAGCGGCAAAACGAACCCGAAACAAACGAACCCGGAAAAAGGCTAAAACGAACAAACCTACCCAAAAAGAATAGAAACAGAAGCAACAACGGCGATCACCCAATACGACAGAGGAAGCCAAGAATGTCATCATGAACTACAACCCTTGCAAAGAGTTATCATTTTCATAAATATCTTAATTGATTGGTTTGTATTATTTGTAAACTTCCATAGTTCATATATATATATATATATATATATATAGAGAGAGAGAGAGAGAGAGAGAGAGAGGAGGATTAAAATACAACAACGATCAACAACAATTGATAATTATGGAATATGGTAAAATTGATTAATTATTATCATCGCTTTAGTTAAGGAAACAATCTGAACATTATGGAACCAAATATTCATTGTGGTACTGCTAGATGGGCAGTTAAGATTAGATGAATGATTATGTGAGAATATGAGTTAAAGTGAGAAATGTAAGAATAGATTTGTACATTTGATCACTTTTAATCTCATTAAAGTTGATCTTCAATGATGTTTGATCCAAGTGTAGATAACACTGTTACCATTCTTACCAAAACTTATATTTTCATTAAAACTCAATCAACGTGTCCAAAACCACGTTAATTCCTTCGAATGTACAAAAGCAACAAAATTGTATTAATCTGAATATCAAATTGTATTACAACAAATTGTATGAGACGAGTAGATAAAAATGGATATCCAAACAAAAACATGAAATCCAAAAAGGAACTGCAGCCTTTTCAAAGTAAAGGACACAACGCATGGAAACCTAGAAAGAGAAAGCTAATAACACGTCAACCCATCCAACCAACTTGTTATATCTTTTTATTTTCATTTTACTAATCAAACCTTCTATTACTTATATATATACATATTTTGTTCAAACAAATGTGTTTATCAATAAATATTCTTTAAATATTTCAAACGAGTGGTTCACGTTAGATCTCATAATTACCATAAACTTATTAATTATTCTTTTAATAGAATCATATATATATATATATATATATATATATATATATATATTATGTATATGTATATGTATATGTAGATGTAGATGTAGATGTAGATGATATGATTTAAAGGAAGAAAGGGTGGAAACAGGAGAAGAAGAAAACACATCATAGGTTTGGTCTTTTTCGGGTATTATTTTAATTAATACCCCATGCTTTTTATTATTAAATTTACAATTTAATAATTGAAATGATATTAAAATATTAAATGGCGTTCATTGCCTACTGCTGCCTGCCTGCTGCTGCTGCTAGGAGTAGTACTGTACTACTATTAAAGCCACAGGGATAATGCCCTTCAAACCCTCGACAACATCTCTCACATCTATTTATTTCATGCTTCCTTCCCCCTTTTTAATTAATTATCATTATTAACCCTTTTCATCAATATACTTTTTTTCAATTAAAATTTCACTTTCAGGTGAAAAAAAAAAAAAAAGACTGAGGAACACCCTGATAACCATTTATTTAGACGATCTACATATATATATATATATAAACAATTTGTAACATGCACAGACATATAAAAATAGTTTCAATTACTTATATGCGTATGTACATACCGTCTTGATGAACAGTTACTAGAATCTTGGTTATTCTTTTTTCGTATTTTCCCTTGGAGTAAAAGTAGAGGGGAAAATATTAGCAATGATGAAAAAGTGGGGTCCTTAAAAGCAATAAAAGAAACTATAGTTACTGTTCGTAAAGCTGGTTACAGTCACGTACAGAGAAATAATCGATTGATGTTATACGTACTTCATTTGTACGTATTTCACCACAACTTTAACAAACATTCATTTTTGGTCCTTATAATTTAAAAATATACAAAATTTTATCAATTCAATTAATTTCCTTCAAATCCATAGCATATTAAATGGAAAAAAAACGTCACTTAGTTACATCTTCGGTCCTTAGTGAGTCCTTAAATTACTGAATTTGATGATGGGTGGGTAAATTGTGGAAAATAAGAAAGTATAGGGAACAATAGTGATAGTAGTGGTAAAGTTAAGGGGTGTTAATAGAAAAAATAGAAATAGTAGTTATTACGGGGGTGATCTGACAGGAGTATCTGAGGGTTGTCGTTAAAATCTAATTTGCTTCATGACTTTGTTTGCCGCCACCGCCATCTTCCATCGACGACTCCATTTACAAAAATTTTACACATATTATATATATATAATATATATATCTATATGATGGTAATTAGGGTAATTAAGGTGCTGCAAATAGACATATAAACCCTAATAAACCATGAGAGAGATGAAGGGACAAAGATGGCTGCTTTTTCTGACCTAGAAACACATGTAATAACTGTGTGAATTATATATGAACATGAGACAAACCCATGTGAATAGTGAAATGACACAAAGGTCGCCTCCAGGATCAACACCAGCTGCAACCTGTTAGTTAGGGTTTCTTCGATTTAAGGATATATATATATATACACACACACACACACACACATTCTTTCAATCAAAAAATAAAGAGGGGATTAATCAAGGATCGAACGATCCCTATATGTTTTGAACCATTTAGAGGTATAAAGAAGAACATTAGGGTTCTTCACCCCAGGAAAAAAAAGAAGAACATTAGGGTTCAGTGATATGAACAATTGGTGCACATTTCAAGAGACGGTGGAAATTATAATGAATTTCAAGAAACGGAGGTTCAAATGCCTATATGTAAAACAAGTGGTTGTCGTGGAATTAATCGGCTCGCATGATGAGTTGGATATCCAAGTTAATGAAAAAAAATGAATTTTTGAAAATTATGTGTTTTTGTTTTTGTATTTTTAAAAAAAAAAAATTGTTTAGGGGAAATGGGTAAATGGTACAAGTATGATAAAAGACATAATCGCTTGTAGTAAGTGATATTTTCACCATTTTTTAATCGTGATTATTTACGAAATTTACTTGGATATAATCGAAAATGCACATTTTAATGTAAAATCAAGAGGAAATTGAAACACGTGGGATTCGTTATGTTTTCTTATGTTATATTTAAGATTGGAAACCACTAATGTAGATAGTTATTAACGATTTAATTTATACAGTTAAAAGTACATACGTTTATCAAAACGGTTACCATTAGATGAGATTAAGAGAGAATTATTGCCCTGAAGTTTCAAAGGGAGATTGCATCCGAGTTATGGGTTTAGATATCGCATTATGAAACAAGGACTTCTTGTTTACCGGAATTAGTTATCAAATGTTCTCTTCCCTTCTAAAGACTTGTCTTTATAAACTAAGGTGGTGTTTCGTTTGTAGAATGTTTTTTGATGAAATGAAATCTATTAAAGAAATTTGACTTTGAAGGAATTTGAATGAAATGTTTACATGTCTGATCACCTGTTTGGTTGACAAACATTTGAATCGAATCTGTTAAGGAATTTGAATATGTCTGTTTAATTCACATAATGTAACTTTGGAGTTAAAATAAAATATTGGTAAATTACTAATAAAAATTGAAAATTTTAATTTTTTTTAAAATAAAAGCAATTTAATAAAATAATTATTTAATATGTAAAAATAATATAAAATACACAACTAAAATATAACTATAAGTCAAAGGACGTTACTAAATCGGTGGTGGTTCAGATCGACGGTGAATCAAATCGTTGGTGGTTCAGATCAGTTGTGGTCGGCGGTGGTTCATATGACAGTGGTCGGAGGTGGTTCAGATCGACGGTGGTCGACAATGGTCGTATTGGGTTTTATGAGATTAGGGTATGTTAGGTTAATGGCATATTTAGTATTATGAAAATCAATAATTCCATTTTATCAAAATACCATGTAGTTGCTAAGAAATGTTAAATTTCTTTATTTTGTGAAATTTGTATGATTTTGAATATTTCTTTCGTGAAAAATAATAGACCAGAAGATGTAATGGAATTTGGTCAATAGAATTCAACATTCCAATTCCATCAGATTCTTTAAAATCTGCGAACCAAAAGCCCCCCTAAGGTTTATCTTTCTAATGTAAAAGTTTTGGTTCACTCAATTGGTTTCTTAGGTTTGTCTTAACAATTCATAACCTAGCCTTTGATCTATGAAGTAGTTGGTGTATACCGTTTAGGTATTAGGACGTTGATCGGTTAGCGAGACCATCACAAAGGGCTCCTGCCCTGAACTCCTGACTCATCATATCTTAACCAATAAACCACATCGATCTCATCTCATGTAGAATCATGCATAACTGCACCAAAATATCTGATAACAATAAAATCATGCACCAACAAAAAATGAGGTCTTTTAATCTATGATGAAAATCAAACACCATCCTTTGATGAATAAGTGACCTGTATTATATCTTTCTTGTTTGCGCTTTAACCCAAAAATTCGTGCTGATACAGCTATATTTTTAACTGTTTTTGTTGAATTTACTCGTGTCAGAATGACGATATGCTTTGTCAATTCAAAGGAAAAAATATATAAAGAACGCTTTTAACACTTATTTGCAAACAAACTACAAATCATCATAAAATATGAAGAAGAAAAACGTACATACAAGTATCCAGAAGTCTTGACTCATTATTTATTTGACAGAAAAAAATATGTGTTGTATAAACATACAAAATTAAAATATACAAGTATTGGAAAGATGAGTGACCACTTTCTTTATTTTGCCATAATTTTTTTATCGACTTGTTTATAGTTTATATCTTATATGTCTAAGTGTCTGGTTTGATTACAATTACTTATTAAAATCTCTTGTTAAATAAGTGTGTCGATCATAGATCTACCAATAATCTTGACACATACGATGTTAGATTTGTCAGTTCTAGAAGTCATGTTAACATCATCGATCGACCTACGTTTGAAAATCATGGCATGCATTCAATATATTGTACGGAATCAGTGAAAATTATTTAATTTATAAACATATATTATAAATTGTTTTTTTTTTAAGTAGCATATATTATAAATTGTTAATGTCATTGTTTAACTATAAAATTGACTGCTAATATAATCCAAAGGGCACTTTAACCATCGACGAAATAACTCATTGGAAGTTTCTGATGATAAAAACAACCGGTATAATTTTTCAACGATGTTACTCTGTGTATCATAAAATAAGTGTACAAATTACTATTTTAATTTGTCTCATTTTTAAAAATAAAATACAAATTTTCTATTATACCCTTAATTAAAAGATGGATAAAAAATTTATTTCTCAGTCTGAATCTATAACCACCGATCAAGGATAAAATTGTCCTAAAGTCTCGAATGCAAGATGAAAAACTCCAAATATTTCGAATTTGTGTATTTTTATTTAAAAAAGATATTTGTTACAATTATTTCGTTTTAAGGTTTAAATCCTTAAATTTGGTGTAATTAAAACCCATGAACGAAAAATGTGATTAATTCCTAAAAGGATTAGATACAATTTTGGATAAATTGTATGAAAAAGTAACGTACTTTAACTTGATTTTCATTTTGGGTAACGTATTTTAAAAACTTTCATTTTGATATATATGATGTAAAGTTTTAAATATTTACGTATGCAGCTAATTGGTTGAAACATTAACTCTTTCTTCTAATAAATCACAATACATAAAAACTAATTTAAGATTAAGATATTCGTGTCAGCAAATAATATTAAGTTAAATACCACATCACTTGTCACATCAGCATAATAACCGATTAATACTTCAACCGGTTAACCTGATATTTAAATATTTAAAACTGTACATCTTAGCTAACAAATGAAAGTTTTAAAAATACTTTATCTAAAATAAAAATTAAATTAGAGTACGTTACTTTTTCATATAATTTAACTTACAATTTTTCTACAAGTTTTTTTTACTTTATTTTGTTTATAATTATTAATTGAATAAATAATGACTCCTACAACACATATATATTTAGCACAAAACCATATATTTTCTGCCTACAAAGTAGGCATAGGTGTTAATGAAAACCATTTATAATCTCATTGAAAAAGAAAACCCTAATTATTATTAACATTTACCCCCACCCCCACCCCCTCGATTCTACACACATTCTATTTTCCTCTTCTCAATAATAAAAATGACATATTTTAAAATTATGTAATTATTATATTTTTAAATGAACAAATGACATTTATACCCTTATGATAGAAACCAATATTTCTATATTATATTTAAGATAGATATAAAAATGGAAACTTACTTTTAAAAAATGGACATTTATTTTAAACAAACTAAAATAGTAATGTGAACATTTAATTTCAGACGAAGAGTAGAGGTATATATATTGAGGTGTAGAGATATATATGGATAAAAACCATGTGTCCTAAAATTTCACGTCTCGTTCATATCTCACTAATAAAATTAAGATGTATCAGATTTTTATTAAGCAGTAGTTAATGAAATTGAATATAAAATAAACTGTTTGGTTTTGTAATTATAATAGATTCATTTGTCTGTAAACCTAAATTTTCATTCCATGTTAAAATGGGAAAATAAAAATTCTTATTTTCAATTCCCCAACCAATTAAATAACCCTTGATGTATCATATTTATAGGTTTAGATGGATGATTTTCATGATTTACAATATATATTCTAATGATAACTCGTTAATTCATGAAATCTATGAGAATCAATGCATCATGAATCATTTTATATGATATTTTTCATCTATAACTAGAATTTAATGTAGTTATTAACATATTTTTGTTTCACAATACATATCTACTTTTTGTTTCACCATGTGAAACTTTTTGGCATGTTTATGTAACAAAAAATACACGTAAAAGACCTCCACATTTGTTATATGCCACCATGTATATATTTAAAACTGCAATGAAAACACAAGTTTCCCTCGTATAGCTGGTTTGCAAAGCTTTTCATTCACTTTAGACCTGAGCTCGAATCTTGTTAGTGTCATTTTCTTTATTTTTATCTTTTAAATCCAGACTTATCATATTTTTGGAAAAAAATTACAATAAAAGACTTGAACAGGAACTCACGTATGAAAATCAACAGACTAATAATGATTTTGAGAAAATATATCTCCATATTTATTTCTTAAAATAAAATAATACCGCCATTTAAAAAATTTCTTCTCGATCTCACATCTCTCATAAAGCTTTAAAGTTTAGTATTTCACCACCATTCATATGGAGCCGTTTGACAGTTGTTAAATGGTTTAGTGCAAAATGATTAAGAGACACTCATAATATGTTGTAAAATGAAATTTAATTGTTTGGTAATTATTTACAACGAAATTAAGACGCTGAATGGTTAAAATAGACCCAAGATACAAAATTATTCAGAGGGTTTTAGAACAATTAAGAGACCAATCAACTCTTTTTTTTTGCCAAACAAAATTTACTTCTTTTAGATGCTGTCTTTTAATAAAACTATTAAGATATAAACGAACAACCCTTATATTATATATATATATATATATATATATATATATAATCATTAATAATTTAAACTATAGTATCAAGCTTGATTGGAAAGCGTAGAACCAAAAGAAATCCAAGAAACAAACAACACATTAAAAGTTTCATCGCCATGCATGCACATTCTTTTCTTTAATATACTTCTCTTTATGCACAACGTACAACCCTTTTATGCATACCTTTCCTTCCATCCTCTCCTATAAATACCCCACTCGACCCTACGGTTTCCAGGTGCATATTTTCCAGCAACATTACTTCCATTTTCTTAAAAATGGAAGAAGCCATGAGAAGACTCGCCGGATTTACGGCTTCATCGGAATCTGACCTCTTCCAACCGCCCAACCCCACCGTCCAAAAACGGTGCAACACCACCACCCCCACCACCACAAACTCCGCCGCTAACAAAAGGGCTGCACTCAAAGACAGTAATGGAACCAATGGTTCCATGAGGTACCGAGGTGTTCGCCGCCGTCCTTGGGGTCGGTATGCGGCGGAGATACGTGATCCACAGTCGAAAGAACGCCGGTGGCTGGGGACCTTCGACACGGCGGAGGAAGCTGCGTGTGCCTACGACTGTGCAGCACGTGCCATGCGTGGTAGCAAAGCTAGAACCAACTTTGTTTACCCTCCTTCACCAAATGATACTCTTATCAATCCGTTCGCTTTCAATAAAAGTCAACTGCCGGCTCCGGCGACGGCGCCCTCGTCAGCTTATGACAACTTCGCCGTTCCGACGTTGCAGAGGAACACAGCTTCGTTTAACTCGCTTCTTTTTCATGACTTCTTCAACTCTGGTTCGTCTTCTTCGTACTGTAACCCTAACCCTAACCCTAACCCTAACACTAATCCTAATTTGTCATCGGGTTCTACACCGGCCATCGTTGTCCATGCTTCCAAAGGTTCCACCACGCCGTCGATCAATCAAGATGACTACAAGGAGTTTTTCCCATCGGAGCCCGATCATTCTGGCTTGTTAGATGAAGTTTTAACCGGGTTTTACCCGAAACCCAACAATCAATCCAAACCCGAACCAAAACCTAAACCTCAACCTGATCGTGATCTTACCCACGAGCTTAAAAAAACTGTCGAATCAAACCATTTTGGTTTCTTTTTCGAAAATCAGAGTGGGTTTTCAGCTGCAACAATGAACAGTCAGCAGAATCAGTTTGATTTAGATCAGGGTTTTAATGGTGGTGGAGGTTTGCCGTTTTACAGTCATCATTCTCCGGCTCCGGTGACATTTGATAGTCAAGAAAGCATCTTCCAAGATGTGTTTCAGTACCCAGATTTTGTTGGTTTGTTTGCAGCTAGACTTCAAAATGCTTGATGAATCCATGGATGGTTCTTGATGAAATCTATGTTGTTTTTGGGGTACTTGACAGAATTAACGAATTATAAGATGATCAAGTATTTGTTTTTCATGCTTAAATCAAGAAAAATTTCTGCTTAGATGGGTTTTGTAAGTTTCCTGTACTGTGGATATTGAACTAGTTATATATTCTATTTGCTCTATTTCCATGATTATGAATGGTATTTCATCATTTTTCTGCTGTTGAATATTTGTGTGCATGATCAAGGGTTGGAATATTTAAATGGCAATTCAATAAGTTTCACACATTTTTAGGAGCATAATCTGATGCATTTCAAGTAAAAAAGTGTCTCCAAATTCATGTAGTTATCAGATCCAAGTGTATTTGGAACCTGGATATGAAGTTATTTGAGGCATCAGCGATGTCTTGAAAAGACTTTTGTTGTAAAGTTTTTAGTCATGATGTTTATGTAATTAGAAGTTGATAAAATACAACTTCAAAACAGAACTGGATTATTAATTAGGTATAAAGATTCAATAATGTTAAGGCGAATATTCATATGAAAGAGTAATGAATTTTAATTTGATTTATATTTTAGGTAACGTACTTTTAAAACTTTTATTTTGGTACTTAAAATGTATAGTTTTAAATATTTAAGTATGCAGGTAACCGGTTAGAGTACGTTACTTTTGATACATTAACCATTTACCATGGTGATGTAGTGTCCAAATCAATATTATTTATTATTCAACTCAATTTCATTTCTTCACTCGTTACATCAACATGGTAATCGGTTAACCAATTACCCGGGTACTTAAATGCTTAAAACTTAACATCATAGACATCAAAATAGAAGTTTTGAGGGTACGTTAATCAAAATAGGAATCAAGTTAAAGTACGTTGTTTTTTTTATCCAATTTGTTCTGAGATATAATATTAATATCTTGTGGTTTAGGAAATGATTATCAAATCACAAACTCTTGAGGGAAAGTTTCATTATGTATGAACTATAAGATTGCATGCATGATGATTTTGGAAGTAGACAAGTTCTGAAGACCATTAAGCTAAGTTACTAACAAGACTCTAAATACTAATTTTTGAATTTAATTTGTGTTGATTGAGTTCCATGTTTGGTTTTTAGTATATTTCAGATCATTGTCATTTTTGATTGAGTTCCATGTTTGATTCCTTTTAAATGGTATTTGTTTATTTGAAATAACTTATACTTTTCTACAAAAGTCTTTTATTAACTTATTATAAGTTAGAATGCTTTAACTTCTTCAAAAACTTCTTATTATCGGTTTGACATTGATATAAACTGTTTATCCAAATACTCAAAAGTGTTTATTATCGATACCACACTAAAATAAGTCAATAAATTGCTTTTATAAGCAACCTCAAACACAACTTAGAATACCAACTTTTATGAAACCAAGAACAGTGTAAAACTTAGTAGTTGGTTGAAAGAAAAGAATGAAAAGGAGGTGTTGGAGTGGTTCCCTAGAAATGGGGAAAGTTGATTGTCGGATCTTTCATTTTCTTGAAATCACCTTTTTATTTTCTTGAAATCACCTTTTTAATTTCATCATATAAAAAGTATACAACCTTTTTTATCCAACCTTTTTTTCCACTTTCTACATCCAAAATGAATGATGATGATGATGCCCACATCTTTCCCTTTCTGAAATTCAAGCTTCATTACATGTATATATCACTTTGTGTGCATCAACTCTTCATAAGACATGGAATTGTTAACGGGAAAACTCCGTGTTCTGTTGAATAAATACATGGTAATTTATATCAGGACTTTTATTGAATACAAACATGGTGATTCATACTTATAATTTGCATTGATTCAAAGTATGAGTGTTTTATGTTTCAAATATTAAACCTCGACATGGTAATTCGTACTGTGATTACTCGCTGAATCCGTACATGTGGGTGGATCTCACATTTCTCACAAATAACTGTGTTCTAAAATGTATACCACCCTACCAAACCAAATAAATGATTCTTTTTTTTTTAAAGAGACTATATTATTATATGTATATTTAGTTATATTAATATCAAGTTAAAATTATTGTTTGTAATGTGAAATCGTGTCTTAAATGTCAATACGCATGTGTGTTATTTGGTAAAATAATATATATAGAGGAGCGATCAAATGAAAACCGTCTTCATTTGTGTAAACCATGTAAACCAATTTCATTTATCTATTTTCTTAATCAATGGTCAAGATTAGTTTAGGTATATTAGAAAATTAAAAAATAATAAATAAATAAAAATTTATTTTATAATCCCTATAAGAATAAAATGGTTACTTTGGTAGTGATAATATTAATGGCAACCATATCATGTATATCGTAATATTAATGAAACAAAATCATTTGTAAAATAATATATTAATTTTATGTTCAAATATTATAAATAAAATTACATTCATCATTAAAATAGATCAACAATAAAAATAAAACACACTATAATCAATTTAACATAATAAAATCTTTTGAATAATAATAATAATAAAATTTACTACTACATTTCATGAACGAAATAGTTTCACAGTTTCGTTAAATTAAATGGTTTCATTGTTCACTAATTACATAAAATTTTCTTAGAAACCATGAAATGGTTTCACTTTCTTCAATCACCTATTACATCGGCTAACATGGTTTGATGAGTCATTTGTCATTTCACACTATTGATAATGAAATTATAGCACCCATATCATCATATACCCATTTCATAATCATTTTCACTTACTCCATAAACCAATTTCACCATGTACGAAACCGGTTTCATGAATATTTTTTTTTATTCTATTACTGATTTCATGGATTTATTAATCTAATTTCTTCGATTTTCATGAATCCTGGCAATAATAAACCGATACACAATATAAATAAATTCAATTTTTAATATTATAATTTAATTAAATATTTAAATGTTACCATTTATAAAATTTCTTTTATTATGTTACCTTAATTAAAATTTAATAATAACTTCCATATTTAATAGAAAAAAATGCAAATGACCAATATACCCTTAATAATTAAGTTTAATTAGAAAAAAATGAAAATTTTCTATTGGTCGAAATTAGATTACACGGTTTCTAAGAATTGCACGATTTTCATTTGAACGTGCTTCTATATATCATATATAACACATCTCTCTTAAATATTATAAAATTAAGGAGATTTATTAATAAGTATACACTATCTCATAAATTGTTATATATATGAATTACACGTGTTCATAAAAATAAAAACAGACATAATTTATATGTGCGTGTTTTCTTTTCTAATAACGAGGTATGTTTCTGACAGTTTTATAAAAATATTTTAAGCGATAAAAAAGGATTACATTTAGATATTAGAACACCCGACCTATATATTCACCTTATACTTCACATAATTAGTTATTTATAGAAAAAGTTAGGAGGATCCAATAAATCTTTAATCGTCCCAAATATTAAAATTTCCTTTACCCATTCTTTATCATTTTAATTACGCTGAACACACGATACATAGTTGGATACTTGTTATTTCGGTTGTAGATGTTCATTTAGCTCACATCACATGATCACATTAATAAACACAGAAAAAAAACACCAGAGCTTTTATTTGTGAATTTGCACGTTCGTGTTTTTCCATTAAAGAAAGGGTCCATTCAAAAGGGTTGTGGCTTTTGATCAGCCAAGCCTTATGGTTCTTTCGCCGTATTTCTTATTTGGTGGTTCTGTTTGTTTTTTATTCTCACAGTGTCGTGTTCTACAAGAAACATGGGTTTTAGTCGTTGCTAAAAGTCAATTTATCGTCACAAACAGTCGTTTGTATACCTTCTTGCTGAAGCACATCGTTGCTGAAGGCGCATTATTGAGGCTCACATTTCTAGTAGTATGGTTGTCGTAATCTTTAACTTGTCTCCGGTTTTTCTTCTCGCCCCCTTCTTTTCTGCTACACCTCACATTTTTTTGGGGGGCAGGAGTACTTGTATTCTGTTTGCTTTGCTTAACAAAAGTTTTCTTTAAAAAACACAGATGAAACACAATAACTAAATAAAAACGAGAGAGAGAGAGAGAGTATTAAGTTATGGTTTAAATAAGAATAGAAAACCACATTATTTTGTCTAATGCTTGTAATAATTATTTTGTTTTGAATTAGGAAAGAGTTGATAATGCAAGAGCATGGACCATTGTAGAATTAAATAGTGTTTTTAAAGAGAGCAATGAATTAATTAATTTAATTGTAATTATTTCAAGATTAATTAAATTATTTTGGAAAAGAAAAGAAAAAAAAAGGGTCATGATTACTTTCTAGTCCCTATAATGTTTCCTTATTAGGCAATGCTCAAATGAATTAATCAAGGGCAATAATGGTAATTGATTACATCAATTAAGGGGCTGTTTGTTTGGCTCTTAATGGTTACATTAAGAGCCAACCTCTTAATCGGTAAGAGGTCAAGGTTGTTTGGCAAAAAAAAAAGGCTCTGAATGGTTACATTTCTCCTCTTAACCATTTTGCATCTAAAGGGTCTCTAAACCATTCAGAGTTCTCTTTTTCCATATTTGCCCTCTCCCCCATCGTTCCTCACACAGCGCTCACAGCCCCTCCCCCCACCCTATGATCGCCGGTCTTCAAATCCCTCCCCCCACACACGATCGTCGTCCGTATCAACAATGAATATCAACGAATCAGACGTTTCCTCGATCGAAACGTCAGCGTCGGCGTAAAACGGAAGCTCAAGTACTTTGGCAAAGATGTGCGGAAGTCGCCGGAGCTTCTTTTGACGGCAGATAGTAGCAGCGRCGTTGGACTGTGAACCAAAATCGTACCGGACGGTGATGTTCCGCTTATTTGGCGCAGGATGAACCTTCATAGTTGTTGGAATCAGAGAAAAAAAGAAAACCCTAGCTACAGAGACAGATTTTGGGTTACAGATCCCAAAAAATGGATCAGAAGGGAAGATGAGTGATGGTGAGCTATACGTATAGATATGGTGATGAAAGTGAGAGTGGAGGTGGAAATTATGAGTGAAATTCCATGAAATTAGATTGCAGAAGGTAAAACAGTCGACACTTCCCTATCAATGACCCCSGTTTGCTGATACGAGTTCTGTTTGTTTGCTGCCAGTTGTTAATTTAGGTCATACAAAGGCATCCCTAATGTGAATGAGGGTTAAAATGGTAATTTATTATCATTCAGAGAATAATTACCAAACAACATTATTTCATTCAGTACTTAACCATTCTGGCCCTCTTAATCATTCTGACCACTTAACTATTCTGCACCAAACCATTCAGCAACTGCCAAACAGCCCCTAAGTCCTTCTTAGTCCAAGAGAAAAAAAAAATTAATAAATAAAAAAAAAATTAAATGGATTGTCGCTAGAATTAATGGTGTTGTCTTTTTACATTTTTTTTAAAATAAAAAATAAAAAGTTAAAATTTCCATAAAAAAATTATATTCGACTCTAATACTGGTTCTTAATTTTTAAAATTACAACATTAATTATATTATTCAAATTTCAGTACAGTTAATAAAATATTATAAACATTTAGGGGGTGTTAAGAAATGAAAATGATAATAAATGTAAATAGGAATGAATTTTCATTTCATCAGTTTAACATATAATGAAAATTTGGTGTTGAATGCGAGGAATGAGCCCATTATATTAATGAAATTAGACATTTTTTTTATTTTCATTATTATTGATTATTGCTTCATATTTATAACTAAAAAAAACCCTTAATATACTTTAATTTTATTGGTGGGACAATAATAAAATATCAGATTTTAGGACATGTGAATTTTTCTGAAATTACTTGAAAAGAATTATGATCTCTAAAGTCATCTCCAATAAATGTGCTAAAATACTGATTTTAGAGATTTATAATACATTTTTGTTCCAACAACTATGTTATAACGTTTACTAAAATAGAGAATAAAATAAAAGAATGGTGGAAATTCTCAAATTTAAAGAAATCTTTAAAACTTCATATTTAAAAAATAAAAATAATGTCTAATACTTTTATCACAAATATCATATATCAAAATTAAGTATTTATAATTAAAAAAAACATTTTATTAAATATTTTAACAATACAATTAACGTTGAAATCTATAAAATATAACATAAACTATAAGGATGATGTTTGATTAGTTTGAGTTTGGGATCCAAATATTAAAAGTGTCCGTAGTTCCCAGGTTCGAATCCAATGAAAAATTAAATTCATCTTGTAGCCACAGAGGTTCAAATGCGGTAACTCGAACGTGTGGTCGCCATGAGATTAGTCGGTTCACATATCAGATTGAGAATACGGGTTAATAAAAAATATAAAATATATCACATATCATAGTTTGACGTAATTATTTATATAAATTTTAAATTTTGACTATATATTTCAAAATAATTATAAAATATTTGTTGAAAAATATTCGATCTTGTAAAATGACCAATAAATGGGAGGAAAATAAGAATTTTTTGAGACATTTACATTTTACAATGAGATATGGGCTGGGCTTATGTTGATTTATATTGGGCTTGTTATAAGCCCAAATAAAAACACTGTAGATTCAACCCAATAAAGGAAGGCCCATGACCCTTTATTGGGCCTAAAGATAAAATAGCTAATTGGCTATAATATGATGAAGCCGAGCTTTACGGTTTTCGGCTTATCGGCCCAAATAAAAAAAAACTCTGAAAATACGAAGTGTCTTTTAAGAACTCTCTCTAATAGTTATTTCTGTAAGAACCTTCAATTAAAGATATTTTTATAAGAAAAATTAATTAAAATGGTAATTTTTACTGGTTGGAATATCCATTAGCCACTTTTTTACAAGGTTTATCAAAATAGCTCTAGGTCCGTAATTTTAGATTTTTTTTTGCGGACTTGTGTGAAAAATGTATTTTTTTTTGCGGACATGGATGAGAAATGTAATTTTTTTACGAACATGGGTGAAAATGTAATTTTTTGTGGACAGGAGTAGAAAGTGTTAATTGTTTTTGTCTTTTAGCTGGACCCGCAATTGCGAACGTGGGTTTCGCGGACCTACGGCTATTTTGGTAAATTTGGAGAAAAAATGTCTAGAAGATGAAACTAATCCGGAAAATGGTTATTTTAATAAATTTCCCCTCTTGTAAACATATGATAACTATTGATTTCGAAAAAATGGATGGGACCCACAAAAAAGGTTCTTATAAAAACCTCTGTTGAAGATACGTAGGGGTGTTTAAAGATCGAGGCTTAACCGGTCCTTTTTAGGGAAAAACATTGGGTTGGGCTTTAATCGGTACTGGGCCAAAAATTTAGAACCAAATCCGGATCAACGGTTCTTACCGAGCCTTAATCGATTATAACCTGTTGTTTTGGGTTTAAAAAGAACTTCATAAAAAAAACAAATACAAATATAAAAAAAGAGTTGGATAATTATTTTATAGAATATCTTGAATTTTTATTTAATTGTAAACTAATTAATCCTAATTTACAAAAATTAATTAATCCTAATTAATTTTTCGACTACGTATGTATTGCACAGTGGGTTCAAAGTGGAGTCACAAAATCAACGAGTTTAATAAGTGATAACTACAAATAATTGTTTTTGACAATATAATAAATAACTGGGATAAAATCAATGGATTTGACCAGTTTTTTTTTTGCTTTGATTATGTCTTATTCGGACATGTTTTCGGTTAATCAATGACCGACTTTCTGGCTTTATCCAAACTTCATTTTAATTGATCAATGATTAGTCATAAATTCAAAATTTAGAACCAAAATGAGTTTTCATTCATAACCATTCCTTAAGCCATACATTTTTTAGCGTTCCTTTTCTGAACCAGCATAAAATCATTTAACCTAGGCATGGCAACGGGGCGGGAATGGGGTAGGTTTTGTAATCCCCACCCCCCGTTTTTAGTAACAGTCCCCAGCGGGTACGGGGATTAACTTCTCGTCGTTGGTCAAATTCCAGTCAAACCTCATGAAGAATATCCGTTAATTTAAGTCTACCGGGGATCTCCGGTTTGAGTAATAGCCCTTGGCCCGGTCCTAGGACCCGTTTTAGCAGGGAATCCCCGTCCCCGTTCGGGTCGATGAACCGGGTTCCTCACTGGATCGAGACAAATCACCATCCTTAATTAACCAGTCATTTAGTCAAAGAATCCATTTCCATGCGTTATTTTTTAAAAAAAGCTTGACTATTATTGACCTTATTATTGTTATTTAAGTTTTATAATCACATCCTAATTAATTTATTACATGATGTAAACATAATTTAAATTACAAATTTGTGCCGTCAAAAGTGGTTTAAAGTGACATTTGGCATCCATAAGATGGCATCAAAGTCGGCCAATCAAATTGACTTCTATGCATTTTTTTAAAAGTCTCCCATAAATAAATATAATAACATTTTAACATTATACTAAATACTTGCATCATGACAAATGTCACAAAAATAGCGGTGCGTAAAACCCGAATTATCCCAAATTTAAATCCAAATTTGAACCGAAAATAAGGTATTTATGTAAAACTCGGATGACCCGAAAACCGAACTTGTTAGGGAAAATTTGGGTTCGGGTTGAGTTTTATTTTTTGCCACCCGATCCGTCTGAAAACCCGAAGTATATATACATATACATTATAAATACTATATAAATATATTTATTTATCTAATTAAATTAGATATAGTAGGTTTCTTTTGACGATTGGTTTCTTACATCGTGATATAAAACTTCACGAGTCTTTTTTGTCTGCCAAGACGCAGACAAAAAAGACTCTGAAGATCTGGGTACGGTCTCAACGCCACACGTCCATCCGAGTACACATTAATATATCTACCTTTATCCACACCCTCTGTCCGCATTAGCGGAATCTAAATCCGATAACGACTTTTCAATTTCGAATATTGTAACATTAATTATATTATATTTATCTGTTAAACATTTAGTTTCAAGACGTCTACTAAATATTTAATAAGAAAATATTTCTCTCATAATAATTATTTTTGGAGAGTTCTTCAAATTTGAAATATTTTACGCTTTCTCGTACTTTTTTTTTCTATTTTAGAGAAACTGTTAGAGTAAAAATTTTGCCTAAATTTCAGTTTTCTTCATTTTGAATAATCTGTTGTAGATTTTCTAACCAGATTTCCAATGAAACTGATAATTTATTAATTAATGTCTTTATATGAGAAATTATAAACATTTTTTAAGTATATAATATATATATACAACAAATGCAATAAATAAACTCACACACTCGTTTCACCTTTGATGTAGTTTGAACCCATGACCTCTTAAGATGCCAAAGCTGTGATACCACCAGGCCAAAGACTCTTTGGTAAATTATAAACATCTTTATCGACTACAAAAAAAATTAGAAGAAAACCCACCGCATCTTCCATCACTTTTTCAATTTTTATAAAATTAAGTAATGTGAACGATCACTTTAAATTAAACTAAAAGAAATTACATAGAAATTGCGTGTTTGTTTTTTTAGTTAATTAAGTCAAGGTTTTTCGGGTTGACCCCGTATGGAAATATCTTTTTCAAAAGTCTACGAGAAAAATCTAACCTACAAATTGACCCGGTCTTGGAAAAGTTTCCCCAATTTGTCTTGATGTTTTGCATTTTAATTCATAAACATATGTGTGATCGGTCGTTCTTATTTGATATGGTTAGTATATATCTTAAATCTAGAGAACACGAGCTCTATCTATACAGTAACGGTATTCAGTTATGAAGGTCAACTGGGTAGCAGACCCTGTTAGTCCAATTGGAGTCATGTTAAAATAGCTATGTACGGTATTTGGTTTACTTCTAGTTCTTAGGTGACGTTTGTTTTTTAAGAGGTATCAAAGTCTGAAGTCTTATTTCACTTCTGATTTATAAGAGGTGTTGCTGAAATCTGAAATCTTAATCAATAAGACTGTTTGTTTTTACAAACTGATAAACGTCTGAATTTGTTTAAATTATCTATTTTACCCATTAAAAACCATAGTGTTGAATTTATAGATATGTAATTTCACATATTTATTTATCACCATTATGAAATTTACATCTAAATTATATAATTAACATTCATTTAAACAAAAATATGTTATTAACGGTGTTTAACACATTTACATTCTATTAAAATATATTAATTGATTTGGTAATGGTCGATTAAGGTTAATCGATTGAGAAACTCCGTTGTTGAAGATTTTAATAACAATAAGAGGCAAATAAGACATATGTGCCTCTGAAAATTTGAAAAAACCAAACAATCTGAATGATCTTGCCTCTTAAAAAAATCAGACATAAGGAGCTGATAAGAGCTTTTTTTATTTATGAAAAACAAATAAGGTCTTAGCAACTTGTTTAAAGTTGGCTTATACAAAAGACTTATCCGAACACGTGTAGTCCGATCCACACCACTCGTTAACATATATAACTGATTTTTCTACGTTTATTCCCTTTAAGAAAAATATTCCCATTTCTTCCGTGAAAACTGTTCACCTTTTGAAAATATTTGTACTTTTTTTCCAGACTGATTTTATAACGTATTGGAAAAGTTCAAATATTAAAGCTATGAGTCTACTCTTTTGAAATTGACACAAAAATCCTTACTTTTTAGAAAGTCGTGATATTATATCCTATAATTGAACTGATACAACTGATATTACTTTATCACACTGTTATTTTACTTTTAAGATTTCTTCAAATTAAACGGTATTTAATTTTAATTTGCAAAAAAATATAAATCCATTAAATTTTAACGATGAATCAATTTTGGTAAAGATGTCTGTTTTATGGGTTGTTTTTTTACCTATTAATAATTTCATTAAGAGACAACATCTAAATCGTTAAGAGCTGAATCTTGTTTCATAAAAAAAATATAATTTTTTTAAATTATTTTTTTAGAAAAACAAATACATTAAAAGTGGAAGAATGATTGAACTACCACATAAATTGACAATGATTTGGCCATGTGGATTATGCCCGTAGACTTTGATTCTTTCAATTTTCTCATTAATTACAGGATAATTTGCAATTTTAAATAAATATTTTTTTAGGTATTTATTTTAAAAATAATTTATCGAATTATAGTTGGTTCAATAATATGAGACCAGACGTTTTTGTAAGATCTGTAAAACCATTTTTTTATACTTGAATCAGTCTGGGGGGGAAGTTATTGTTTATCGTTGGCTTCTATGATAGAATCAGTCCGGGGACCTGGAGACGGTGGTTTACCCTGCGGCGGATGTCAGCGGTTTGAGTTCGCTTATCTCTAACTCGTGAACTTAGCCGATACAAAGCTATATGTTATCACCCAATTTTTCCGATTGGGCGGTTCGATCTATAATTTATCATCCATGGACGTTGATAAGATTCATCCATTTAGCAGCACCTTCAAGATGTCATAGCCTTAAAATTAAGGGCGAGGTTCAAATGAGGAAAGATTTACGGTGGATACCTGGGCATTCAAGTGTAAAAAACTTGTCTCACGAAAACAGACTTGTCTCATGTGAACCCAACCCTGATTACTAAAATACAAATTAATCTTGAAGAGCTAGTTTCAAATCTAAACAGCTAACCCTGAAAAGTCAGATCGATATTCACAAAATTTTAATGCTCATGATTTCACCCAAAAAACTTACAGTTTTCCATTAAAGGTTTCATGATCACAAGAGAATTTTTATTTCTCCTTGGGTTCGAACCTGTAATCTCCAAACACTTTTGATATTTGGAGCCCAAGCTCAAACTAATCAGACATCACCCTTGTTGTTCAATTCTTTTATTAGGTATATATAAAATCCAGTAGTTATATGTTATTAAAAGAATCATAGTTCAAAAGCATATTTTTTACTAGATCTAATAAACACTTCATCTTAAAATAAAATGGTTTTTTTACACTAATCATTACTTGTTATTTTTAGTTTCTAAACATATGTTTATACACCTTTTCATGTTCACTAATTTGTAACATAATTGAAGTTTGGATAATTATAAATATTCATAGAGTATATGTTAGAGGTTGTGGTTTGATGTAAAATGATTAAGTGGTCAGAATGATTAAGAGACTATCATGATATAGTGCAAAATGAAATATAATTGTTTGGTAATTGTTTATAATGAAATTAGGGCGTTAGAGGGAGGTCCATGATACAAAATCATTCAAAGGGTTTTAAAACCATTAAGAGACAAACTTTTTTTTTTTTGCAAAACAAGATTCAAGGTTTGTTTGTTTACCTCTTAATAGTTTCATTAAGAGGCAATATCTGAATCGTTAAGAGGTGAATTTTGTTCGACAAAAAAAGTTTGCCTCTTAATGGTTCTAAAACCCTCTGAATGATTTTGTATCATGTGCCTCCCTTAACCATTCAGCGTCATAATTTCATTATAAACAATTATCAAACAATTACATTTCATTTTGCACTATATCATGAGAGTCTCTTAATCATTTTGTACCAAACCATTCAACAACTGTCAAACAACCCCTCATCTCTTAGCGATCAAGAGACTGTCTCTTAATGAAACTATTAAGAGGTAAACAAACATCTCATAAAAAACTGGATTTATTCTCGTTTTGTGATAAATATAACAATAGTTTTCAATTATAATATAATAAAATAATAATTGTATCTTCAATGATAATATTTGAACTATGTTTTGTATAAAAACTATAGCTTTTAATAATGTTTTTGCAACCATATATATCACACAAATTGTGAATTTTATAAATTATGAGTGTTTGGCATCATGCGTTGCGCGATAACAAATTCTATTTCTTTAAAAATCATGTAACAAAATCAAGATGAAACGTATCCGCTAATTTAATTGTAATGAAAATGTAAAGTATAATAAAACACACGGGTGGTGTCTGATTGGTTTGAGCTTGGCTCCAAAGGTCAAAAGTACCAGGAGGTCACATGTTCAAATCCAAGGAGGAATAAAAACCCCCCTGTGGCCACGAAGGTTCAAATGCGGTGACTCCGGGCTATCTATAAAGCACGTGGTCGCCTTGGAATTAGTCGGCTCGCATAGCGGTTGGATATCTAGGTTAATAAAAAAAAATGTAAAGTAGAATAATTAATATATTTCGTTTAGAGAATCAGTTAAAGAGAGTCAAGCACTGAGTTACCACAAAGGCATATCAACTTCTTGTCATATACATTAATCTTCCATCTGTCTATCAATATGAGATAAATAAATTCAACCACAAATTAAAGAATAAAGATTAATCAATTAATTGGGTGCAACATCAATGCTGTGGTTTAGAGGGATTCTTGAATCTCATAGTGCTCTTTTAATTTTCGGAAGAATCACATGCTTATTTTTGTATATACTTATCATACTCTATCAATGTATTATTTGTTCATCAATGTGGGATTTCCAAAAATCAACCACAACGCAAGATTTTTAAAATACATCACTCTTAATATGTCATCTCAATTTTTAAAACTATCTTTTTATATGGGATAAACAAACTTAACCATATTTCAAGATTTAAGTAATACTCAAATCTCATGATAACAACAGCAAATGAAAGAGCATAATGACTTGCAACAAAAAAAAATTCACATATTCAGTTAATACACACACACACATACTGACATACACATTTCGTTCCTTCTACTTTCTTTCTTCCCACCAATGTGGGATAAACAAATTTAACCATATTTCAATATTTGAGGAATACTCAAATTTCATAATGCCAAGTTATTATTTTTTCTTATATATATATATATATATATATATATATATATATATATACACACATTTCATTCCTTCTTCACACTAATGAGTGACAAACAAATTTAATCACATTTTAAAATTTAAAAAATACTCAAATCTCATAACAACAAGTCATTCTATTTGGTTTTTTCTTTAATATATATGTAGATTTTATAGAATTAGGTCCAAAAAATTGTTATTCATAAATGAATGCAAAATGTGTTTGTTAAGGGGGTGTGAATGTAACATTTAAGAACTTGGAGGTCAAATGTGTAAAAGTAGAAGGTTCCGTTGCGTAGGGGACCGTGGTTGTATGGACTATGGATTGTGATGTGGGCCTTATTGGACCGAAAACACGCCAGGTGCCGACTCATTCTCAAAATTCAAAACGACGCGTTGCCGTAGCCGTAGCGTAACCCTTTTTCACTTTGACCAAACTACCCCTCACCCATTTTCCCCAAAAATTGTTTATATTTACTTATCAATGTTTTCAAAGTCCTTATTACACGTAAAATTTTTAATTACACTGTAAAATGAGATTATATTTAGGATCGAGTTTACATGAGACCATTTTTTTACACTTGAAACTTTACAGAAAAATACTATGAAGGTAAAAAAAATCTGAATCTTACCTTCACAATTTTTTATTATGAAGTTTCAAGTGTAAAAAACGGTCTCATGAAAATAGACTTGTCTCACGTGATTATTTTATCTGAAAAGCTTTTAAGTCAACAATTAGTTTTTCAATTACAAATAACGTATCAGTTAGCTTGCCAAAAACATAACTTTCTACAACCATATTATTTAGATTTCGTAAAACATTAATTTAGGGATAAACATAAAATTACATAACTAAAAGGCTGTTTACCCGAGTAAATGCTTACCAAGTCACATTACCTTACCAATGAATATGATAAGGACCAAAAATCTTACTCGGTAAGAACGAGATAAGGACCAATAGTCTTACCCGGTAAGTAAGGGCAATAACTCTTATCACAGTTAACATTTATTGGGTAAATTGTTGCATACAGTGCCATTTTTGTTGACTAAAATCTTACCCGATAAATAAGTAATAGTGTTGAATTTTGCCGGTGAACGCTTACCGATTAAGCATTTGATAAACATCCCCTAAGCTTGACTTCAATCTTTTTCTTTTTGTTATGGTTATCGATTATAGAGTAAATACAAATTTGGTCCTTATGGTTTGTCGAAGTTAATATTTTTCATTTCTGTAGTTTTAAAATTACAAGATGATCATCGTTGTTTACAAAAACATCCATATTTAGTCCATTTCTCTAAAAAAATTCCGTTAAACAAGGGACATTTTCGTTCTTTTATCATTTTTTGTCTTTTACCCAATCAAAGCCACATGGACCAAAATCATAAAATGGACTAAAGAACAAAAAAAATAGATAAAATAACAAAAATACCCTCATTCAACTGATTTTTTTTAACAATCATTAAAGAAAGAAATCAAATTCAGACGTTTTACAGACCATCAACCATCTTATAATTTCAAAACCAAAAGGACAAAATTTACTATTTTGGATAAATCATAGTAACCAAATTTGTAGTTTACTCTAGATTATAAAAAAAGAAATTAACAATCAATTGCAAGGGCAATTTGGGCAAATCACGAAACAGTTCCTTTAGAAGAACCAAATATATAGATACAAAATAATGTATGTATATATTGTACATATAAAGGAAAAGAGGAGAGAGGGAGAGAGAGAGAGAGGGTGGGGTAGAAGACAAGAGAAACGGCTTCCTTGTAGAGTGTGTATCAACAACTGCCATCCATTAAAACCAGAGAGACGACTGCCTCTGTGTTCATCAACACCCACCCAGCGCTATTCCATATCCCCTATGCGCTTTGTTTCTTTCTCAATTTCTCTCTTGATTTCAAATTCACAGTTTCATTCTTCGTCGATTCATCTATCTGTATATCTGTTTTGCTTTGTTTGGAATTCCAATGGCGATGATTAACTTATCGAAATTTCTCGATAGAGTTTATTTGATGGCAGAAGGTGGATCTCGTTATTGTTCTAAAAAGTCTGATGATATCTGCGGTGACGTTTGCGATGAGGTAATTTAATCGATTTCATAGATTCGCATTTTCCATTTTCGTGATTTGATCACGTCATTTAGTGTTGAGGTTTTATTTTACTGTTTCTGGTGATTACGCATTCAAAAGTGAAGAAGTTCGATTACGAATTCGTATTTTCCCCCTTTTGTTGTGTGAGATTGGAATTTTTTTTTTCTTCTTCGTTTTAATGTTTGGTCGAACCTCGAATTGTTCTAGTTTTTGATGGATTTCTGGATTTATCAAAATGTTTGGCTATATGCATCTAATTCCTACTTAGTGCCTCCCTAATTTGGTCAAAACTAGGGTTCTTTCTGTATCTGTAGTGTATTTGTCTCCACTTTTATTGAAGAATCAAAAATCAGCAAATGATTGGAGCCTGCAAGCTTCAATTGATCCATGCTCATGTTCTTGAGATGCTTTATAGCATCTCTAAACACGCTATTTTAGAAATTTGGAAACAGTTTCTTCATCAGCTATGCCAAACTCTTCTCTAAAATACAAAAAAAATAGGAGAGATCCGAGAAATCTCCCAATTTGGATGAAGAACAGAGAAGAAGATATAGCATATTTGTTGAAGATGCTCTTACAACATATTTACACCAATCATTATTGCATGAAATCTTAACGAAAATGCACCTTTGATTTGCAGGATTCAGGAAGATCTTCAACAATGTCGAGAGTACGTTGCATTCTCCGTGGGCTCGAATTGAAAACACTCATCTTTCTGTTCGTGTTGGTCCCAACTGTGATCCTTGGTTTATATGTTCATGGCCAGAAAATCTCCTACTTCTTACGCCCGTTATGGGAATCGCCACCGAAACCTTTCCACGAAATCCCACATTACTATCACGAAAACGTATCGATGGAGAATCTTTGCAGGCTTCACGGTTGGGGAACTCGCGAGTTCCCACGTCGAGTTTTTGATGCAGTGTTGTTCAGTAACGAAGTGGACCTCCTTACTGTAAGATGGCATGAACTGTACCCTTATGTTACAGAGTTTGTACTCCTCGAATCAAACTCAACATTCACAGGCTTACCGAAGCCCCTGGTCTTTCACAGTCTTCGTGATCAGTTCAAATTCGTGGAGCCAAGATTGACATACGGAAAGATTCCTGGGAGATTTCGTAAAGGAGAAAACCCGTTTGTTGAAGAGGCTTATCAAAGACTTGCATTGGATTATCTTCTCAGAAAAGCCGGAATTCAAGACGATGATCTACTGATCATGTCGGATGTTGATGAGATACCAAGTAGACACACCATCAATCTACTGAGATGGTGTGATGACATACCCTCGATCCTCCATCTTCGCCTCAAGAACTACTTGTATTCATTCGAGTTTTTTCTGGATAACAATAGTTGGAGGGCGTCGATTCATAGATATCAATCTGGGACAACAAGATACGCTCATTATCGCCAATCGGATGTAGTCTTGGCAGATGCAGGATGGCATTGTAGCTTCTGTTTTCGCCACATTAGCGAGTTCATTTTCAAGATGAAAGCTTATAGCCATTTCGACAGAGTGAGGTTCAACAAATTCTTGAGCCCAAAAAGAGTTCAGAAAGTAATCTGTAGAGGAGCAGATCTCTTCGATATGCTGCCTGAAGAATACACATTCAAGGAAATCATCGGGAAAATGGGTCCGATCCCTCATTCGTATTCAGCTGTTCATCTTCCTGCTCATCTTCTTGAGAATGCCGACAAATACAGATTTCTCTTACCCGGAAACTGCGTGAGAGAGAGTGAGTAAAAGCGATGTTTTGTTTTGGCTGTAAAGGTTGGATCTTTGAAGTTTGCATAGAAAACCCATAAAGGGTTTTGATGAAACGAAAGAATAGTTGATTGGGACTTAGCATCATTCTTTCAGAAACGTTTGATTTCTGGGGTGATAGTGTAAATAGTCTTTGGGTTTTCTTCCTCCTATTCCTACATTCAAGAATCTCAAAAGCTTCCATGGACAACAATTCAAGATTCTTCAAAAGAAAAGGTAATTTTCTCTGTCATTTTTAGGAAATTTTGAATCGATACATATATATATATATATATATATATATATATATATATATATATTTGTTATTCAAATTGTGTTACATATATGATTTGTAACCTGGGTTTGTCCTGATGATGATGATGATGATGCATCATGTTGATAGAGAGGATTAATTGTTGGTATGTCTTGTTTATGATCATCAGAATCTGTGTCTGTTTACAGCTATGATGACACGTATAAGTCTTAATTAATAAACCATCAATATGACAGAATGATTCTTGGAATAAAGAACCTGATTCTTATTCCTCTTTTATTTGTTGGCAAGAGAGATTATTATTGTTCTGAGGTTGTCATGTTATGGTTGGGTATTACTAAATACAGCTGCTACTTGGTTGTATTCTTAAAGAAAAGAAAAGAAAAGAAATTGCCATTTGACACCACCCATGTTCTTTTGTCCATTATTTGGCTTGTAGCATCGGTTTTTGGCCACCTAAACTCGACTACAAAAACCATTTTTTAATTTTGCTTTGTGGGTTTCACTTTTTGGACTGGGGTGTTACAATATGGGGGTAAAAAAGCCAAAATAAGATGGTAAAAAGTGGTGTAATTCTAGGCAGCAAACATGGTTCTATTCTATTCTATTCTATACCACAAGAGTCTCCATCATTTACAAACCATATTAATTCATACAAACCAAATAACTGAGATATTTATGGAAAATGACAAGAGTTTGTTTAGAGATATTTATGGGAGACGGTCTGGATTCATCATTATGATTAATGCTTCGATTAGTAAACAATAAAGATATTTATGGAACCAAATAATTCTCAGCCTAAACAGACAATTGAGTTTGGTTACCAGCCCATGTCTTATCGGGTAATATCAAAATGGATTATTGGTAAGCATCTTTTATCTCGTAAGGTGAGATTTTTGGTTTTTGTAAATGCTCATTTGATAAGATAAGTAACACCCGGTAAATGCTTATCCAATAAGCTTTCAGTAAACGGCCCCTTGAACCTGAGACTCTTTAAAAGAACATTATTATGATGAGATAATGGTAATGAAGAGTAGGTTTCCTGATATGTAAACTTTAAATGCCCAACTTTATTTCTTGCAAAAGTAGGACCGACCCTTTACAACGGTCATGAGAATAATGGAAATGTACATGCCATCTGCCAAATTCATTATTAGATATCAAATCATATTCTCTTTCACAGTCACAATTACCTGGGTCTTTGGGGTGGAATAACGATTCTGTCCTCTACACCAAATGCATACAACTTGTTTTTGAGTGAAATATATATGATTTTGTTAGATATCATTAACTTTTGGTATGGATTATACCAAGGGAAATTAATAGAAACAATCATTTTTAGGTTTTTGTATTCAATTTTTTAGCCTTTTTTCTCCTCAAATTCAAAAATATCACTAGGTCCACATGTGACACGTCTTCAATTTTCGAAGGGGTCGAAATGTAAAAAAATGTTTGAACCAAGTCCGTAAGTGCAGGGACTAAATCTATAAATTAGATAAAGGTCTCCGCCAGCCACTTGCGAAAATGTTTATGTTGGGACTAATTTATATATTTGGTCTCTGCATTTGTAGACTTGGTTCAGAAACTTTTTCTTTGACCTCTCTGTAAATTAAGAAGGTGATTTTTAGGAGAAAAATGACTAAAAGATGAATTCAAAATTCAAAATTCAAAATTCAAAATTCAAAATTCAAAATTCAAAAAAAAAAGATGATTTCCCTTGTATTAATCTTAGATTAAGAGAAAACTTGTACCAAATTCAATATGTATGACACAAACTTAATGGGTTAAAAGTTGTTATCACAAGAGAAGAAAAGAGCTGTATTGGGGCAGCTGGCTGGCTGGCTGGCTAACAGTTTTGTAGCTGTGGGTCCTATTCTGTTTACTTCCCATGTGTCTTGGGTGGCCATGGATCCGGCCCAAGCCCCATCTCATCTCATCCCATCCAATTATTATTTCTTATAATTATTCTTAGATTTTATTCTCTCAAGAGGAAGTCCGTTCAAAAACCCAAACTTAATTAGGAACTCGAAACTAGTTATAGCGGGGAGGCATGTCTTCCTTCAATATGAATATTCATCATGAACACATTCATTACACACCCACATTTATCATGGATATGTTACATGTCATGTTGCATATGGTTCTCGAGTTTCTAATCAATTTTAAGTTTTTAACGAATCTTGTCCCCCCCCTCTCCCTCTCTCTCTCTCTCTCTCTCTCTCTCTCTCTCTATATATATATATATATATATATATATATATATATATGAATTAAAGTCGTATTAATTTGTTATATTAAATGATAACGTAGATATTTAATTATTATTAGCTTTCTTATGAATGTAAATAATTGTTCTTTTTCCTCCAATTGAGATGGTATTTTAACCTTTGAGACTCGAGTTAAGATTACAAAAGCCCTAGTAGTTCAACCTTACATATGCAAACTCAAACTAGATAAACATCGCACAGTTCTAAGGTAATCTTCCGGCGACCACAAACGCATATGTAGATGGCATGATTCAACCCGAGTTAATTTTATCATCCTCTTATTCTTATCCGTCACACTAACCCCCTCGTAGTTTGCAAACCAAACTTGCTATTCTAAAAACATACCAACGTTTCATCATTGTTACTGATGTAAGTTTATTGAAGCAAGTCCAAGAAAATTGGTTCTTTATACAAATTATAAATATTTATTTAGAAAAATGTTAGGATACAAGTCTTCATATACATTACATTAACCCCAATTTACAAAAAGAATAAAAAAAACTACTTTGCAATTTAAATTAAAAAAGTGGGTAATATTTCCTTTAATTTGTAGACTAAGGATAAAAGATTGTATTTTTTTCAAAGCTATGCCCCCACCGAATTTCAAATTTTCAAACTAAAAAGAAACTAATATTAAAAAAAAAATGGATATCATTCCCTTAAATAAATGTAATGATTCTTTTAAATTTCTTTAATGTACAAAATTAAAAATCAACAACTCTAAAAATATTACATTTAAACTTTTGTATATCCATTTTAGATATTAAAATATTAATTATATTATTAAAATATTGAATAAAATAATATTTAATGTTAAAGATTATTATTGTTGCGAATAGTAAAACATATTTTTTATTTTCTAATATTTAATTTTAAAGATTATTATTGTGGGAATAGTAAAATATTATTTCTCATTTATAATTTATCATATTTTGGAAGTTGTCTCATTTATAATAGTACTGTTAATTGATGCATATTACTTAAAATTCAAGATTACAAGAAAATAATGCATAAATACAACTTATTAAAGTTTTATATTTGAATTCGTATAAGTGACTACAGATAAACACAATCAAATGCATGATAAAATATTATTTTAAATATAAAAAATCTAAAATATAATTAAGATAATCATTATGGTTCTAACAAAATACTTAATTATTATCTTTACAAAAAATTATATTATTAAAATAGAAAATAAATTACTCATTATTAAACTATAATAAAAAATTGAATTAAATAAATTACACAATAAAATAAAAACTTTTAAATAATTAATTTGATACCAATATCGATATATTTTATTTAAAATTTTATGACATTTTCAAAATTTTATTTTATTAAAAAATAAAAACATTATCGTTTTTCTCAAAACCATATAAGATCGTATTATAATATCAACAGGGGACAGAATAAAACGAAACATTAAAATCGAGATGTATCTCGTTGTATTGCACAAGTATCTTCTAGTCTATCTTAAAGATTAAAACATTGAATAAAGTATTTTCTAATATTTAATTTCAAAGATTATTATTGTTGGAAATAGTAAAATATTATTTCTCATTCATAACATATTTTGGGAGTTATCCTTTAATATGTTAAAGCTAAAAGAAATACAAAAAATATTATGTTTGCTCCGTCTTAAAGATTATGTTACAAACTATAATTACTTTCACTGATTTCATGACATGTACAATATCGGGATATGATAAACCAAACAAATTTGTCATTAATGATGCAGTGATGTGAACATGAAAACATGCTATAAGGACGATCGGTGTTTTCATGATGATATGATTGCGAGAATATGTGAAACCTTTGTTAGATTATTTTTTAAAAGAGCCTCGAGGAAAGAAGAGAGGTTTCAACATACTCGAGGAAAATGGTCCAAGTCTAGTCGTGTAAGACTCTGTAACACCCTTTCCAATAGAGGCTGGACAAACACCGATTGTCCTAGAGTGTCGAGAGAGGCTAGACAGATGAGGGGATAAATAATATAGATTGCTTAGGATCCTAGAGTAAAATAACTTAGCTATAATACCATGCGAGGATATATGGAAAACCCATTAGATTATGTGAAACCTCGTTCGATGATATATGGAAAACCCATTAGATTATGTGAAACCTCATTAGGTTACTCTTCCAAAGAGCCATGAGCAAAGTTAAGAAGGTTCAACATATTTTGAAGAGAAATGGTCCAAGTCCAGCTGACGTGACACTCTAACATGTCCCCTCCAATGGAGGTTAAACAAACACTGATTGTCCCAGAGTGTCTAAAGGGGCTAAATGGGTACAAATTCTTCGGAGTGTCGAGTCTCTACAGTGATAGAATTTGGCTCTGATACCATATGATATAAAACCCCGTTAGATTACCCTAACAAAAAGAAAAGATGTTCTAACATATATTGAGAAGGAATTGGTTCAAGTCTAGCGATGTGAGATTCTAATAAATCCACAACGGATTCTACTCGACCAATACCAATAATGTTGTACGGTGTGATTTAGCGCAAATGGCTTCGAGCTAAGCTAAGAGACATGAACCCTACTTTGTACTTAGAAGCACAAGATGAAAGATGAGGACGCTCACTCACCTTAGTCAAGGCCCAAGGGGGATATGCAGGGATCAAGATAAAGCACTTCAGGTTGTTCCTGCAGATTAAACAGCAGTCAACCTTTTCAGCAAACAATTGTTGATTAAATGATGTTAACCATCATCAACTTAAAGCATGACAACAAAGATGAATGGTTTCGATCAGCAAAATTGAAGCGAATATATGCACGACACCGTCCTCTGAAATATGATCATGAATCAATATCAACACACAATCATCAAGATTTTCGAGCTTTGATTAACATGAAGATTCGTGAATAAGACTAACATAAACATGTTTCCAGCTGTCAAAGACCTTCCAGCCTAGTGGTAAAGGCTTAGGCATGGCATAGTCATGAACTCAAGTTCGAGCCCTAGGAGGGGAGTGTTGGCGACATTTAAGTGGGGCCATGTTTAGCCTCCAAAATTGCAGGGGATTAGTCGGGCGTTGGCCCGGACACCCTTTAAAAAAAAAAAAAAAAAAAACATGTTTCCAGCTATCGAATCTTGTTTAGTGATAAATGAAATCATTAAAAGGTACTTGTATTTTTTCGCATATGATGTGACATAAAAACTTTGACTTCCGAAATTACCAAAATACAAGAAAACAAGTGGAGGGAAAGAAAAGAATAGGAACAATGCAAGAAGACAAGATGAAATTATTAATGAAGAAAAGGACGATAAGGGAATGAGAACATATGCATATCATATTGCAGAATGACATAAGGATAAGTAATTTTGGCAGGTTCTTCTATACAGTAAGTGGGCAAGATGAGAATAGATTGTTCTAAATATGTGAATTCATGAATGACTTTATTTGGGTATCCAAAATCATCAGCACTCTAAAAGAATCCATAGGCATCTTACAAGTTGGGAATAAAGTTGCAAATATGACCCTTCATTTGATGCTCACCGTTGAATGTGGGGTCGCGGTGCATCTTTCGACTTATCTGGAATCACCGGCTAACCCTATAAATAGCGTTAAGTGTATAACGAAACCATCAGCAACACAGATTTAAGTTTGAAGGCATTTCTATTTCGAAAAAATGGTTCTCCAAACTGAACGTTACCCTGGTGGCTACCAGCAGCAAAGCTATAATGCATACCAAGGGCCTAATGGCAACTACAGCAGTTTTCAAGGCATAACCACAGAGAACTCACCCCCATACTCCACTTACCCTCAAGTGTCAAATTACCCATCACCCCATGCTCCCCAAAACCAATTTGGTCGGCCCAGCGGTGATGACTACTATGGCAATGGAGCCTACCCTGGGAGTGGTGCAAGGCCCACCACCGGTGGATATGGAAGTTCTTACTATGACAATTCGCATGGGAGCCCACACGGTCATGGCCATGGGAACCCACACGGTCATGGACATGGGAGCCCACACGGTCATAGCCATGGAAGCCCACATGGTCAGGGCCATGGGAGCCAACATGGCTATGGAAGTGGTGCAAACCATTTTGACAAGCCAACACACGGKCATAACGGCTATGGAGGTGGTGCTACGAACCATTTTGACAAGCCGACACAYGGGCATAACGGSTATGGAAGTGGTATCCCAAACTATGGTTACAGTCAGAGTGGCATGAATCATGGTTACCAGAAGCCATCTTGGATTCTGAAGGGGCTAGATGATGAGGAATGAAAATCTAAGAAGCAAACTACAATATTATCACAAAGAAGTGTATGCTTGGCAGTAGCTCAAGTTACCCCTCTAAATAATGTGTGTTTTCTATCTACTACCTACATATGCATAAGCAGTGAATAATGGATGTCAATTACTGCTTTCTTTATGTAATTTTATGAAAATACAATTAGTGTTGCAACTATTTTAGTTCAAAAGTGCAATCTCTCTCTCCAACACAACCAATGATCTAGTGGATGATATCAAACATTCAAATGGTTCGAAGAAATGCTCAAATCAGTGCTTTATTTTCCTTCCTAATCTAGTTATGTTTCATTGTTTTACAAGCTTCTCACAATAACCTAATCATTCATAGCAAATATATAAAGATTAAGCACAAAAGTTTTAAATAATCACATTCATAATCATATGAACTGCAAGTCTGCAACAATCACTTGATTGTTCTCAATTGACAAATATGCCTCTCAATTCACAAATGCAATCATATTTGCAATTCAAGCTAACTTCACAACTCATCAACTCGATTAAAAAAGAAACTCGGTGATTCGCGTTTCCAGTTAATTAATAGAACTCAAAGCGAGAAACACCGCCATCATTTACTTGATCTCCGAAGTCAAAATTGTTTTCTGGTCAGAAGAGAGTAAGAACTATGATTAAAATCAAACTGCAGTGTCACATATAATCAATCAACCATAAATCAAACAGAAATGAATACCTACTATAATATCTCGTCGATTTAAACCATTTGAAGAAACGCAATGATGTAATACAGGCGCACGGACGCATATAAGGTCGGAGGAGATCACATATACAGACGTGGATTCAATTGGATCCGGATTCCGGAGGAGGCGAAAAGTACGATGGTCATCGTCGCCGGCGATGCAGATCGACGGAATCTACCGTAGTTCTAGAATCACTATCAAAACCTTTAACCGTCTTTCAAAAGCTTTTAACTTTCGAAAAATCAAAATGGAGGCAACCTCCTTTTCGTGGGAGAATTTCAATGACAAAAAACCAAACAACTAAATTACGTTTTTAGTCCCTGTTGTTTAAAATTATTATTTTCATCCCTATAGTTTATAACTTATTACTTTTTCATCCTTATGATTTAAACTTTCTTACTTCTTTTGCTCATTCGGTTTATAATTCATTTCTGTTTCAGTCCTTCATACTAAAAAAATAGTAGTTAGCCTCAGAGACGAAAATAAAAATGGATTATAAACCATAGAGATGAAAACCATGATCTCGAAACCACAAGGATGAAATCTGCAATTTCAAACAAACCACATGGACTAAAACTGTAATTTACTCTTAGAAATAAGAGTAAACTACAAACTCAGGTTGTTATGGTATGTCAAAAATAACACATTCATGTTTGTAGTTTCAAATTACAATATGACTGTTGTGGTTTGTGAAAATATTCGGATTTGATCCCTTCTTCTAACGACCCGTTAAATGAATGACAACTTTCATCATTTTATTGATTTTTTTTTTTGTTTTTCACCGAATAAAAAACGATTCTATCATGTGGTTTTTTTATTGAGCAAAAGAAAAAAAATTGACAAAACGAAGAAAATATCTCGTTTTTAATGGAATTTTTAACGACCGTTAGAGGAAGAGACCAAATCCGGATGTTTTCGTAAACCACATTGGTCATCTTGGAATTTAAAACTATAAGGACAGGAAATGTTATTTTTGACAAACTACAAGGACCAAATTTGTAGTTTACTCTAGAAATAATAAAGTGATATTTTTTGGATATAATTTACTTTGTTTCAGTTTTGGTTACATTTCGTTTATTTTCACTTTAAAAAAAATCAGGGAATGTTTTTATTTTTTATAATTATCGGCCGTGGTCAAATTAGAACCACGGGATTTGTTTTTGATTTGGCGGGGAAGCAATATTGGTCCGAGAAGCTCGACGCCATAACTCCATCGCCTTCATGGAGAAGAACCGTTCCCGCAATGGCTATCACGAATTTGACAAGCATCTATTTGAGCCACTAACTATATGTCGTGGGATCATTGCAACAACGTTAATTTATAGGAAAAATCCATATTCGCTGAAGTACTATTTGTTGGAATTCAAACTCGCAAATCTTCGAGTAGATCCCAAGAGGAATCCAAAAAGGATCTATTTCATGGGAACTATGGATCACAAATCCAGCTTTCCATTTCCCGAACATGTAATTCTTAATCAGGCTAGAAACACGAAGGTTTTCTTCTTGTTTTTGGTTTTAGATGTTCCTGGTTTCGAGATGTGCTTTAATTCCTTTTTTTGAACTCGGTTGGTTTTGTTTTCTTTCGGATTGGTTCTACAGCTTGCAGAATCTTTTGTTCGGTTTTTTTGTTTCTTTAATAATACTGTGTTGGCCTTTGAAAAAAAAAATTAGAACCATAAATATTTTGAAAATCTGTTAATCAACTTGTCATGATAAATGTTGCGATAGATATTGATGATGATAATTATTAACAAAAATACATGATATTCATGATGAAAATGCAAGATATCATTAATAGTTAAAATACATGATATCCCTGATGAATAAAATTCATGATTATCGAAGGTTATTTATTATGAATAGTACATGCAATACTTGTTTCCGACACTCTCAAGATATTTATGATTCGCATATGAATTTTCCCTAATTTTTTTAAAATCAAACATAATTTGAACAACAATCGTCATCTGACTAAGTATCAAATATAAAGAACATAAAAAAGATATCTGTTGGAATAAAAATAGAAAAGATTGCACTTGAACACGTTCATGCATTGGAAGGATTCTTATATCGCTCGGTGTTTAATAAAGTTCAAAAATCAGTTCTTTTTTAAAGCAAAAACGAATGGATGTTGTCTTTAAGAATTTCTGAATTATGTAAGGGGTCGTTTACTAAACACTTATCCGGTAAACACCTGTTGGGAAAATTCAACACTATTATTTACTTAACGAAAAAGATTTTAGTCAACAAAAACGGCTTCGTATGCAACAATTTACTCGGTAAGCGCTGACCATGGTAAGAGTCATTGCCCTCACTTACCGGGTAAAACTCTCAGTCTTTCTCTCGTTTTTACCAGGTAAGATTCTTGATCATCCCATATTCATCCGGCAAAGTAATGTAACTTGGTAAGCGCTTACTCGAGTAAACATTTAGGAATATTAGGCCTTTACTCCTTTTAGTTTGTACTATTATAGAAATTACATATGACCCATGCATTTTCATTTTTGTCATCTACGGTCCTTGTGTTTTGAATTTTGGTGTATTCTCGACATTGTTTTCGACAAACTCATATGCTTAGAGAAAACCCATTTGAAGAGTGAGAAAAGATAGGAATAAGATACCATTATTCGTGTCTCCTTTCCATTTGTTCAACACAAACCTTCAAAAACTCGTATATAAATATGTGTTTCAGATTCAACATAACTTCATCCAACCCTTCAATCAACCATTTGCAACTGAATACCACTGATGTCCGATACGCATGGGTCGACCGCCCATCGTCACCACTATCGCGAATCCTTGAAGAAGAAACTCAGAGAAATAAGGCACAAGTTACTCGACACATCTTCTCATTCCGACATCTACTTTACTAGTAGTGACTTCAATAAACTCTCATACCAGCCTCAAGCATACGTTACAGTTGCGAACTACTATGACGGTAAGCCCCAATCGAGGTTCCAGCAGAACGAAGAAGACATTGATGCGAAAGCTACAGATTTCATCGAGTCAAGGCACAAAAAATTTGAACTTAGCAAAACAATGCCTATGATAAGAGATTAACTTGTGTTCGATTATGTACACGTTGAGTATCTACAAAAGTTCTTCGCAAGCCAGTGTCTTCACGGAACGCTCTTTCGATCTCTTGAGTAGAGAAAGTATCTGTATACATCTTTATACATGTAGTGTTCGATCATCTTTTGCAATCTTTGCTAAATAATGTGTCATGAGAATTTTTATGGTGTTAAATCAAATAAACGATTCTATTTGTACGATAAATAGTTGCAATCATTGATCAAGTTGAAAGTGTTCTGATTCAGTGGTGTGTCAAGTCAATATCGATATAGAAGGAATCAGATGTATACGAGCCCAACTTGTATTGGGTCGCAAAGTATTACCAATTTCTAGTATTAATGTAATTTCGTTATACCTTTCTGGTATTTTCTGTTTTCTAATGAATCATCTATCTGACTTTTAAACCAAAATGTTTGTAATAAAAAAATAGTTATTTTTTTTTAATATTTGTTTTATAAACTCTGCAAGAACTCTTTTTATGAAATATATCATTTTATTTTAGAAATTCTTTTTCATGGTAGGGGTGTTCATGGGTTGGGTTGATCGGATTGAAGACATTTGAACAACTCAACCCAATGCTTGCGGTTTGAAAAATCTTAACTCAACCCAACCCAAACCAAACCAAAGTGCAACCGAACCCAGCCCAAACCGTACGGGTTGGTCGAGTTGATACTTTGATACATTAAAATATTCTTCTAACCTTGAATATGTTATTTCTCTACTCATAATTTCTTTTTCATCATCAACCATTTCATACAACTTATCCATACTTCTTACGTGTATTACATTTCTCAATTTACATATATATGTTCATAGTTACTGAATATATATACGAATGAACTATATAGAGATGTGAATAGATTGAAAATATTTGTATATGAAGAGCGTACGTGATAGTTAATTGTCTAATGTATATATTTATAGAAATTCAATAATCATATTAAATCCAAGATATAAAATGATATTGTGTTCTTCGGGTTGGGTTGAGTTCAAATTTGTACCAACGCTTTTAAGAGTGCATTTGATATTTAGACATGATTTGATAGATAAGACAAAACATAATAGAACATGACAGAACAATTGTTCAGCGTTTGGTAAAACAAAATTGAATATGACAGAGCAAATAATAACCAATTTACCCTTAATAAGTTGTCTATATATTTTATATATTTTGATTAATTTATGTAATTTACTAAATTATAATAAAATAAATATTTTTATAACAAAATATATGATTAGAAAGTTTTCGTCAAAACAATTAAAATGACGCCAAAATAAAAAGTTTATGTAGCTTCCAATTTTTATTTATACATTTGCTATATTTTTTATTATTATTGATATTTAATAAATTACACACATTAGTCGAAATATAGAAAACATATAAAAATATTATTTTGAGGACAATAAAGTAAAAGTTTAAAAAACATAAAATACAATAAAAATATTAATAAACAAAATATAGAGAGAAAATGACTTATTTGATGTTTTAAAAAAGAATTAGGTTTTATTTTGAGGTTATATTGGTAATTTATAAGTCTATTCCAACTTGTTCCATGGGAAGGGGGTAGAACGCGTTTGTTCCACTCTGCTTTGTTTATTCCACATAAAAGTCATGTTAAACGTGGAACAATAATCCATGTTCTGTTCAGTTCCGTTATGTTCAGTACTTCAATTTACCAAACGCACCCTAAAAGAAACAAAATATCTATCCATGTGTAAACAAACAGAGTAAAAACATACAGTACATGTGATCTGATAAACTATAAGCACAAAATAATAAACCAATAATAACTTCTCATCACAATATTAATATTTTAAGGTTATTCCACTAATTTGCTACTTCGGTTTAAACTTGAATCAATAGGCTTAATTCAGATAAAATAAAAATAAAATCATTTCGTTAAAACTAAAAATACATTCTTTCTAGAAACGTAACAGATAAAGACGCCTAATAATTGGATACACTCTCGTAATCGTTGTATAGACCACATGGGTTAATTGAGTGGTCAAACAAACCAGATAAAATTAAGCCATCGACCTTTTCAAAGATTCATATGTTGGCTACCCGTGACATCCAATCAAATCCGAGTTTCCAAATTAGCTAATGTGAATTCTTTTACCAACCTCATAAAAAAAGACCGAATATAACTATACAAGACTAGTTACATCCCATTTGTTAAACTGCAAAAAATAATCAAAAAGATAAGAGAATCGTATTCCTTGACTTTTTTCCACACGCTCAGTAACACAAACATAAACAAAAGTGTTCATAATTCAAATATTAACTTCATCTCTAAATATAGCAGATGCTTAAAAACTACAGTTCAACCACCCATCACGGTTCCATAAGGTATAATACTGTGAATAGTTGAGGAACGTGGTATAACGTGACAGAACTAAATATAAATCTTTTGAAAAAACAAATAACAGATACATTATTATTTTTTAACTGTAAATGATATGATAAGTGCATCGTTCGTTATGGGCCTTTATTATTACGAAGCTTTATGCAATACTGAGGCCGGTCTTGTCTAATTTGTCAATCTGGCCCAACTTGATTAGGTAGCAAACCTAATAACATTACCAAAAGCATACATGACAATATTAAAAAAAAAAATAGTAAAACATTATTACTGTTTCCGACAATAGAAAGAAAACCTGTTTTAGAACAAGTCAGTAAATTACTTTTTTACCTTTTCAGAATGACAACGTATTTTTTGATGCCCATAAATCATGTATACCGTAAAGATTTCCCTTTAGACATCATATATTATGTGGTCTTAAGAAGCACATATAACAATGTTAACTAAAAACCACAAGGGTGGTGCCCGATTGCTTTGAGCTTGAGCTCCAAAGGTCAAAAGTTTCTGAAGGTCCCAGGTTCGAATCCAATGAGTAATAAAAATCCCCTTGTAACCACATAGATTCAAATGCAGTGACTCTAGGCTACCTGCGAAGCGGCTAGTCGTCCTGAGATTAATCAGCTCGCATAACAGGTCGGATATCCAGATTAATAAATTAAAAACAGTGGTAACTAAAAACATAATCAATTCATCAATATTTAATCTTGAACTCAAGTTATATGCTTTACTTTAGCAAAGTTTGCTTTCTATTGCATTTTAACTTTTCCCCTTTAATTATAATGTCTTTTTATTACTTATAATATGATTATAATGACTTTATATAAGTTAAAGACAATCTAAACAAGTGTCCAACTAAGTTTCATTATATATAAAAAAAAATAACAGATATCCGTCAGAATAACAATAAAAACAGAGTATGTTAACACGTTCATCTGTTTGAAGAATTCTTCGCCTGAACATTATTTAAAAGGGTCGAAAAGCAGTACTTTATAAAGCAGATATGAACGAACGATATAAAAATACATTAAATAAATGGTTCAAAAGGATATATATAATTCAAGTACTAAGTTTGGGAATTTTAGGGGAGGGGGTATACTACCCCTTTTCTTGTTAGAAGGGTTCCGAAATTTGCATTTAACCCCCTACACTATTATGATTCACTTTTTATAGTCCCTTTGTTTCGAACTTTGATGTATTCTTGGCATCTTTCGTCACAAACTCATTAGATAAAGCATGTTTGAAGTATGAAAAGACACGGGAATAAGATTCCATGACTTGGGTCTCCTTTCCACCTTCACGTCGATACAAACCTTCACAAACTCATATATAAATAGGTGTTAGGGATTCAATGTAAGTTCATCAACACATCAACCAACCATCTGCGTTTGAGTATTACTGATGTCAAAGACGCATGGTTCGACTGTTCATCAGCACCACCATCTCGACTCGATGAAGAAGAAGCTCAAAGACATGCCACACAAGTTACTCGACACACCTCCCTACTCTGACATCTATTTCACTGGTCATGGCTTCCAAAGAATCCCACGTCGACCCCAAGCATATGTGGGAGTCACAGACTATTACGATGGTAATCCCCGATCTAGGGTCACACAGAATGATGAGGACGTAGATGCGAATGTAGATGCAGAAGCTGCAGATTTCATTAAGTCAAGACACAACTTTTTTGAAACTTAGCGATATATATATATACATATATATATATTGAGCAACATTTGCTAATTAATGTTCTATATATTACTTTTGTTTCAAAATATATGTTATAGTATGGAATAAGATAAATAGTTTTATGTTTTATTTCTGTTATTTTTAAATACTATAAAAAGTTGAAGTTGTATTAAGTTTAAGAATTTACCAGTTCACTTACCTTACCGGATTGAAAAAGACCCAAAATCTTACCAGGTAAGAACAATGACAAGGACCGAAAGTCTTACCTGATAAGTGGTGTCGGATGATGACTCTTACCCGGTTAGTGCTTACAAAGGTTGCCTAATAAGAAACTAGACACCTCCTCTATTAGACACGTTTTAAAACCGTGAGTACATAACAAAACGAAAAACCATGAGTTCAAGATAAAAAGGACAATATCTGGTACGACTGTTCTACGATATTACAGTAAGACACTCGTATTCGAGTAATCAAAAATAGGTAAAGGAATTTATTACCAAACCCACAACATAATCTAATATTATTTGGAAATTGATACATACACATAATCGCAAATCAGTGGGGTATAAATAAATAAGGTAAGGATTTTTATAGTTTTATTAATAATTTAAAATAACAATTAATCTAACAAATCATTATAAATATTATGAAATAATAAAGAAGTAATGGAAAAATGGTAAATTTTTTTTATTAAATATCAAAAATATAAATTAATTAACATAATAATTGTTTACATTTAGTTTTCCAATTAATAAGAATTATAATGTTATTCTATATTAGAAGGATACTTGTGCAATATCGCGAGATACATCTTGATTTTAATGTTTCGTTTTATATTTTGGCTCTATCGATGTTATAATGCAATTTTATATGGTTTTAAGAAGAAAAAAAAATGATTTTATTTTTAAATAAAATATAAATTTGAAAAAAATAGACGATATTAGTTTTAAATTAACTATTTAAAAGTTCTTATTTTTGTATAATTTCTTTAATTCAATTTTTTATTATAATTTAATTGAAATTTAATAACGAACTAATTTATTTTTGGTTTAATATATTAATTTCTTTAAAATAACAATTAAGTGTTTTGTTATAACTCAATGATTATCTTAATTATATTTTAGATTTTTTATATTTAAAATAATGTTTATCTTGTATTTGATTATGTTTATCTGCAGTTGGTTATACGAATTCAAACATTAAACTTTAATAAGATGTACTCATATACATTCTATTTGTTATCTTGAATTTTAAGTAATATTCATCAATAAACAATACTTTATGTATAGAAAATTATTTTTAAGAGTTTTTATCAAATATTTTATAATATAGTATATATATACTAGAAGAGTATTCGCGCAATGCAGCGAGACACATCTCGATTTTAATGTTCTATTTTATTATTTGTCTCTATCGATGTTATAATATGATTTTATGTGTTTTTAAGAAAACAATCATGATTTTATTTTTGAATAAAATATAAATTTGAAGATAACATAAAAAAAAATTTAAAAAATATATCAATGCTAATATCAAATCAACTATTTAAAAGTTCTCATTTTTTATGTAATTTCTTTAATTTATTTTTTTATTATAATTTAGTTTAAGTATAATAACGAAATAATTTATTTTTTCTTTAATAATATAACATTTTATAAAGATAATAATTAAGAATTCTGTTAGAACTCAATGATTATTCTAATTATATTTTAGATTTTTTATRTTTAAAATGAGATGTTTATCCTGTATTTGATCATGTTTATCTGCAGTTAGTTACACGAATTCAGATATGGAGCTTTAATAAGTTGTACTTACGTACAATCTACTTGCAATCTTGAGTTTTAAGTAATATGAATTAATAAACAGTACTTTACGTATAAAAAGTGGTTTTTAAAAGTTTTTGTCAAATGTTTTATAATATAATATATATATATATATATACATATTTATAATATAATTTTTTAAACAATAATACTATGAAAATCGAAAGACAAACATTTAATTTTATGAAAATATTTTATATAATTGTTTTCTTGATGAAATTTTGTCATATATTTTTTTTATGTAAAGTGAAATTGTTTCATGTATTTCT
>NC_037540.1:1072386-1090367 GCF_001531365.2 Cynara cardunculus var. scolymus
TTATAACATAATACTTAATTATTATCTTTATAAAATGTTATATTATTAAACCAAAAATAAATTATTTCATTATTAAACTTAAATTAAATTATAATAAAAAATAAATTATATGGACTTAATGGTCAAAATTTAGACTGTGTTGTGTTATGCCTTTACAAGTATTTAAAGTAATTTGAAGATCATGGAACCAATTTATTAGTAAAACTAAGATTAAACCGTTTCAACGAACGATAGATATATACATGTATAATCGTGTATAGACAATATAGTTTCGACAAGTGGTCAAAGCAAACCAGATATGCTAAAGCCACCGCCCTTTTGAATGATTTAGGTTGGCAGCTGTAAGACTCAAATTATATCCAAGTTTCCAAAAACGACTAGAGGAATCTGTTTACCAAACTCGAGACATAATATAAGACTTAACCGATAATCTTCAAAATATTCAAAAGCAGAGGGAATCAGATTCCATGACTCATTTCCACCCTCTCGTCAACAAACACCTGCCCAAACTCGTATATAAATACACGTCCTGAAGTTCGAACATAACTTCATCTCATCCACAACCAACCATTTACAACGTAACACCAATCATGTCGAAGACCAGCAATTCAACCACCCATAACAACTCCTCAATGAAGAAAGTGAAAAACACGCCACACAAGTTACTCGACACGCCTCCTTATTCTAGCATCTACTTCACTGGTCATGGCTTCCAACGACTCCCTTCCCAGCCTCAGGCAGACGTWAGAGTCACGAGCTATTCTGGCCACAAGCACAATTACGGATTCACGCAGAAAGGGGGAGATATAGACGAGAATGTGGATGCAGAAGCTACAAATTTCATTGCGTCGAGGCACAAAAAATTTGAACTTAACAAGACAATGTCTATGATAGGAGGCTGACTGTATTATAATTATACATATTTTGTTATATCATGTTTACGTTTTGCAGTCTTTGCCAAAAAACGTGTCATGTGAATATACTTTGGTATGAATAAACAATYTGTATTCTATTTCATTTCTTAAATCATGTAACCGAGTCGGGATTGAATTGCTTTTCATAAATCACGATTCAACTGTAAAAAAACCTTGGCTATGTGGCTAAAAGAAATATCTGATTTGACAAAAGAAAAAGTATATGTCTTCATTTTCTCCCTAAAAAATGCGATGTTGTCCCACCRATGAAATTAAAACACATTAAATTTATATTTATTTTTTATATTTATCTAATTTACGTTCACATTCTCTCTCTTATTACGTATATTCATATAATTAGTGGATATGAACGACACATGAAAAATTGGGATAGGTGGTTTTCAATCGTCTAGCAGTACTGAGTTAATTATCTATAGAACTTAGCCTTCTAGAAGATCAATTGTTCAAATTTCACTAGAAGTAAAGAAATGGTGTGGATGAATATTTGTTGTATATACAAATTATATAAGGGAAGGATCGTGTGAGAAGAGAAATTAATGGTGATAAGTATAAGAAGAAATCTGAACTTTTGATCACTTTTAATCTCATGTTCACCCATGAATTACGTTTTAGAAGAGAATTGATATGGTGAATATCGGGTGCACCTTATATGTGTTGACATTCAATTATGATTGATCCAATGGTGAAAATCTCTTCTTATGCTTCTCTTCTTACAGGAACTCAATCCATATTATATATACATAAAAAGAACCATAAATGAACCAAAATGGATACCATTTGTGTTATATATATATATATATATAAAGAAAGAAAGAGAGAGAAGAGCAATCAAATGCAAATCACCCAATTTGTACAAACCGTGCAAACCACTCTCATCCATCGATTTTATTATTTAATCTTATGAAATTTTTTCATGAAATTGTTTCATATAATTTTTTTTTTTTGATAAAGTTGTTTCATATATTGTTATGAAATTGTTTCGTATAATACTTAATAAAATTTTAATGAAACTGTTTCATTTATTTCTCTAAAATTAGAATAATGAATATGATAATATCCATGATTAACACCTTCCACAATAAAAATGATTAATCAACCTTTCATAATTAAAAAAAATGATTAATCAACCTCTCATAATTACAAAAAAAAAATGAACAAAATAAAAAATTATGATTGATTAAATGAAATTTGTATGATTTATGCAAATAATGTGGTTTGCAAAATAAATATTTTATCTCTCTATATATTATAAATAAAAGATGGGAGGCGGCGAAAAATGAGGCTGCCCGTGGAGATTGACCGATTTTCGCTCACTTTGTTAACTTTGCTTCCCTTTCCATTTTAAAAATTATGAAATACATATATACATACATATATATATATATATATATATATATATACACATATATTTAAAATCATATATGATATTGATCAGTTTTTATAAGATCACAAAATGAGCAAAACATTGCGAAAGTACAAAAAAATACAGATCATTTACAGCAAAAACACCGAAGGTTTGCTTTTATATTTCACAGTGTTTTTTATGTGAAGGTTTAATTCGCATTTATACTTTTTTCCAACCTATACAGATAGCTGCCAGAAGAAAAATAAAGAAATACGTGAACATGTGCATGCACGTGAAGGATTCTTCGGCCAATCAATGTTCAAAAATGTCGTAAAGCAATTCTCTTGAAAGCAAATACGAATGATGTGTTGACAGTATTAAATTTCCTGAATTATCTAAAGTCTAAACTTAAACAACCATTGATGAAATTTTCTTGTAATAGATTTCATTCAGTTCTTTATGTTTTGATTTAACCTAAATAGCGTCTTGTTTTGCGTGTGATCGTATTTCTACAGACGCTATTTATTTTCAATCGTCTCGTTGATATAAAAAATTGTTATATGATTTAAAGAAATGCAATGAGGAATAAAAATCTCCTTGTGGCCACGAATGTTCAAATGCGGTGACTTCAGGCTCAGATGCGGAACACAAATGCACTGGATCAGCAATAGTGGAGGGGCCAAAAAAAATTATACTTAAAACCTTAATGAACTGGAGATGCTTCACTATATCGGGGAAAAAAAGCCTAGGGGTCAAGGCCCCTATGGCCATCCGCCCCTGTCCAAGCTACCTACAAAGCATGTGGTCGTCCTGAGATTAGTCAGTTCGCATAACGGGTTGGATATCCAGATTAATAAAAAAAAATGCATTAAAAAATTATTCAAAAGGATATCTTATGTAACATATAGTATAATACAATTCCTAAGTTTGGCAATTTTAGGTAGGAATATTAGGTCTTACTTTTTTTTCTTAAAGTTTAAGTTTGTATAAAGACTTAGAAGTTAGATGGTTGATTTTTCATTAAGTTATGTATAGATAAAACTATCTGTATGGATTAATCTTTCTATGTAGATCGAAAAGGTTTTTGTTTAAGGTTTTTTTCCATAAATAGAATGAGCGTGTTTTTTAATTTGGAGGTCAGGTTTGAAAAGGAAAACTTGATTTTTTTCGCATGAAGATATCTATTAGAAGTTCATTGGATAAGCCATTTTTCACATCATTAAGCCATTATCAAATAATCATGTATAGATGACCAAATACAATTGTGAGTGTATTAAACTAATTAACCCGCTAACAAAAAAGCCCGTAGAAGGGTTGTAGAAATTGCATATGACCCCATGCATTTTTGTTTTGCCGACTATAGTCCCTGTGTTTCAAAATTTGGTGTAGCTTCGAAATCTGTTATCACAAACTTATTAGACTGTCTGAAGTGTGAAAAGAAATGGGAATTGGATTCCATGATTTATGTCTCGGTTTACACCTTCACGTGGATAAAAATCTTAACGAACTCATATATAAATACGTGTTCGGGATTCAATAACACACCATGCACCAATCAACCATTTGCAGTTGAATACCACTTACGTCAAAGACGCACAGTTCAACTACCGATCAGCACCACCATCACGACTCCATGAATAAGAAGATCAAAGAAATGCCACACAAGTTACTCGACACGCCTCCATATTCTGATATCTATTTCAGTGGTCATGGCTTCCGAAGAATACCAGGACAACCTCAAGCGTATGTTAAAGTTACGAATTACTCTGACCGTAAGCCAAAATCCAAGTTCACACAATACGAAGTCGACATAGATGTAAACGTAGACGCAAAAGCTACGGATTTTATTGAGTCGAGGCACAAGAAATTTGAACTTAGCAAAACGATATCTATAATCATAGGTTAACTTGCATTTGACTATGCAATTGTTCAGCAGTCTTTGCTAAATAATATTTATTATTTTTAATGTGAAATATATTTATCATATGAAATAAGACAAATAATTTGAGTTTTATTTTGTTTTTTTTAAATATTATAAATATTTGAAGTTTTATTGAATGTTATAAATAAATCACAAACTGTTATTTAACGATAGAAATGTAAATCAAATATTATGTTCGAGTCGTTCTCAAACACTAAATAAAACTCGTTTAACTTAACGACCAATTCAGCCCTGTAAGCATATGTTTGATTAAATGTTCATAAATCGAGCATCGACCCATGAACAAACAAAGACGTGAGATAGAATAGTGATTGCGAGGCCCCGATTCGGGAATCTCCGGGTCTATGCTTGTTTTCAACTCCCTAAAGCGTTTCGTCGTTTACTACGCCCTTCCTCGCCTCTGGGTGCCTAGGTATCCATCGTAAGTCTTTCGTCATTTGAACATCGCCCCCAATAAATGAGTTAATTTATAAAGCTTGAATTTTTAGCCAACAAACAGTTAAATCAAACCAGATAAATTTAAGCCGTCGGTCTTTTCAACTATTCAAAAGTTGGCAGGTGCAAGACCCAATAAAATTTTGTTATTGATTTTGATCGTAGCCCAACTTCTAGCTATATCAATTATGTTGGACGACATCTTTTATGAGTCTGATCGAGTTTTTTGGCATAGACTTCGCTAAATCGTCGACATTCAGTAGTTTTGTTATTTGATCACATTGGCCGTGTTTTGATCAAATTACATGTCATGTCAAAATCCAAAAATAAGGACCTTATTGTATAAAAATTTAATTCCAACACGTTTAATTTATATTAAAATTAAAAATAAAATCATTTCAGTAAATTTATAGATACGTATATAGTCACGTGTAGATAATATAGGCTCAAGAAGTGGTCATAACAAACCGATTCAAATTTCAAAGGTTGGCAGGTTGGCAGAATTTGTAAGACCCAATCATATTCAAGTTTTCAAAATGACCAGAAGAATCTGTATACCGAACTAAAGGCGGAATATAATGTATGTAATACCCTGATAGATAAACTTCAAAATAATCAAAAAGAAACGGGAATCAGATTCCATGACTCATTTCCATCATCTCGTCAACAAACATCTTCTCAAACTTATATATAAATATATGTTCGGAACTCAACATAACTTCATCTCATCCATCAACCAGCCATCTACAATTATCTGGAACCGAACACCATTGATGCCGAAAACCCACGTTTCAACCAGCCATCACGGTTCCTCAAAGAAGAAACTGACCAACACGCCACACAAGTTATTGGACACGCCTCCTTATTCTGGTATCTACTTCACTGGTCACGGCTTCCAGAGACTCCCCCTCCAGCCACAAGCAACTATTAAAGTCACGAACTATTATCGCCACAACCACAAATACGGATTCACACAAAATGAAGTGGACGTAGACGAGAATGTGGATGCAGAAGCTGTAGATTTCATTGAGTCGAGACACAAAAAATTTGAACTCAGCAAGACGATGTCTATGATGGGTGACTAATTATATTATATATATTACATTTAACCATGTGTATATTTTGCAATTTTTGCTAAATAATGTGTGATAAATGTATTTTCATGATATGAAATAAAATAAGCAATTTATGTTTTATATAATTATTTTAAATTATGTAATTTAGTCGGACCTCGTTCGGATTTCGTAAATCACTACCGGAATTTTAAAGAAGTCGAAGTATGATCTCGGCAAAAGAAGATGTGCGTGCCATCATTTTTGTTGGCACGAAAAAAGTGTCATTCTTGTACGTTACGTTAATCTTTTTATTTTGTATATATTTTTTTTTTCAAGTATAACAAATAAATTATGTGGCCAAAAAAACAGGACTAGCTTGTTGCTAGTTGAATGACATTGGTCTTTGCCATTTACGCTCTTATTTATAAGGAACCTGTTATTCTTGAATAACATGTTGATTACTTTAAAATTTGGATCGCGATTCTGATTTTAACCCAGGTTCAGTTCTTCGATCCTAGTTTACAGAACGTCATGGAATCCCCCAACTTTCAGTTGTTTTAGCCTATTTGGTCAATAAACTATCTGCAAGTATCATTCAAGGGATTTTTTGGCATTGATTTTGCAAAGAAACAATTCATTGCCAATTAAGTAGGTGCAGTTACCAAAGGGTCTTTGGCCTAACGGTATTGTAGCCTCTTGCCTCCTATGAGATCAAAGGTTCAAATCTCACCATAAATGAGGAGGGTGTGTGAGTTTACTTGTTGCATTTGCCGTATATAAATATTATATACTTCAAAAAAAAAGTGCAGTTGTTGAGCAACTTGGAAGTGTTTTAATTCAATCGTATGTCACAAGTCAACATCCATGTATAACGACTCAATATATAAGAATCCAACAACTACATTATTTCTAGAAACATAAAAGATAAAGTTTCCTAGCAAACGAGTACTGCTCTTATAGAACATGTGGGATCAACGAGTTGCGACAAACCAAAAAAGCTTGAGTCAACCTTTTTAAAGATCAGAGGTTGGCCACCGCAAGACCTGATCACATTTGAGTTCCCAAATCTGCTAAAACAAATCCTTTCTACAACCCCACAAAAATAGGCAGGATGTAAAATTAGTTATATTTCAATAGATACGCTCCAAAATAGATGGGAATCATATTCTTTAGAGTTTCGACTCCTTTCCACCTCCTCATCAACACAAACATCACAAACCCGTATATAACCGTGTGCTTCGACCTCATCCAACCCTTCAGGCAAACCGTTTGTAAATTGTAACTGAATACCAATATACCACTGATGTTGAAGACTCACGGTTCAACCACCCATCAGCACCACCACCATGGCTCCTTGAAGAGACATCTACTTCATTGGACATGGCTTCCAGTGAATTTCGTTTCAGGCTGGAGCAGACATTGGAGTCACAAACTACTATTGATCGCGAGCACAAATATGAGTCATCACAAAACAAAGTGGACATAGATGTAAATATGAAATACGGATGTAGAAACTGAGGATTTCATTGATTCGAGGCATATAAAATTTGAACTTGTAAAACAGTGTGTTTGATCATGTGTATATTGAGCGATCTCTGCTAAATAATGTGTATTATTTTATTTAGAAACATGTTTTATAGTATCTGTGTTTTATTTGTTCTTTTAGGAAAAACTGCTAAATCTATATCAGATTTTATGAACCCTAACATAAGATCGTTTATAGATGGTTAATCGGGCTCAGCCCAGCCCGGCCCAACACCAATCAAGATCGGTTATAACCCAACAGTTCAGAACCAGTTACAAGTTTTATAAAATTTCGAGTTCCGACCCATAAAACCAAATTATCAATTATTTTTAAGTTTTTTAAAAATTAACCAACTATTAAATAAAAAAATAAAAATAGCCAATTCTCCACATACCTGTTTGGTCAGCAACCATGGTCTATGGGTTGGCAAGGGTACCACATGTCACAACTTTATTGGTTGATTTATTATTTTTTAAATAAAATTTATCTTATTATTAACTAGATTTTATTTTTTATTAGAACAAGAAACACCAAAACTCATATTTTTTAATTATTAATAAATAATGTCTAATATTGATAATATTTTCATCTACAATCCAAGATCTTTCATGGTACTGTCGTAGCAATATTTCTCTATACACGGTACAACAACGATTGTTGTCGGCATTGAGGACCGAACGCGATTGAGAACGAGCATGTAAAATGACCTTTTTACCCTTCGAGAAGCGTTTAACATCCGCTCGTTAATGCTCATAAATTTTGTATATCGTAAAGATTTGCCTCTAGTATCATAGACTATGTGATCTGTAAGTAGTACGCAAACCAACGATTTGCTAAAAACGCTACTGAATTCTGTCGTCCGTCACCCAATTCGCTTCATGATCCGTAGATCCAACACCGACAGACTTGTAGTACGCTTTTTCTGCATTCGATACGCGATCTTGAAATATCCTCCACTCTTTCTTGCACCGATCCCTTACCTGGAATGGAAAGATTCGACACCAGATTGTCAAAACATGCGTCTCTATTCACATGTGAATATGAGGTAAAAAGGACTATTCACATTGAATATGTGGTAAAAACGAGATGCATTGCATACCCCTTCCCATGGCGCTTTTCCTTCATCCGTGTTGCCCTACAAATAAAAAACGAGAGATTTAAGCATGATGGTACCCTCTCCCTGAGCTTACAACTTTACAAGGGCAGACCACCGGTACATTTTAGCTTTTCATGGACAGGATGGCCCACTAAACCCAACCCGTCCGGGCTGTTAGAAAACCGGGCTAGGAAACCATTCTCAACAAATGGGCCGGCCCAGACTGACCCGTTAAGATTACTGGGTGGACATGGGTGAAACAAATGAAAAATGAAGTTGTATATCCCACCTGGAGGTGGTGGGACCTGGGCTAGTAAGATGTATGCAGACCTGACCTCTACCCCAAAAGAATAGAGCAGTTGTTTTCGTGAAAACCCCTTTTACAAGGGTAATGTTGGAAATTTCCTTTTTTTTACCTGGTTTCCAAGCGAAGGCACGCCTTGATGAACAATCCATTGTGCATCTACGACTCCTATTCTTTCGTATGCAGGCTATAACATCAGAAACAAAAAGGGCATACTCTTATGAACGCCTCGAGCTTTCTTGAAACACAAACAACAACGGAATTTATCCATTACCTCGATACATTTTCGGAGGGCAAAGTCAAGACCCCATCCGTGAACCAAGTCGTTCTACATTTTCATAACACAACGGAAAGTGAAACCATTGAAGTATTTGAAGTAACGGGAATGTTGTTAATCATAGAATACGCTATACCTGAATTAAATGCCACACGCAGCGCCAAGCATCTCGTGAAAATACAGGAGCCATGATCTCCACAAATCTGTACCCATAAGTAATGAAGTCAGAACTATTAGGTAATACTCCCTCCAACCACGAAATTTGCAACATTTCGGTTTTTGACAAGTTTCCAAGGTCAAATTACTTATTTGCCCTTTGTCATCGAAGAGAGGGAGTAGACGGTAGGAGGTTAAGGTCATCAGTTAAAAGTACAGTTTGACTATTGAAGTCAACTAATTCAGATTGACTATGGCCTTTCTTGCAAAAAGATCATAGCTTTCAATATCTTGCAGTTCATAGTTTGCCCATTTGAACCCCATAGTCAAATTACTTATTTGCCCTTCGTCATCGAAGGGCGGAATGTAGACAGTAGGAGGTTAAGTTCATATCTTGAACACCCTCCATCAAAAGTACAGTTTGACCATTGAAATCAACTCTATGAACTTTCAAATTCAGATTGACCATGGTCTTTCTTGCAAAAAAATCTTAGCTTCGAGTATCTTGAAGTTCATAGTTTTCCCATTTGAACCCAATAGTCAAATTACTCATTTACCCTTTGTCATCGAACAGATGGGGTAGATGGTAGGAGGTTAAGTTCACATCTTGAACACCCTCCATTAAAAGTACAGTTTGACTATTGAAATCAACCCTATGACCTTCAAAATTCAGATTGACCATGGTCTTTCTTGCAAAAAGATCAAAGCTTTCACTATCTTGAAGTTCATAGTTTACCCATTTGAACCCAAGAGTCAAATTACTTATTTGCCCTTTGTCATCAGAGGACGTCGACGATAGGAGGTTATATTTATATCTTGAATACTCTCCGTTAAAAGTGCAGTTTGACTATTGAATTCAACCCTATGACCTTCCAAATTCAGATTGACCATGGTCTTTCTTGCAAAAAGATCATAGCTTTCAGTATCTTGAAGTTCACAGTTTTCCCATTTGACCCCAATAGTCAAATTACTAATTTGCCCTTTGTTATCGAAACAGAGAACGTAGACGGTAGGAAGTTAAGTTCATATCTTGAACAGCCTCCGTTAAAAGTACAGTTTCACCATTGAAGTCAACCCTATGACCTTTCAAACTCAGATTGACGTGGTCTTCCTTGCAAAAAATATCATAGCTTTCAGTATCTTGAAGTTCAAAGTCAGCCCGTTTGAACCCAACGGTCAAATTGTCGATCTTTTTTTCTTTTAGGGTGATTGGAAAGTGGGTGTAAGTAGAACGAATCTATTAGAAAGAAAACTTACGCTGCACATGGAGGCAAATGAGGGTCACTGCACCAGCCCGGTTTCTCCTCAGTTTCTCTACCAAAACATAACAAAGAACATAAAAACAATCACTTCATCTATTAAAAACAATCAAAATTATAAAAAAAAGATTTAATTTTTAAAATTATCACGGTAAGAGACAAGTAAGCATACGGTCAAAGTGCTGACTTACTTGTGGACTTCAAGATCTTCTCTTCTCTTCGTCATCTGCCAAGTCAAACCTTTGCTGCTAGGATCCAAGCCAGGTTGCGATATCTCCAATTTGTGCTTCTTCACAAGTTTAATATATCTGAAAAATCGTAAAAGATTCAAAGTCAAACGTTGACTAAATCAAGAAGTCTTCTTAAACGCACATAAATTTTGCCATCGACACTCACTCTTCAGCGTCAAAATGCTGAACTCCAAGATCTTCATCCCATATAAATATGAAGTCGTATGGCGCAACAATATCGGGATGCAGAAATCTTTTTGCATACCACCTTTTGTAAACAGCATAAAGTCAAAGATAGTAAGATACCGACTGATTCTAACCAGTAAAAGAAGTGTTTGATCGGTAGTTTTTGTTACCATTTTGTTTGCTTCGGAATACTTATGTGAATGGCTCGTTTTGACCACTCAAATTCATCCCATTCGGTTGTTCGGCCATCATAATGGAAGAGAAGGATCGTAAAGTTCTCTGAAAACTGTAGGAGGAGCAACACCATTAGGGCCGTTATAGAAGGCGGAGGGTGGCGGAGATAAAGAGAAATTAACCTTTTTGACCGCTTGGTCAATGTTATCTTTCTGATTATAACCAACGGTGAAAGTTACAAGATATTTTGGCTTGAATTTTAGGTCCTGCAAGAACGGAGATAATTGGCTTGTCTGTTAGTATCTTAACAAGCTTAATGAGACTCACAGCTTATTCGGTCAGCTATACATCACTGTTTGGTAGTGGCTTAATGATATAGAAAGTGGCTTATTAAGTAAGTGATGAAAATCAACAGATTAAGATCGACTAAAATGGAACAATGGAAGAAAATGGATGTATGTGATTGAAATTAAGAGGAATTACAATAACAGAAAAATGAACCAGGGAATCCCCCCTCTCTCAGCAGACTAATGCGAGAGCCAATAGAAACTTAGGAAAAACATTCCTACTCTAAATACGTTTTACCTCCCTCCTATTTAAAGGTAAAACCCTCTCCTCTAACCGACTTCAGCCACTTTCCTTTTCTGCCCTTTAGGCCCTTCAAGAGTAAACTTTTAGAATACTTGGTTTATTTACAATATGGTCCAACCCAACTAAATCCATAGCAGTAAGCTTCTAAGGGGAGCTTTATACAAAAAGCCAAGTTTTTTCCAAACCTGCCCCTCCCGATTAAAAAACACGCTCATTCCATCTATGAAAAAACTCTCCCAAACAAAAACATTCACAATCTATACAGACAGATTAATCCACACAAACAGTTTTATCCATACAAGACTTAAAAACCAACCAAACCACCCCTCCGTATATTCCACACCCGGAGGGGAGGGTTAAATGTAGGTAGACCTGACCTCTACCCCAAAGAGTAGAACAGTTGTTTTCGTGAATACCCCTGGCCTTATCAAGTCTCCAAGAAAGTTGGACCATATGAGCACGTATGACCAAAGTTGTAGCGGGAAAGCGGCTAACCTCACTCGGTCTACCAAACAATCTTCGAGGATAGAAGTCCGATTGGGAAGCAACTATAGCCGGAGGTAGTCTTTCTGCACCCCGGGGATTAGATGACACGAAGATCTGCATACCATTTGAAGTTCAAGATATAACGGCCTAGAAAGATATTTCATTTGAACCGAAAAATAGCATATACATTTTAAGGCCCTAATGGACAACAAGAAACATTCAAGATTCTTGGAGAGCAAACACGATAATGAGTCTAAACGAAACTAAATGAAGCCAGTAAATCCCACACAGAGGTAGAGTCAGAGGAGGGTCAGATGTATGTTGACCTTACCTCTACATAGTTGTCGGGGAAATGACCACAATCTTACATAGACGGATAACTTGAGTAAAACAATTGTAGTTTTAACCAACTTTGTACCATTTTAAGGAAAACTATAAACAACATAAATTATTGAACAATATCACGACGAACAAACCAAAGGGTCATTGGCTCAGCGATACGTGGGTTAACCGGTAGAGTCCAGCCTCCCAGGAAGTCAAGGGTTCAATCTTCACCAAAGGTGAGGAGCGTGCATGACTACCAGCTATATATATATAGATATATATATATAGAGAGAGAGAGAGAGACTTAGGTTCAGGGTGGAAACGAATAAACACCCTAATAACCATTTATTCGTACGGTATGCATATGTGCATAAAAGTAACTTAAAAGAAAAAGCAGGAGCCTTGGGCATTTGATTATTGGGCGCTCAACAAGGTAACCTAACCATGTTTCCTGGTTTCTATGCACCTGTGCATAAATCGGAGGAAGTACTTTTATGCACATGTGCATGTCATACAGATGAGTGGTTATTAGGGTGTTCCTCAGTTTTTCAATTTTTTGTGGTTTTTCCCTGAACAGCCAAACCTAAAGTTGTGTGTGTGTGTGTACATATATATATATATATATATATATATATATATATATATATATAGAGAGAGAGAGAGAGAGAGAGAGGGGAGGTTCATGGGAAAACCGCAAAAATATGAAAAACTGAACACCTTGGTAACCATTCATCTGGAAGGTATGCACGTGTGCATACAAGTAATTGAAGTTGTTTCTTGGTTTTTTTACACATGTGCATACCAGACAAAATGCTTACAAATTACTTGTATGCACATGTGCCTACCGTCCAAACAAAAGGTTAACAGAGTGTTCCTCAGTTTTTTTTTCTTTTTTTGCGGTTTTCCCCTACCCTAACCCTATATATATACACACACACTTCAAAAGAATATGATATCCAATGAAAGGATGTATACCTGTGATGGATCATCTAGTTTTTGAGTTCCGGTTGAGACGTTGTCCCTCGTCACAGATATCACATTTAGGATTGTTTGTGTAGACCGGCCCGAATTCTTGTCACCAAGGTATGTATCAATCGGAGCTATGAGTTTGAGCTATCAATTTTGAACCATAATATAAATGTCATCAAAGTAAATATTTCTTAACATTCTTGAAATCAAATATAATTACTTTGACTCACAAAAGTCAAAGATAGGCCTTTTTTGGCACGGATCAAAAATACGTACCTTTGGTGGTGAAAAAACCGGAAATGATACTCCAATGAAGAAGCCGAAAACAATACCAACTATGATGGTTACAATAGCCCTCATACACTCGTTTGGTCTTCTGAAAATTGCATCGTTGACAAAGAAGTAAAACATAATAATATTCATGGAAAAAGTTTCTAACATCAAACGAAAGTAAATAGAAGACACAAACCTACGACCAAGGCTTCCCCTTCTTTTATATTCTTCTGATTTCATAGTGATACAAGAAAATTAAACTCGTATTCTACGGTAAAACCCAAGCAGCCACTTAAGAAATGACAAAAAGACAGCTTAGATCAGCAAAACAAGATCTGCATATACCAGAATAACATTCAAGAACCCATTACAAAGATTTTCGATTCAAGACTAATTAACACGAAAAAGACACCTTTTTTGGTAGTTTGAGGATCAAATCATCGTTTTTCTGGGCAATTAACTCAAGAAAGTACCATGAACTACCGAAAAACGACTAGATGATCAAACCAAATAGTTTAAGTTCATCATGCTTTCTTGGATGGAAACTCACAAACCCACGAATCGAGGGTTTGCCCGAAACCGAATGCAATAACTTAAACTTTTGTTTTCCTTCTTTTTTCACCCAATTTGCTTATTTGAATCAACAAGATAAAGATCGAGCAATAAAGATCCTTAAAAAGGATTTGTGGACCAAAATATAAAGATTGAGCAAAGAATCCTACAAAAACCTAAATGCAATCTTGGACTCAATTCTTTAACACAAAATAAAACCAATTAAGATACCCCCAACACAAATTAAGTGATCTCCTCCCCAAAACCCACCTTCAGTTTCTCCAATATCAAGAAACTGAACCAATCAAGAACCAACTTTTGACAAAATTCACAAGCTTTGAAACAAAAATATCCGACACCCAGAATAAAGAAAAACATCAACTAAGCATCATGAATATAAAAAACTAAAAACCCACATGATCAAAGCAACTTGATGTACCACAAATATAAACAAAAGGATTCAGAAACCCTAGTTCTTGGGTACTACCCATCAAAAGAAACCCCTCAATTTGCTTTGCTTATATCATTCCCTTTTAAACAAAATAAGAGTATTTCCTGCACAATATCTTGCTGGTTTCATTCACTTGCATCACAAAACACACACACCCAGAAACAAGAACCAAAAAAAGAAAGAGCTTTTCCACAGAAATAGTACCTGAAAACTGCTTTTGAGGATGAACCCACAAGTATTTCGAGGAAACCAATGTGGGTTTAATGATTCTTGTCTCAAAGATTTCGTGAATCGAGAGGTTGTATGAGAAATATGATTGTGGAAAAGAGAGAGTTCTTCAGCATAAAAACCGTGGGTTTCAAAGATGATTCCTTTAACTGAAGAACTTGGATTGTTGCTTGGTGTTTGAAAAGTTTGGAAAGATTTCTATGGCGTTTTTTGTTTTGAAATTCGTTAATGATAAAGACAATATGGTGATGATGGGTTTGAAATATCAAGGCAAGTAATTAAAAAAGGGATAAATTAGAATCCCATTGATTATACATTTGATTTTCCCCCACCATTATTAGGATATAATTTAGACGACTTAAAACATTAATAATAACTATTTGATTCTAAAAAAGACTCTGGATTGGTTTGTATCAATCAATTATAATTGGTATGTAAAATTTTATATCATGTATCAATCTTTTGTATTTGGTATCAACTTAATTAATACCAAAAAATTTAGGTTGGTATATGTTGATATTGGTTTTGTATCAATTTCAAATTATATATATCTATAATATATTATAAAGCATTTGATAAAAACTTTTAAAAACATTTTTTATGCATAAAGTACTGTTTATTAAAGCATATTACTTAAAATTCAAGATTACAAGTAAATTGTGCATAAGTATAACTTATTAAAGCTCTATGTTTGAATTCGTGTAACTAATTGCAGATAAACATAATCAAATATAGGATAAACATCTTATTTTAAAATATAAAAAATCGAAAATATAATTAAGATAATTATTGAGTCTAACATAATACTTAATTATTATTCTTATAAAAAAATATTATTAAACCTAAATTAAGTTACTTCGATAAATTAAATTATAATAAAAAATTTGAATTAAAAAAAATACACAAATAAAAATTTAAATAGTTAATTTGATACTAATATTAATATATTTTTTTGCAAATTTTGTATGATACCTTCATATTTATATTTTATTCAAAAATAAAAACATTATTGTTTTTTTAAAATCACATAAAATCGTATTATATCGACATGGATAACAAATAAAATGAAACGTTGAAATGAAAATGTGTCTCGATGCATTGACACGAGTACCCTTCTATATATATGAAAATTTACCATGTTCTTTAAATTTTAAGTAATGTTTTGAGTTTATAAGTTACCAATATGATGTTTAAGAGTTTTTAACTGCAAAAAATATAACTTGCAAACATTTAAAGGATCAAACAAAATAGATAAAGTTACAATGTTTAATATTAAAAAAAATACAAAAACTAATTAATAATGAAATAAGTCGGTATCATGGTATTACTATGGTATGCAACCAATAATGGCATATACCAACTAAGTTTTGCATATTTGATACGGGTACCAATTTAATTTGTATGGTTGATACACATGTTGGTTGGTTTGGTACAAAATTGTCACCCTTACTAAAAAATGTATGATATTTTTCTAATTTAAGTTATTTAGAAATGTAATTATTATTTTCTAAATTTGTCATGTAAATAAGATTTATTATATGGGAATTATTTTTGAGTATGTTTGATTTATGGGATTTGATGGAATTTCAGGGATTTGCAAATGAATTTTGTTTAAATTATGTGTTTAGTTTAAAAGACGGTTGGAATTTGAAAAATATCGGTATTTCAGTGAAATCACATAATCGACGGATTCAAAAATATCTTGTAAATGACGTCATTTCAAATCCAAATTTCTCGAATTTCAATTGTTTTCATCTCGTCGCTACTTCGTCTCTTTCATCAAATTTTTCCTAATTTGCCCATTGTCTCCAAATAAGTAAATTATATATAGATCGAACAAGTATTTATTAAAAAAAAAAAAAACTGAATTTCTTTTTGGATCCTGTAAATCAAACAAGATTTATAAGAAAAATAGAATTCAATTTATTCTAAATCCCACAAACCAAATATTTGGACAAAAGTTGATTACCGGCAACTTCAACTGACACCATGTGAAACCCACCTCCAAGGACATCAATGCAAGAAGTATTTTTTTTTTTGGCTTACACGACAGCTGATGCTAGCGAAAAGGCTTGGGATCAAACCTAGGATATGTCTTGCACTGAGCAAAGTCACTCCACCCTTTTGCTTAGGGGATGTTTACCAAACACTTAACCAGGTAAGCGCTTACTAAGTCACATTATCTTACGTGATGAATATGTTACCAATAATCTTACTCGGTAAGAGAGAAGACAGGGACCGAGAGTCTTATCGAGAAAGTGAGGTCGACGACTCTTACTAGTTGTCACGGTTAGTGTTTACCAGGTAACTTGTTGCATATGATACCATTTAGTGAATTAAAATCTCATCATGTAAATAATAGTGTTGAATTTTACCAATTAGTGCTTACCCGAATAAGTTTTTGGTAAACGACCCCTTACACACAGGAGGCAAACCATATATTTATATATCATTTTGGTTCATGTTAGCGAATTAAAATCAAAATAGCAGGGAATAAAAATGGAAATGAATTTTCACTTCCCCGATTTAATCAGAAATGTAAATTTGAGCTTTTGAAGGAATAAACTCATTATATTATATAATATCAAACAATTTTCACAACTTAATGGTTATAAATATCCAAAAAGTAGTTCATCTTCACTGCTATTTTCTCAACAAAAAATTTATTTTTAAAAATAAAAATACAATAAATTATACTAGAATAAAATATATATTTGATTTCAATTAAAAATTTCGAAATTAAGGATTCATTTTTTCAAACTCAATAATTGATACTAATTATAGTAATTAACGTCTATTAAATGAAAATGAGAAATTGATGATTTCGATTCGTGCACAATTTGTAAATTAGAAAAAACGTACAAGTATAATTAGTTTATATGTTAAATATAATAAATATACAATTTTTTGTAAGAACCCATAAAATTGTGATAACTTTGAAAACTAGTATATTATCTCTTTGTGTTATTTTTATATATACTCTTTCATCTAATATTATGATTTAGAATGTCAATTAACATATATATATATATATATATATATATATATATATATATAGGTGGAGGTTCAAACGAGAACCCCTGTGATTTACGAAAACGCGAGAACAACTCAATAACCACAAACTTTTTTAATTAATAAATTAATTTTTATTATATATAAATAATTTAATAAGGGCAGTAATGTAATTA
>NC_037540.1:1093627-1179698 GCF_001531365.2 Cynara cardunculus var. scolymus
TTATAAAGATAATAATTAAGTATTCTGTTAAAACTCAATGATTATCCTAATTATATTTTAGATTTTTTATATTTAAAATGAGATGTTTATCATGTATTTGATTGTGTTTATCTGCAGTTAGTTACACGAATTCAGAAATGGGATGAAATCGGATAGGGATGAAATCGTTTAGGGATGAACAAGTTTAAGAATTTTAGCCAAATGTTTTATAAGATAGTATAGATATATATAAAATAATAATAATAATAATAATAATAATAATAAAAAGGGTTTTGATTCTGAATAGTTCAACAAATTCATTGATGACATTGCCGTGTGTCCAAAATTTCAAACCATATTATACGTTTCGAATTGTGATTTTAATTATAAAAACTATTATTTCAATTAATTTTTTTATCAAATAATAAATAAGAATAAAATATAATAAGTTTATTGTTTTGCTTCTAACGTGTAGCTTAGTTGGTAAATGGTATGACAACTTTGTTCAAATACAAAACATGTATCGAGTTCGACCGCGGTCCCTTGCTAACCTCAGTCATCGAGTAAGTCAAAAAATACCCTCATATTAATATCCTTAAAATACTGATTCCGTATAAGATCAGTTGAATTACCGGTAATCAACTTTCTTTAAAAAATCAGTTTATTGTTTTATAGTAAATAAAATTAAATCCATTAAAATGAAGGGTTATGTTAGGTTTGTTTTGGAGATTTTTGTTTGCTTGTTTTATATTTATTCTAAAAAAATTAATTATGTTATGTGCAATATTAGACTTGCTTTAAACTTTTGATTATAATTTAGTATGCATTAGGTACAAACTATATAAATCGTATTGTATCACATTTTAGATCATTTACCATAATTTTCTTGGATGACTGTGGGTTTTCAGACGAGTTTACAGGCACCAACTAATCCTCCAAGCGACCACAAATAGCTCGGAGTCATCGCAAGTGAACATCCATAGTCCGAAGGGCTTTGACAGCACCTGGTTTCAAACTCGTGGTAGATGAGATTTTCTACTATATCCTTTTAAGGCTTAACTAATAAGCCACAACCCAAGTGGTTCACTCAGATATATTCACTTATTGGATGATTTTATAGATCTTGGTTTATACCCCAAAAGTCTCAAAAAAATATACACCAAACAAATTACATAATTTTGTATCAGACTATTTGAAACGTTCAGATTAAATGATTTAAAAGAGTCTACAGTTAATGATCATCTGAAAGCTGACATGAACTAAAATACAGAAATCAGAAAGATGTTGTGGATATCTAGAATTACTCTCCACAATTTAATTTTTCATATCTTCGCAAAAAACAGATATCTTATTAAGCCAACATTTGTTTTTTTTTTTTTCCTTTTCTCATTATATGTTTAAAGATTAAATATTACAAGATCTGTTTTCATATATCAGATATAATTTTGGTATATCTTCCGACTTATAAACGACATTTCCATTATCGACATGCTTTCCGAGCATTTTCCAACTTTTACACATTTAACGAGAATTCTATTGTCGGTTGAGTGACCGAATTTGTATAATTACACATACATTCAAATAAAATGAACCCATTTTGTAATGAATATATGATGAACTTTTATCAAATCATGGGGTGTAAAATGTTTAAAATTGTCTTTTTTTCCCACCTAACGGTATCGTAGCCTTTGGTCTCCTAGGAAGTCAGGGGTTCAAACCTCACCAAAGATAAGGATAGTGTATGAGTTTATTTGTTGCATTTGCAGTATATAAATATTATATACTGCAAAAATAACGATGAATGGAAATAAATGTTTATTATGTAACAACCCCTTCAGGTAAAATTACTGATTCATAGGCTAAAACGTCAAAAATACATATTTTGAACCAACGACACAAGAAAAAGAAGCTAATAGACTCAAAAAGCATATTAACATATAATATAGTGATGAAATTTACCGTTTACTCTAAAACCATCGACATGATATTCTTGAATAAATCTAAATCTACTGATATACATGTCTGCCCACATGTCCACTCACATATATCAGTAGCCAAAAAATGTCAATGGTTATTTTAAATATCGTTAAACATACAAGTAGAAAGGTTGTATAGGCACAAGTTTTCGAAATCATTTGTTTGTTTAATATGCGGAAAAAGTCAAAAGAGTAGGGAAGATATATCAAACGATTAAATATAAAATGATTCACCAATTTCACCAGTTCACTTTTTGTGAGCCTGCCTTACGACACATCGATCCGTTATTGAGATCAAACACAAAAAAACTGTCAAACGAATATACGAAGTTCACCCGGCGGGGGGGGGGGGGGGGGGGGGACTCTGTCAACTTTCGGATTATGAAATGAGATAAGAAACAATTTGAACAAGTACCCGTTCATAGTGTAGTGGATCAGCTTGTAAATTTCGGCCCAAAATCAGACGACATGATACTAGCTTATTGACAAACCAGACTGTGATACGTACACGGATTTTGGGCTTGTCATGGGCTAGTGATTCAACCCTAAATCATTGCCCAATCAACGTTTTTTTTCCCAGTAAATTACGATTATAAAAATATTAATCAACAATAAACTTTCCAACCATATAAATTAAAAAATTAGAGTAAAAATTATGTTTTTCGTCCATGTAGTTTGTTAAATTACTATTTTTGTCCTTATACTTTTCAAAATTATGATTCTTATCCATGTAATTTATAATTTATAATTTACCGTCGTTTTCATATTTTTGGCTTATAACTCATTGCTGTTCTCATCTCTCATACTTAAAGTTATGCTTTAGAGACGAAAATAATAATAAACTGTAAATCATATGGATGAAAAACATAATTCCATAATTTTAATTATTACATAATTTAAGTACATAATTTGGTCACTGCACAAGCAAACGATAATGAGAGCATACATAATTTTAAAGCACTACAGAATGAAGCTTGCATGATTATCCATGACAACTGACAGGCTCCCTGTGAATGCGAAGAACACTGAGGTTGTAACAACATCCATTTTTGGTTGCCCCACAACAAACATTAAAATGCACAAGAAATGTAACGTGATAAAAAAAGTTTCAACACAAAGAAGAAAACAAAGACCATGAAATTAACTACTGATCCACGTGGATTTGGAGCGCCAAAAAATCATCAAAAGGGTTTTTATATATCAACTCTGCTAATGATTTTAAAAAGGAAAACTTGTTCTCATTGTAGTTTCAAAATACATACGGTGGCACACAACAAATTAATACGGTTGCACCTTTCACGAACCTAAATTTTTTTACCCTTCGACGAAGAAATAATACGGTGGCATGCACCACTATAGGTCCGTCCCTGACCGTACCATAGATTCCAACCAACTCAAGTTATGTAGTTCATCAATGGTACCTACAACATACACTTGTCATGTAGTTCACCAATGACACCTACAACATACACCGTCATGTAGTTCATCAGTGGTACCTACAACATTCAACATATGGATGGACACACCATCGAGCTATGTAGTCTTTGAATGCTGAAAGTCATATTTCGACCATAATTGGTGTTTGAAATTATTCACCTGCAGCCCAAAAAGCATTGAAACTAATGTGTCGGAGACACGAGACTATTCCTATTTATTCTTTTGATAATTATAGAGTATGAGTTGTTATTTAGGAGAATTGGTTGATCAGAGAGCAAGGAACGTGTAAGAGAATTTGTACTTGAAGTATAAGGAGTTGTACCTCTTAAATTTCAACAATAACCGATTAAGGTGGTTATATATATATTGTATAAATATAGATGTAAAAATTTATACGTAGATAATATAAAACAAAATAATTTGTAAGTATTCATGACATTTAATAGCACAATTAAATTCAAAATATTCAATATTGTGCTCATTTTGAAGGTATTGACGAATCGATTCTAATGATATAATTTGTAAAAAAGAAACATATTTTTAATGCATTTTAGTTCATATAAATTTTTTTATGTTAATATAATAAGAGTGTAAAAAAAATAAAAATGTAAAATAAATCAAATAATTAATTAAAATGATATAAAGTGTAATTCAAAAAATTAAATAACTCACTAAAAAGCAGCTTTTGACTTTGACAATATTCAATAAATATGACTTCTTTAAAAATAAAATAAAAATAAAATAATTAATTCCAAACGGCTCGGCCGATATTTGACTCCTCCCAGTCCCAACTAACATCCATGTAACTTTGACCCGCTCCACTCTTTATTTTCATTTTCCCACTCCTTTACCCGAATGACTAAAATACCCTTATGATTTCGTTCATATTACTTTTTTGACCCGTGAAAATATTTTCACATTGAATAAGTAACTACAGACGATTTACGGTTTCAGATAAGTCTACACTTTCCTGATCGACAAACTAAAATCAAGTTACAATTGGTAATCAGGTGTGAAATAAAATGATCTGATTTTAAAAATTAGAAAGTACGTAAATAACTATGACAACTCACGATATGCCCATATGTTTAAATGAAAAACAAAAACGGTTACGAAACTAACATACATAATTGCAATGTAAAGTACAATATAATTTGATATAATAAATGTTGAAATATCTAAAATAGAGAATATGTTATAATTAAGAGCATCTCCAACAACTATGTTATTTTATAAATTTTGAAGATCTTAAAAAGTTTACTCCAATAGCTATGCTAAACTCTCTTCTAAAACAAAGAAAAATAGAAGAGAGAATGAAGAAATCTCTAAATTTAGAAGAAGGAAGAGAAAATATAGCATATCTGTTGGAGATACTCCAAAAACAGTTTTTTGATATTGAATTCTTTTTCCTGTTTTTAAAGAAATTATAGAGAATCTATTGAAAATGTTATTACATATCAGGTATAAAAATAGAAATCAGATTAAAGTACATAATTTATTTTTATGTAATTTGCCTCGATTGTAAATTAAAAGGATGTGAGGGGTAGAATGGTCATTTTAAGGTGAGTGCCCAAAGTCATTTCTAGGGTATCAACTCCTCCAGCTTGAAGTAGCCGTTACAACTCCTCCCTCTTCTTCTTCTTTAACCCTCTCCAGTCTCCACTCTCACCCCTCGCCATACCCGCTGATCGTCGGAGATTCTTTCTCCGATCACCAGAAATAGGTTCATCAATGCCTCCGAGCATTTTAAGATTGTCCGATGGCGATACAACCGTTACGCTACAGACGCCGTTCACCGTCTTGACTACTTCGAAAAAGCGGAAACGACCGCCGATGATTGAGATCCCTAACGTACTTCAAGAAATCGAGTCCGCCGCCGTTAAATTCACACCGAAGAACTTTGAATCCAGATCTGACGCCGTTTTCTCGTCTAGTGGATTTGGCGTTGGTGTTTGCTCCGTCAAAGGCAGGAAATCGTTCATGGAAGATACTCACACGATTGTTTCTTCTTCGAACACCGATAAGGTACATTCGTAATCCTCCTGATTTTAGTGTTTTGACGATGATTTAATTTATGAATATTGATTCGCGAAGTTGTAATTTATGTATATTTTGATTGATTTTTGTTGTTCGATTGATTAGTTTTCGTGGTGTAATTAGGTTTTTTTTGGAGTTTATGATGGACATGGAGGCAGCAAAGCTGCGGAATTTGTAGCGAAGAATCTGCACTCCAATGTACTAGAGATGTTGGATAAATGCTCAGATAATACAACAACAGAAGAAGTCGTTAAAGCTGCATTCATTAAAACTGATGATGAATTCCTAAAACAGGTTCGTGTTTTCATTTTATGTTGATGAACTGTAATTTGTTAATGCTGAAATTTGGACCAATTATCTGTATGTATTATTTTGGAGATCAATATGGGGTTCCACATATTTTCATGAAAAGAACAATACACAAGTGGGGTGGTTTTTTGTCTATGTGGTTGGATTTCTATTAAGTCTTGTATGAATAAAGCCAATTGTATGGACTAATAGGTCTGTATAGATTGGAAGGATTTTTGTTAGGGAGATTTTTTTCTAGATGGAAGCTGCGTGTTTTTAATTTGGAGGGCAGGTCTGGATTTTTTTTGGCTTTCTGCATCCCTCTAAAAACTTATTAAATAAGCCACTTTCTATATCATTAAGCCACTATCGAACAGTCACGTATAGCTGCCTGAATAAACTGTGAGTTTTATTAAGCTCATTAAGCAGTTAACAAACATGCACTTGGACTTTCAAGATTTGTCGAAAATTGCTCAAGTATGATTGTCCAAAAAGTGAATCACACTTCAAATTCCTAGTTGGAATGATGAATTCTACGAACACTTCACATTGTAGCCCTGGAATCTTTCAACAACTGGATTTTAGCTATTTTCGCTAACCATTCTTATGAAAATGTCAAAGAATAAGTCCAAGAATGAGATATATGAGATAAGTTGTGGGTATGTAAATGCCAAAAGACGAGTCATAGGGGGCTGTTTACCCAACGCTTATCTAGCAAGCACTTACCGGTAAGAGACAACACTTCCATTTAACTTACTGGGTAGGATTTTAGTTCATTAGAACTGCATCGTGTGCAACATTTTTATCCGGTAAATGCTTACCGGGTTAATAGTCATCGTTCTCACTTACCGCGTATCACTCGGTCCTTGTCATTACCCAGGTAAGATATCCAATCCTTTGTCATGTTCATCCAGTAAAGTAAACTGACCTAGTAAGCATTTAGTAAATGGCCCCATAATGTTTGACATTTTCTTTGTCTAAACTCACTGATTCTTGTAGAATCAGCAAATCATTCTCTTACATTCTGATATGTGTCAAAGAATTCTATTTCTGAAGCAAAACAAGGCTAAGATTGCATTGTTGATTGTGACAGTAATTTCAAACATTTTTTAACAACATTTTGACTCGTTCTTAAAAATTCTGGTATTTTTAGATCCAGTGTTGTTAAGAGTTGTTCACATTTTGTTTACTTTTCAAGATCTAGACTTGGTCATCATACTAATCCGGTGACAAAGTCACATACCAAAGGCTAAAGGTCGACAATTTTCAACTTTAAAATTGTAAACTTATGCAAAGAAATCGTCTTTCACGTGTCCAGTATTATTGTATATAACTAGTGTACTCAACTTTATCTTTTAAACTACTATAGTTGCAAAACTCTTAATTGAAACTACAATTAAATATATGTGTACATACATATATACATACATACATACACATACACGTATATACACACACACACACATATATATATATATATATATATATGTGCGGTGTTCAAATGAAAACACTCCAGTTTTACGAAAATACGAGAAAATTACTGGGCGTCCAAATCATTTAACCCATAATAAAAAATAGATTAAATGGAAATAAATTAGTATTTATCAACAATTTTCTTTTATTTAAATTGTTGCTAGTATCATCAGAGACTTCTTTATGCCGATGTGTCCCTTGTCGATAATGATGATATGATATTACCATGATAAAAATGTGATAATGCTTTGATAAAATCGAAAACTTCTTATGATATGATTTTACTTTGATAATGATATGATAATTATGTGATAATCAAAAACTAGGTATGATTACCTCCACAATCATTGCTCCGTCTGGTTCATTATATGATTTTGTTGTGATAATAATGAGATGATGTTTTAATACATTGTGATCGGTCGGTATATCATTTGTACGTGATTTTAGGGATAATTAAGTTACTAAGATTACAAATAAATACAAAATCAAATGATTATCCTTAATTATTTACTTTATTTTCTTTTAATTTAATTATGGGTTAAATAATTTAGAGCCTCGGAAATGTTCTCGCATTTTTTGTAAAACGGCAGTGTTCTTTATGAACCCACCCTCTCTCTAAATGTGTATATATAGAGAGAGGGGTTCAAACGAGAACAATGACTACATGAAAGAACCCATGCAAAATCACATGTGATTTTACACCAACACTCAACGCAAGGGTGTGCAGGAAAGTATCGTGAATCACATATGATTTGACCGTTTTCTTATTCTCGTGTTTCGACCGGACTCTCTCTCTATATATATATATACATACATATATCTTGAATTTCAAGTATAATGATTATTAGGGAGTTCTACAAATGTTTCAAAACTGAATGGTATATGGTGATGATTTACAGGGATTAGGGAGTGGCACTTGCTGTGTTACAGCCCTTATAAAAGGAAAAGAACTTGTCGTATCGAACTTAGGCGATTGCAGAGCCGTTCTTTCCAGAAAAGGAAAGGCCGACATGTTAACTAACGATCACAGAGCATCGCATGAGGATGAACGTAAACGGATAGAAGATAAGGTAACAATCAAATTAGTTACTAGTAGCATTTTCATTAGAAAACAATGAAACTGATAATTATATGGGGTTGGGTTCCGGTGAAAATAAGAGTTATGGTGAGAAGGGTAAGAAGGGATCTCCATCCTTAATCAATCCTAATTAAAGAGTTCCACTAGGTCAACACTAATGAGAAGTACCGGATCAATTCTCCTTTAAATCACTTTTTACAATTCTCATCTTGACTCCTATTCTCACACGATCCTTTATGTGTTTGCGTGATGCAGGGCGGATATGTAGAGCTTCATCGTGGGACTTGGAGGGTTCATGGTATACTCGCGGTCTCAAGAAGCATAGGTGATGCTCATTTGAAAGATTGGGTTGTGGGTGAGCCCGAGACCAAGGTGTTACCATTGACTGAAGACTTGGAGTACCTAGTCTTGGCTTCCGATGGACTTTGGGATGAGGTAAGCAACGATATCATACTCGTGAAACATTTGCGTATCTGCCAAAATCTTTTTGCAAACACAAACTTTGTTCTGTTCTTTTCGGTAGAGCTCAAGTCGTCGTACATTTTAACTCATATCCTAAGTTCTCAGGGTGACATATTAGGTGTGTCGGTAATTATCTTAAACTATAGAGTAAATTACGGTTTTCGTCCCTACAGTTTGTTAATAATTTATATTTCCATCCCTGTGGTTTAGATATTGTGATTTTCGTTCCTATGGTTTGCAATTTATTGCTATTTTCGTTCCTGGACTAATTCCTACGTTTTAGTACAAGGGACCAAAACAATAAAGAATTGTAAATCACAGGGACCTATTGTGAATCATAAGAAAAATAATAGCAATGAGTTACAAATCATAGGGTTGAAAACCGCAATTTCTAAACCATAGTGATGAAAATTGCAGTTTTTAACAAACCATAGGGACGAAAAAATGTAATTTACTCCAAACAAATTATACCAAAAAAATGAACATCCATATTGTTATACTTTTTCATTTTTTTTTTGTCATTATCGCTTTCTCAACCCTTTTGTCATCCATAACGGGTAATTCGGATTAACATTTGTGACAAATTCTTTACTGTTGAACTTTGAATGTTTTTAGGTTGGAAATCAAGAAGCTATTGATGTAGTGACACGATGCATGTTGTCACCGAAAGCGAAGAAAGTTTATCGAATGAAACGGACTGTTAAGAATAACCGGAAAGAAAGCGAAAACAATGAACCTACTAGACCCATGGTTAAGACCAGGACTCTGAACCAGAACTCTAACTGCAAACTAGAATCCCAAACCAAGCTTATAGAAGCTTGTAGGGAGCTAGTAAATCTTGGTGTAAGTAGAGGTAGTTTAGATGATATTACAGTCATGATAGTTGACCTAAAAGCTTTCCAATAACTAAATGTACATTTGTGTTGGTTGGATTTGAACTTTTTTTTTTCTAGGAGCTTCTCTGTCTCTCTCTTTTATCGACCTTAAAAGGCCTTTCCAATAACTTGTGATCTTATTGTATCTTGTGCATTGGAAGTTGTACATTTAAGGTGGATTTATTTGACCATTTTTTGCTCTTAGAAGTTTATTGTACTTCTTGCACTTGTAATGGAAACCTCTAAGTCCAACCATCGATTTCATAGTGTGGTTTTTAGTGGAGAATGCCTTAGTGACTTATAATACTATATAGAGTAAGAGGTGGTTATCAGGGCCGTCCCTAGGAGGGCGACACGGGCGCATGTCCAGGACTCAAAAATATTTAGGCGCCCAAATTTTTCCCTTAAAATACAATAGCACTCTAAAAGAATTTAATAAATTAAAAAACCCAAAAAATTGTAACATATAATAAGAGATAAAAAGAATTTAATAGATAATAAGGACACAAAAATATATCAATTAATTATATTGGAGAAGAAAATAAACAAATTAATTTGACATTCATTCATTATAGTAGTCTAAAGAGGCGTTTGGTTCAGACAAATGAATGAAAATGAGTATGAAAATGATTACAGTTTAACCTGGAATGGAAATTTGGGATTCTAATATGAGGGAATAGATCCATTATACTATAAAAAACTAAACAGTTTATTTTATTTTCATCTTCACTAATTACTGCTTAATACTTGATACCAAACGCTCCCTAAAAATAAATTTTGATTAATTTGATCTTTGTTGTTCTGTGGTTGGACTTACGGGTCCCGTGGTCTTCCCTTCTCTTTTATGGCAAGCCATCCTTAATGGAACCGGCGGATCGGAGAATGCCCCATTGGCAATCTGACCGTAGATCCATCGGTTAGCTGCCTCGGAAAAGTGAATTCCGTCCCAAAGGATCCGTGACGATGGATCTTCACACGAATCCGCAATCAAGATTTCTTTACCGTCCACCATTTCCGTGCTTCCACACCTCTTCGCATTGTTGAAGTTATACTTTCCTCCGTGCCCACAACACACCAAGAACGGATCATCAAATCCTGGTGTCATAATCCAGTTAAAGAGCTATTTTTGAAAGTAATAAGCTTAATGGACTCACAATTTATTCGGTCAATCATAAATGATTGTTTGGTAGTGGCTTAATGATGTAGAAAATGGCTTATTCTGTAAGTTTCTAGGAGGAGCTTTTAAACACAAAGCCAAGTTTTTGCAAAATCTGTCATTTTCAATTAAAAACCATGCTTATTCCGTTTATGAAAACCCTCCCAGAAACAATTGTGGCTACTGAGTTTATGAGTGTCTATTTACCGGGATTAGTCTGGTCATAGCATGGGACACCCTTTTAAAAAACTCTCCCACACAAAAACCTTCCTAATCAATATAAACGGATTAATCCACACAAAGAACTTTATCCATTAAGGACTTAATGGAAAACCAATCAAACAACCCCAACAGAACACAAAGCGAAAAAGAGAAGAACTTACCGAGCTTTTTTGCTTTACCAATGAGTGAATACTTGACTGAATAGATATCAACATAGGTGATAGCGGCCAAATGGAGTTCTTTCCGGAGTTCGATTACTGCTTCCTTGAGTTTGTTGTTAAAATATTGTGAGACTTCATTAAATGGGGTGGCACAACCAATTTCATCCACCTGTGCCGCCGTGATCAAGTGGGTATCCAAGATATACGGTAAGCAACCAACCGGCCCTGTGTTATGTATCCAAAACGTTCTCCCACCTCGATCGTACACGTTCTGTGTAAAAAGTGCGATTCAAGAATGTATCAGTTAATCGTACAATGGAATTCGCCAACTAAGGTGTTATTTGATAAATGCCAAATGATTTAATGTAGAATGATTAAGGGACTGGTAATGAGTCCAATGAGACTCACTGCACAGACTTATATACAGGGGAAGGACCTTAGAATCTTGTATAAGAAAGGAAAGATTTAAAAAAGCAGATTAGGTACTTCCAACAGGAGAATAAGAAAGGAAGAAATAAGAGTGGAGAAAAAGGGAAATGGAATTCTTCACAAAGGGGGGGAACGCAAGGGGGACAGCACTAATAAATCGGAAAAGGGGTCAAAGGAAGGGACACATCTTGATAGGGCAACAACCGGGGATAGGATATGGAAAGRGATCAACATGTTTTCTCGAACGAACAGATTTACACCGTCAATGACAGCGCACCAAGGGAACAACGGACAATCACGGCAAAGGCAAGCACGAATGCTGCTGCCTACGAGACCCATCCAGGGGAATCTTACACTGCGCRCAGAGAACCCCTCTCACTTTAGACAGAGAGGGAATGACGATGGGTAGCGGTTTAATGAGTCCAATGAGACTCACTGCTTATTCGGTCAACTATACATGATTGTTTGGTGGTGGCCTAATGATATAGAAAGTGGTTTTTTCATTTAATGAAGAGTTTTTGCAGAAAGCCAATTTTTTCCAAATATGTCCCTTCCAATTAAAGAACATGTTTTTTTCATCTATGAAAAAACCCTCTCAAACAAAAACCATCACAATCTATACAAACAAATTAATCCAGACACAATTTTATCCATACTGGACTTAATTGAAAACCAACAAAATATCCCCAAGATACACTATATGCATGAAAACCGGCTGTTTGGCAAGTGTTTGAATAACATGAATTTACCATTTTAACCCTATGTATGACTTAGTTGAGAAGGAAACATGACAAGTTTGATAAGTTGGTGGTCTCACCTTGATAGTAGTCGTAAACTGTGATATAACATCGGGAACAAATGCTTCTACTTGTTCGGTAGTCATATTAAGTTTGTACCCAGCGGTGAGATCATTTTGGCCTATATCGAACGTGTACAACGCGCTGGAAAACTTGCTCTTTTCCGGGAATAAGTTCTTAAATACGTCTTCTGCACCATGTTCATGTGCGGTTTTTAAATATTTTAATGCATGATGTATAAGTTAATATGCAAATGAGTCAAGAACAAGTACCTTTTTGACGGATTATTTGGGATCTTTTAAAAAAATCGGAGAATTCGGCATATTGAATGTCCAAGGCAATCGGGCTATACCCGCTTTGGAAAATAGAAGTGTTTTGACGCCGGATTGTTGATCCGGCGGTCGCATAATTGGCACCATGGCTAAAATTTGTACCCATTGAGTCCAAAAATGGACTAAGATAAGGTAATCCTGAACCTTCAGCTGAAAATTGAAACAAAAACCACTCAATTTGGATTGAAACTGTAAAAGAGTTAACGGATAAATAGATCTAATTAGCTAAGTAAAGAAAATAACTCATTATTATGTTATTAGATGATAGGTTTCATATGTCACTGTAAACCAATAATGTTAAAATAGGGATGAATAGGATATGGTATCATCGTTTTTTTCATTATACTATGTATTAACCAATTATTATTGATACGTAAAATTTTATATCATATACCTACGAACTATACTTGATACCAACTTTATTCAGTTGGTACACCATACCAACATCGTACGAGTTGAAGTTATAAATTTATCTATATTGACATCTTTACCAACTAGATCTAGATACACTAAAACCATCAAACATTCAAATAACATGTTGATATGTGGTGTACCACTTATCCTTACTTTTATAAGCAGTCAAATAACTTTCATATAATACAAGCAATCAAATAAATTTCATATCATACAAGCATTCAAATAAATTTCATATAATACAAATACTTCCTAGTAGTCTAATACAAGCGGTGATTAAGGAACGACGAAAAATCCTGGAGGTGTGGGTGAGTTAATAAGATTGTTAGGGTTAAACAGATGAATTTAATCAAGTTTTGTATATCCATCCATATTATAATTTAGCAAAAATGAAAATAAGATAATTGAAAATTTAAAAATCAAAATGTTATATTACTAATTAAACTTCAATTAGTAAATAATTAGAAGAATAAGTCGATATAGTACAGTATTCACCGGTACACGAACCATATTTAAATAGTTGGTACGATAATATCAACCAATTAGATTGATACAAACCAAATAATATAAAAATTGGTTATTTTTTGTGATACAAAATTAAACACCCTAATTAAAAATAGCTGTAATAATAAATAAAACCAAATCAAACATGTGGCTATGTAGGCGCAAAAGACAATCCTTTTTGACATTATTGGTAGACTTTTGGTTTTTTGTTGGTGGTTGTTCAGAGGATAGAAAAGTTAAATAAACGCATCTGACACAATTATGGTCATACTAAATTTTATTTTAGACATGAATTGTTTAATTTATCTCTTAGTCATTTTTGTCTTTAAATTTCAAAATATCACTACCTTTGTAAGTGATACCTTCTCAATTTACGGATGGGTGTAAAAAAAAAGTTTCCGGAAGTGCAGAGACCAAATGTGTAAACTAGATAGCGGAAGTGTTTGGACTAAGTTACAGATTTGGTCCTTACACTTGCGGACCATGTTCAATTTTTTTTTTACCTTTTGATCCATCCGAATTGAGAATGTGCTACTTGAGAAGGTAGTGACATTATTGAAATATTGAGAAGAAATAGCTAAGAGATGAATCCAAAGCCTAAAGAATGATTTATTTTAATTATTTAGACTCACTCACTACATGGCATTAGTTAATAGCTATCATAGATCGGCCAGTTTTCCCCATTTAATTAGATTTTAATTAAATTCTATTATTTTTTGGCAAGTAAAAAGCCATTTTTTTTTAACTTATCAAAAGATAATGAATTTAATTAAAATCCTATTTAAGATTATAACTAAATGAACACAATCCAATGACCACAGTCCAGTAGGGTTGACTTCTGCTGCATTTGATTGTAGTTAGTTACAAACGAACATGATAACCAACTTGGGACTCATAAACAATTTTCAGCCTTTTCATACTTTGGTTTATTTTTGATTGATTTTTTTGTTGTTCTTTCTATTGGGTTTCTTGTAACTTCAAATTTGTTCAATCATCATTGAAATATTTAAATACATTATTAGTTGATCAATAAAACTCATGAGTTTTAGTATCATAATAAGAAGAAAAGAAACAAATAAGTCCTAAACCTTCATAGAGGGTGGCCTGAAGATGAAGACGCTGATCCGAATGCAGCCAAATGATTAATAACCAGCATCTTCTGCCACCACTTAATCAGGACCATAATTACAAATAAAATTTCGTCTTATTCTCATATTAATTAAACCAAATCCCTGAAGGTAGGATCTGGATTAGATTTAGGTAAATCTCTCTCTAACCCCAAAGTTTCGACTTATATGATTTTTTAATAATTAATTTATCTTAAACCGAGTTTGTGGAATATAAATCCATTATCATATTATTCATATATATTGAAACGATTATAATCACTAAACTAGCCAAATATGAAGGGCTTCCATTACAAAACAGCCAATTTTTTCCATATTTAAACAGAATAACCATCCATTTAAACAATATCTATACTAGTTTTAAGCCTAGAAACGGCATAGACGACTAGCTAGCAGAAGAAGGCCATTTTCCGAGCTCTAGAACTACATTTGTTTTATAATAGAATAGTCAAACATTCCTATTGCAACCCTGAAAAGGTGGAATTTTGCTTTGTTTTGTACAAAAGTCGACCACGGGAGTCAAACTTATATCGCTCATTTCATAGTGAAGATAGTATAAATTTACGATTACATTTGAGCTAACCTGTCGGACTATATCCAAGGTCTGTCCAAGTACTATCAACATTTCAAATGACTTCGAGTTAAAATGACGATTTATACGGATTTTGTAAACTAGTTACAATGACAACAGGTAGAATATCACAATACAGAACATAAATGAGGAAAATTTCGAGTTTCAGGAACAAGGAATTTGAATATTCATTAGATCGAAAGCAAACTACACTCACGACATCATTAAACTGATTGGAACCATGCGTTTGAAACAAAAAAAATACAGGAGCGCAAACGTACCTATGAAATCGATTAAAAGACGTCCATCACAGTAGCGTCCGGCAGGAGAATGGAAGAAAGTTTCGCCGTTAGGTGGAGGAGCTTGTCCGAACATCGCCGATAAACCACCAGTATCGGAATTTGAATCACCGAAGTTAAATATAGCCGGAAAATTACATTCCGGCAAAGAGAATATCGAGATCGGTAGCAATAACGTAACTGAAATCAGTAACCTACAGATCGGAAACATTCTCAGGCAGTGAGATCCAGAGAGAGAGAGAGATTTGGTTTCAGAAACAACGAGAAACCGCCGATGGAGGTTTCACTTTCCATCCATTTTTCAGCATTAACAATTTATATGCTCTACATTTTCAACATTTCAAACATATTACCTCCACTTTTATATAATTAAAATTAAAAGTTATTTTCAAGATTGATATTTTAAGACTTTAATCAGTAACATACTTTAATTTGATTTTTATTTTAGGTAATGTATTTTTAAAACTTCTATTTTGTTTTTAAGATGTAAAATTTTAAATATTTAAATACCCGGATAACTGATTGATGCATTAACCGGCTACCATGTTGATGTGATATCTGGTTAATATTTTAGCAAATAATACTGAGTTGGATACCATATCAGCAAGGTAACCGGTTAATGTTTCAACATGTTATTAGGGCACTTAAATGTTTAAAACTTTATATCTTAGATACTAAAATGAAAATTTTGAAAGTACGTTAACTAAAATAAGAATCAAGTTAAAGTATGTTATTTTTTATGCAATTTATCCTTTAATATAAATATATTCGAATAATTTAGAAAAATATATCAAATATATTTTTTATATTTAATACAAATTTTCTTCCGTTATTAATAAAAATAAAAATAATTAATTTAATAACTTAAAACCTCAAATTTATGACAATAAATGCATTAAATATAACTATAAAAACATATTTATGTATGTCTTAAATATGATAATAAACATATTTGATTGTATATTTATATAATACAATATTTGTGTCATCAACTATTCTTATTCTCTCTGTACTAAATTAAGTGTTAACATTTTCATTTCTATAATTTTATACAATATTTTTATTTTTAGATTCCCATCTGATTTAGGAGCTGTTTACCAAACGCTTACTTGAATAAGTGAAGACCAAGTCACATTATCTTACCAGATGAGTATGATAAGGACCAAGAGTCTTCTTACCCGGTATGTGATGGTGACGACTTTTATCGGTAAGCGTTTACCGGATAAAATATTGCATACGATACCATTTTGATGGACTAAAATCTTACCCAATAAATAAAATATAGTATTATATTTTACCAATAAATATTTATCGAGTAAGTATTTGATAAACTATACTTAGGAGCCGTTTACCAAATGCTTACCCGAGTAAGCGCATACCAAGTCACATTACTCTACTGGATGAATATGATAAGCACCAAAAATCTTACCCGGTAAAAGGGAGACAATGATCGAAAGTCTTACCCGGTAAGTGAGGGCGACGACTCTTACCATGGTAAGCGCTTACTGAGTAAATTGTTGCATACAATGCCGTTTTGGTGGACTAAAGTCTTACCCGGTAAGTAAGTGGTAATGTTAAATTTTACCGGTAAACACTTATCGGATAAATGTTTGATAAACGTCCCCTTAGTTTTCTGGAATATTTGATTATCATTTATGGGTCAACATTAAAAAAAAAAACAAAACAAAGGAGGTTGTTGATTTGTAATATAAAATTGGTCCCACAAAGAGAATTGTAACAAGAAGACCAGAAATTTCAAATAATCAATTTTTATTCTTTATTTTATTTTGAAATAAACAATAACTTGTAAAATCCATTTTTTATAAATAAAATATTTATAAAATAATAATTTCGTAAGTTATATCTGTCACTTAAAGTGTTAAACAACTTGCTAAAATGCTACTTATTATATCAGTATTTCGCATTATAGTACCTTAACAGTTTGTTAAATAGTTACTTTATAAATATCGATTTCATTTATTGGATACTTTTATTGGATATCCTATGGATGATCCGTTGGGATCGGATTCATCCAGTGTGTTAATTCAATTTAATTCTTCAACAATTATACAAATTGATTAATCGCTTTTAATATGTGTTAAAACCAACACAAGAGAAGTTAAAAATTCAAAGTCTCACATAAAACAAATTCCGATTTAAGCAATTTGAAAATAAATTAATCGGATGATGGTTGGATAATGGTTGACTGGACAATTGAATGATCATTAGATGATTAATTGGATGTTGATCAGTTCGGTTTTGGTTGTTGTGGGTTGTCATCCGAGAACCGACTGATCCAAATTAGATGTTGAATTTTTCAATCCGACCTGATCCAATTACAATTGGGTATTCAATTATGGTCGGTCGGTTCTAATTGGATCATTCGGTTTCAATTGGATCGGTTAATTTTCTACACACCCCTAATTAGTATTACGAATTATATTAAAATCTAACTCATAAATTGAATAACAGTTTTGAAGTTGTTATATTTATACTGATACCACAATTTCATTACGATCAGATTCATACATACAATAACTTCAAACAACAAATCAAATTCCATCTTCCCGATTATCTTACAATTTTTGGTGGTCAAAGTTGATTTAATCAACATCGAATATGAAAAGAAGGGAAACTTTTATCAGAAATGGTCAAAGTTGATTTAATCAACATCGAGATGGAAAGAAGGGAAACTTTTATCAGAAAACTGAATATAAACTCATCAAACAGATATATATTTGATCTGACTAAAATTCCGTCACTAGAAATATTAAATTAATTTTTTTTAAACAACCTTATTAGATTAAGGTTGTTTCTGACACGCCAATCCCAACGAGATAGGCGGGTCAGAAAACGAACCATCTACCATTTGATCGAAAATCCATTGATTGGCTGCTTGGGTGTAGTGAACCCCATCCCAGCTAACTGCGACCGTTGGATCATTACATGATTTACCCACCAAGATTTCCTTCCCTTTGACTTTGACTTTTCCTCCACACCCAATATGCATATCGTAGTTGTACTTTCCTCCATGACCACAACAAGCTCTTAATGGATGCTCAAACCCTTCATTTTAACAAAGGTACAACAGTTAAAGCACACAATAAAAAAGAAATGTATCTTCTTCTAAAAATAATCTTAGAAAGAAGTTTAGGATGTATTTGGTATACTGGACAAAACAAAACAGAATAAAATTATTGTTCTATATTTGACACAACTTTTATGTAGAATTGACAGGTTCAAAGTGAAACATACACTTTCCAACCCCACCTCATGAAACAACGTGAAAATGATCAATATTTTACCAATATGACCTCAAAATAAAACGTAAAATTCTTCTAAAACATTAAATACACTTCACTTTTTATATTTTATTTATTTTATTTTATGTTATTTAAACTTTCATTTTATTGGCCTCAAAATATTATTTTTATGCAGTTTTTATATTTTGATTAATTTATGTAATGTATTAAATATTAATAATAGCAATAAATAATATAGAAAAGATATAAACTAAAAATTGGAAACTACAAATGAATGTTTATTTTGGTGTCATTATAATTGCCTTGACGGAGACTTTCTAATGATATATTATGTTATAAAAATATTTATTTTGTTATAACTTAATAAATTAATCAAAACATGTAAAAAACTGATTAGGGGTAAATTGGTAATTTTTCTCTGCTCAGTCATGTCAAGTCTCTTCTTACCAAACGCTGTCACGCTGAGCAGTAGCTATGTCTTATCCTATCGTGTCTAAATACCAAACACACCCTTAGGGTGTAGGATTGTTATGTCTGTCATGCCGTGTACATATATCAAACACACTTTTAGGGTTTAGGGTTCAGAGTTTTAAGTTGCTTACCATGTTGGCTTGCTTGGGTAATGAGTGTATACTTGATTGAGTAGACGTCAACGTAGGTGATTGCCGCCTTGTGTAGATCCTTACGTAGTTGGCCCACGGTTTCTTTTAATTGACGATTAAAAGATTGAGCCAACTCGTTATACGAGCCAACACATCCGTATTTGTCCACTTGTCCATTTGTGCTCAGTGGACGGGCAATTACATACGGTAGACACCCGAATGGACCTGTGTTGTGTATCCAAAATGATCTTCCTCCTTGATTATATATGTCCTAATCAAGAAAACTAAATTCATTACATATACGGCTGGCAACGGGTAAGATATGAATTTGATAAAATTATTCAACTACAAAATCCATTTAAAATAACGGGTAATACCCATTATTATACCTACTAAAATAATGGGTAATACTCATTCAGCTCACGCGCATTGGTACAGAAGTACCTATGTATTTAAGATAATTTCACGATCAGACTCACCTCGATGACAGTTTTGAATTGACCTACGATATCGGGGACCGACGCCCTAACTTGATCAATAGACAAGTTTTGGAACAAACCCGCGGTTAAATCATTTTGCCCGATATCAAATGTGTACAAAGCACGGGAAAAATCTTTAGTTTTGGGTATCAATCTCTCAAATACCCCGTCACCTACATTGCATTTTAAATGATATATAAACGTTTTGTACGACACAAGTATAATTTATAAGATATTATACATACAAAACTTCACCTTTTTGGGTGCGAAAATTTCGGACCCGACCATGGAAATCGTTGAACTGGTACCACTGAACGTTTAAGGAAAAGGGACTGAACCCACTTTGAGATAGGGTCGTATTTTGGGGTCTAATGGTCGAACCAGCTGTAGCAAAATTAGCTCCTTGGGTGAAGTTTGAACCAAGTGCATCTAGGTATGCACTCAAATAAGGCAGCCCGAAATTTTGGGCTGCAAAATTTGAAACAAAAAGAACGAATCGTACGTTATGCTTAAATATGTGTACAAAGTTATATAAATCATTTATTCCAAAATAAACGTTCACGATGAAAAAACACTTTTCTAAGAATTTGTAAGCAATGCATTCTTTTTAATTAATTAAATGACAATAATATCCTTAATAATAGAAGAAGTAATGAATAAACAAGGTACAGGTAAAAATAAACACGTGTTTAAAAAACTAAAATAAAAATATGAATAATTATTTTAAAAATAAAAAATAGTATTTTATGCATTAAAATTTGTACCACAATATTCCTGTATTTGTTAAATATTCTTTCAATACAGAATTTAATGTACATCAAGTATCAAATCACGTGCAATTCAATTTGGGTGTTGCTATAAACATGTTTATATTTATTTTGGGTAACGTATTTTTACTTGATTCCTATTTTTTTTTTGTAAGGGTGTCCGGGCCAAAGCCCGACTAATCCCCGGCAATTTTGGAGGCTAAACATGGTCTCACTTAAATGTCGCCAACACTCCCCTCCCAGGGCTCGAACTCGGGTTCATGACTATGCCATGCCCAAGCCTTTACCACTAGGCTGGAAGGTCTTTGACTTGATTCCTATTTTGTGTAACATATTTTCAAAATTTCCATTTTGGTAACTAATATGTAAAGTTTTAAACATTTAAGTACTCGGGTAACCAATTGAAGCATTAATCGGTTACCATATACACAAAATGAGAAGAAGGTATTCAGTCCCTTATAATGCAATTGTAATCCTCCCTGGCACCATGGGCGGGAGCTACCATGGTGGTTACGGTGGCACGTGCCACCGTATTATTTCTCCGTCGAAGGGTAAAAAAAGTTAGGTTCGTGAAAGGTGCAACAATATTAACCCGCCGTGTGCCACCGTATGTATTTTAAAACTACAATGAGAACAAGTTTTATTTGGTAGAGTTGGTTTGCAAGACTTTTATTCCACTCAAGACCCAAATTCAAATCTTGTTAGTGTCATTTTCTTAGTCAAATAGTGTCACCTATTGAAAAAAAAATTCATATATTTATTTCTTATAGTCAAGCGGTGTCACTGTTTGATATTCTTTCGCTATAGTTTTCTCTTATAGTCAAATGGTGGCACCATTTGAAAAAAAATCTGGGTCCATCCCTGGCCGGCACACACTGTTTCCCACCTTTCTAGCTCTCATATCATTCTCGAGTTAATCGTACCAGATATTGTTCGTTTCATCTGGTCTTAAACTCAGGATTTTAAAACATGTCTGATAGAGAAGGTATTCAGTTCCTGATTGACACATCTATTTAGTTTTCCTTAAAATTTGTGAAAATGAAAGTGAAAAATAAAGGGTTAAATTACAATACCTATGAAGTCGATAACCAGACGGCCATCACAATACCTACCGGCCGGCCGACGGAAAAATGACTCCCCATTGGGCGGTGGAGCCTGTCCAAACGCCGCCGACAACCCACCAGTATCGGAATTCGAATCTCCGAAATTAAAAACCGCCGGAAATTCACATCGGTGTTTTCTGCCTTTGCCATCCACAAATTGGTTCAACAATAAAACCACCATGAAAGCTTCAACTATCAAATTTCTCCGGCGACGGCGGTCCATGGCGGCGGAGAGATGGAATCGGAAAAGTGGGAAATGAAATGAAAAGATAATGTGTTGTCGGTATAGACTGCCGAGGACATGTGCTTCTCGGCCTTTATGCCATTTTTTGTTTGAGTGTAAATTACGTTTTTAGTCCCTGTGATTTGTTAAACATTACGCTTTTTGTCCATATGATTTAGACATTACAGTTTTTGTCCTTATAGTTTGCAATTCATTGATATTTTTGTTCTTATGATTTGCAATTTATTATTGTTTCAGTTCATATGGTTTAAAACTCTTTTGTTTTGATTATTTGTACTAAAAAGGTATGACTTAGTTTAGGGACGAAAATAGTAATAAATTGCAAATCTTAAAAACGAAAATAACAATAAATTGCAAACTTAGGGATGAAAATCATAACTTCTAAACCATAAAAAGAAAAATCGAAATAATTAACAAACCACACAGATGAAAATTGTAATTTACTCTTTTTGTTTTGAGTAAATTACCAAAATGGGTCTGGCAAAGGGAGTGGTTTTGAAGGGTAAAGAAATGAAAAGTGAAGAAAGATTAAGGGCTATTTATGTCTTTTAACAAGAAAAAGACCACATCATTGAATGTGCTCTTGGCTACCAAACTAATGAACTATGCATCATAACAAATATCCCAATTAGATTTGAGGAAAACGACATCGCTTTTTCTGTTGCGAATTAAACTATGTTACGAAGTCACCGTATTTGAACTTCTGTAGTCATACGAGAATTTTTTTATTCTCCCTTGAATTCAAACATGAGACTTCTAAACACTTTTGACCTTTGAAGTCTAAGCTTAAACCAATCGGGAATCATCATTTGTGTGGTTTATACTTTTTATAGTCAATATATAAAAAATAAACTTTGAATTGGAAAAAACCCAATCGGGAAGCTACAGTACAAACCATTAGTGGATTAAATTATATTACATATATAATCAATGTGTAAACCTTTTTTTTATTAACCTGGATATCAAACTTGTTATGCGAGCCAAACTAATCTCAAAGGACCACCTGTTTTACGGGTAGTCTAGAGTCACAGTTATTTGAACCTCCGTGGCCACAAGATAATTTTTATTTCTCCTTGGATTTGAACCTGAGACCTTCAGACACTTTTGACTTTTGGAGCCCAAACTCAAACCAATCAAACATCACCCTTGTAGTTCAATGTGAAAACTTTACGTAAAATATGTAAGTTGTTTTTTATTTGATAACTTTTAGATATTAAAAGTTTGATGAAATGATAAAACGGTCATTTTTATTGTCATTAGATATCATTTATATACAAATTAATGAAAAGGTACCTATATATATATATATATAGAGAGAGAGAGAGAGAGAGAGGGGTGAGTTATTATGTAACCCTTTATATTTGTACAATCAATACAACTCAATCTCAACCATCCATTTAATTTGATGAATATGTGATTTTATAAAATATTGATCGTTTCTTAATATAAAATATTGATCATAATTAATAAACTTTAATCATCTTCCATAAATATTCAAATCAGAATAAATGAACTCTCATCGTTTCCATAAATATCTCAATTAATTGGGTTGCATTGGTTGTACAAATGTCATGAATTGCATTTGAAACGTCATATATCTCTCTCTCTCTATATATATATATATAGATAACTCAATTCTCTTTTTACATGTTTAGATAACTCAATTCTCTTTTTACATGTTATTTGAATTTCCTTCTTACGAGGATGGACTTGGTATAATATCTAAGTTTTTTTCTTAAATATTATGTATCAACTAATTATAATTGATATGTAAAATCTTATATTATATATCAATCAATTGTACTTGATACCAACTTAAATGGTATCATTTTTTTCAGTTCATACATGTTGGTACTGGTTTTGTACCACTTTCAAGTTCTGTATATGCAAATTTGTCATTTTGTTCAAATTTTGTGTGACATTTTGAGTTTTTAGACAAAGCATTAGATGTTTTTAAGGATTTATAATTGAAAAAAATAAAACTTGCAAACATTCAAAATTTCAAATAAAATCATTAACGTTAATATTTCTATATTCAATACATAAAAATGCAACTTTTAATATAATGTACCAACCAAATTTGTATACTTATTACGGTACTATCAACCAACTATAATTGATATCAATTAAAATGATACCAATTTAATTTACACAATTAATACCATATTGGATGGTTGCTAGTTGCTACAACATCAAACTTTTCTTTCCCTAGTTTAAATACAACATTAAATTGATTACACAATTAATTGTTTATTCAAAATAATTTCAGTAACTATAAATTTTTAAAAAAATGTTAATTAAGATCAATATGATTAGTATTTTATAGGGTAAATTGCATGAAAAAGTAACGTACTTTAACATGATTTCTATTTTGGGTAACGTACTTTTCAAAACTTAGATTTTGATACCTAAGATATAAAACTTTAAACATTTAAGTACCCCGGATAACCTATTGAAGACTAATTTTAAATTAAAAAAGACTAATTTTAGATTAAAAAATCCATGCCACTAACCACATCAACAAATAATGTTGACTTGGATACTACATCACTCGCCACATCAGCATAATAACTCCAACCGGTTACCCGGATACTTAAATGTTTAAAAAATTTCATCTTAGGTACCAAAATGGAATTTTGAAAATACATTACCCATAATAGGATTCAAGTTAAAGTACGTTACTTTTTCATGGAATTTGCCCGATAATTTACTAACTACCAGTAAAATAATTAAAAGTTGATGTAAATAACAAAAATGACTCTGTGGCCCAATGGATAAGGCGCTGGTCTACGAAACCAGAGATTCTGGGTTCGATCCCCAGCAGAGTCGAATGTTGTTTTTGAAATTAATCAAAGGGTTCAGGTCATGTACCTTTATTTTTAGAAGGGTGCCTCACGCCTAAACCCGACAAATTGTGACTGTGAGAAATCAGTTTGATAGATTCAGTGGTTATAATTGTTGTGTATGCCTGAAATTGGACCCCATAGACAGATGAGATATTCCACCACAACGTCACAACCTTTTGTGACATTCACATAACATATGGATACTTTCACCACTTTTTCATATACTTCTCACCGGGATCATCGAAGGGTCCTTGGGCTTTTCTTAACCGGTATCGGACTTAAAGAAAATGGTTGGCACCATTTATAAAAAAAGATTTAGATACAAAAAAACGTACATTTTAACCATTTTTGACAACTGTTTTCCTACCAAATTTCCATATACAGTTTCCTGAAATGTTATTGACGGACGTCCGTGAGAGTTTGACAAGCTTTTGTGAGGGGAATCTTTGGAGAACATACGGAACCATCTTCAAGACGATTAACGATCCATTTGTTAGCCGCTTCTGTATAATGTATTCCGTCCCAGCTAATATATTCTAAGGGATTCGCACATACCGAACCATCTTGCGCTACGCATTGCCCTAGAGGATCGGTGAACCCTGCAAAAAGATTAGGGTTCGAATAGATCAGTAGGGTTGTCGAAATCTTGAACGTTGGAAGATGCATGTGGAGATGCATTTGACCATTTTATCCTTGAAAAACTAATCATTTTAGAACATCTCCAACCGATTTTCTATAATTTCTCCAAAACCAAGAAGCAAAAATTAAAATATCAATAAAAATTACATTCAACTTTGGTAGTGAGAAAAATAGAAAATAAAAACCCATTTCTCTCACTTCAGCATTTAATCTTGGAGATATTTATCCTCTCTCCCACTTTCTCCATCTCGGAGAAAATTTTGGAGGATCTATTCGAGAAAAAATAAGGAAAACTCATAAATCTTTCATTTTAAAGAGTCTGGGGGAGATGCTCTTATGGTTATATAATAGGAAATTGACCAAAATAGTCGATCTTCTCAACCAAATTCACTTTTTAGCCATTTTTTCAATCAAATTCTCGTTTTAGCTAGAATTTACGCAAATACCTTACGCATTTACGTAAATCCTACTTTCAGATTAAAAAAAGAAAAAAGATTATGCAAATGCATAATTTTCTTAAGGATCCCCATTTGCATAAAGATTTTTTTTCTTTTTCTTTTTTTAATCTGAAAAAAGGCCTTGTACAAATAAGTAAGACATTTGCGTAAACTTTGACTAAAATGGGAATTCAAAGTCAAAAGTGGCTAAAAAGTAAATCTAGTTAACGAGATTGACTATTTTGTCAATTTCCCTCATATAAAGGGCTATAAAAAATTTCAGCAAAGATTGTGGGTCCCACATGGGACCGACATCCTAAAATGGGACCCACGGTCCTTAAATTCCTAAGGATAAATTTTCAAGGATTTAGCATCAAGAAACATCTTGTTGTATGAAGATAAAAACAGTTGCTTACCAAGCTTGTTTGCTTCACTAATGAGAGAATACTTGACTGAGAAAATGTCGACATACACGAACGACGTTTCTTGAAGTTTTGTTCCAAGTTGCAACACCTTATCTTGGAGCCGTTTATTGAATTCTTGCGCTATTTTGTTGTATGATTTCACACACCCAACTTGGTCTGTGTTGTCCGGCGATGGTGGATAGTTATGGACAAAAAAAGGTAGGCATCCGATCGGACCAGTATTATGAATCCAAAATCTTCTTGCTCCTCCTTGGTAAAGTTTCTGTTACAAAAGCATAAAATTTAGCTAAAATGTCAACCAAGAGAATCTCCAACAGATTCTCCAAAATGGAGATTTTTAACAGTTTCCTCAAAACCTTCTCCAAAATAGAGAAAGTAGGAGAGAGAGGGTGAAATTCACCAAATTTTGGAACTCTCTAAAAATGATTACAGATGTATTCTATTTTATTCTTCCTACCAATGAGAATCCTTGAAATCAAATGTACAGGATAGAGAAATAATATTTTATAAAAGGTATCGAATATTTTAATAGTATAATTCATATTGTAATCGCCAAAACGGAGAAGTTGTTGAAGATGAACATAAATTTTCTTTGAAGACTTTGACTTTTGATTCTCCATTTTGGAGAATCTGTTGGAGATGTTTTAAGAGCACTTCCAATAGATTCTCCAAAATGGAAAAAACTTAGAGCATCTCCAATAGGTTCTCCAAAATGAAGAAAATGAAGATTTTGGGCAAAATTTTGCTCCATCAGATTCTCCAAAATGGAGAGAGAGAGAGAGAGAGAGAGAGAGAGAGTGATTCTTTAAATTTGGAGATCTCTCCAAAAATGATAACCATGAGAGACAATTTTTTATTTATTTTCACCGATAAGAAACCTTAATATTAAATGTTTATGAGAGAAATAATATTTTATTACTTGTATAAAATATTTTAATAATCGAACTAATGTTGTAATCTCCAAAATAGATAATTTGTTGGAGTTGAATATAATTTTTTCAAAGATTCTAAGTTTTGATTCTCCATTTTGGAGAAATTTTGGAGAATCTGTTGGAGATGCTTGGTAAAAAAGAATTAGCTGATAAGTTAGATGACAATGTAAAATAACCTAAAAGGACGTGCAATAGGCATGTAAAGACTGAAGTTGCAATACCTCAACAACAGAAGCAAACTCATTGATTATGGTAGGGATATATGTCTTCACCTGTTCTTCCTTCATTGATATAATCCCGGCATGAAGATCATTCTGTCCTATATCAAACGTGTAAAGGGCCCGAGTAAAATCCGCAGGTCGTGGCAGACGATCTTTAATATCAAAACTTTTCTCCGGTCCTAAACGGGACCCACATAAAATGCATGAAAGAACATCATCAAGATTCCATTTTTTACCAAAAGTGTAACAATCTCACTCACATGGACAGAAAAGTAGATTTGTGAACTCCTTATGGGTGTGTTTGGTATCCAGACAGAACTGATGTTCACCGTTTGGTAAGGCAAAACTGGACAGGACAGAACAAATAAAATAACCAATTAACCCCTATGAGTCGTTTATATTTTGATTAATTTATGTAATTTATTAAATTATGATATGATAAATTTTTTCTATAACAAATATATCATTAAAAAGTTTACGTCGAGAAGATTAAAATGACACCAAATAAAATTTAAGAATGAATAAAATGTAAAGAAGGAGGCATATTTGATGTTTTAGATGAGAATTAGGTTTTATTTTGAGGTTATATTGGTAAAATATAGTTCTATTCCACCTTGTTCCATGGGGTGGGGATGAAACATCCATGTTCCACTCTATTCTTGTTTGTTCCACATACAGGTCGTGCAAAACGTGGAACAATGATCTTTGTTCTTTGTTCTGTTATGTCTATGTACCAAACACATCCTATAAGCTCAAAGTTGTGGGCTACCAATAACTTCTACCATAGTTTTAAGTTGGATTCAAAGTTATTGGGTCAGCTTGTTGCTTTGGGCTTGGGGCATTAACAAAAACTACTCTAAAAAGAATGCTTAGAATTATGTCTACCTTCAAGATACAATTCAGAAGACCGTTTCTTGAATTGTTCAAACTGCAAGAGCTGTATATCAAGCGTAAGAGGGTTAAAAGTCCGGTTTAGCATCAAAGAGTCCGCAGGCTGAATGGTACATCCACTGGCTGCAAAATTAGCCCCGTGTCGAAAATTTGATCCAATTGAGTCCAGAAATGCACTTAAGTATGGTAAACCTAACCTTTCAGCTGCAGATATTGGTTCACAAATTCAAACCCACATTCAGAACTGGAATAAGGTTACCGAAAGACAGAAACTTGGTTATATTTCTAATTGAATTCAACAAGTTCAAGATTTTGAATCTCTTTATATCGATTTGATTAACTTTCTAAAAAGTAAACTCGAAATCCAACCATAATTTCAAGAAAAAATGGATCTTTGTATCAAACCCACATGGAGATTAAGTAAAGCAATGTTGACTCAATCTAGATACGCATTTAAGTATGGTAAACCTCAACTTTAAGCTTGGTTCATAGATTAGAATTAGTTGAACAAGATTCTTGTTGAGAATCTGGACTTTGTGGTTACAATATCTTGGATAATTTCTTGGATCGTGTATTAATAGCACTTTCCTAATACTATATTTCGACCCTACAGTGCCTTAGGTTTCACGAAATCAGTATTGGGATAATCCAAGAATCAATCATCTTCAAGGCAGAAAAATTCGAGTGCATGACACCCTAGATATAGTGTTTTATATATTTATATGAGAGATCAACGGTTACATTGTAGTTAAGCGGTTAGGAAATTACTGCCTAACAGTTAAAACTTAAAACTATTTGGGGATAAGGTTGAACCGGATCAGAGGCTGACTTGGGGCCTGTTTGTTTGCAGCTTAATGAGCTTAATGTGACTCACAGATTATTCGGTCAACTATACATGATTGTTTGGTAGTGTCTTAGTGATATTGAAAGTGGTTCAATTAGTAAGCTTCAAGGGGGGAGCTTTATGCAAAAAGCCAAGTTTTAGATTCCTCTCAATTGAAAAACATGCTCATTCCATCTATGAAAAAACCTTCTCAAACAAAAACTTTTTCAATCTATACAGACAGATTAATGCACAAAGACATCTTTATCCATACATGACTTAATGGAAAACCAACTACACAGCCCCTCAGAAGCTCAGAGGCTAGGCTCTGAGGCTCGAGTCAGAACCCTTCTCCATCAGAAGCTTCTGATGCAGACTCCGGAACTTCTGATTCCAAACTTGGTCTCTAAAATACCAAGTTTCTAACCTCTGAATTTCACTCGGAATGTTTGGGACCACCCCAGGGGCGTTGCCCCTTAAGACCCCGCAAGGGGCACAACCTTCTTGAGTCTTGACCCTCATCTCATGGCGATCTAAGGTGATAAAAGACAACATTTGTGAGTGTACATTCCGCACCTCCTAACTCATATTATGTTAGTATCGTCACCTAGTCCACCTCTTCTAAATCACAATTACACCAAAATGCTTGATGATACTAAAATCACCAACAATTCTTAGCTGCGGAGTTCTGATGGTTCTGGTGTATTAGTGCTGGTATGATCGCACCCAATCACCAACAATTCTCAATCAACAGAAAGAGGAAAGGTTTCTAACTAAATTGAACCCTATGAATCTCTTTGTGAAGATTTGATTCACTTCTCCAAATTCAACCAAAACTGGAGTTTCCTATCAACCCCACATGGAGACCAAACAAACCAACCCGGATCAACTCAAACCTTTTGTTACTCCGATACCCAATTCAAACAATTTTTCTGCCAATATTGAAAAACTAACAGAAAGACCTAAAATTTAATCATTCAAGTAGGTTATTTGCATTTGTATTACCTATGAAATCAATGATTAGGCGGCCATCAGAGTACCTGCCAGAAGGTTTATGAAAATAGGTCATCCCATTTGGAGGAAGAACAGAACCAAATACAGCAGATACAGCTCCTGTGTCTGAATTCGAATCACCAAAGTTGTAGATGGCTGGAAATTGACAAGAACTTGATTGAAGATCGTAATTTGAGATTCTCCCTCCTTTAAGTCTAACCACCATGAAAATAGAGAATGTAGCGATTAAGAGAACTCCAATTGCGACTGATTGAGTTGTTCTTGTCAATCCTCGATAACTCCCTTCTCTGATCAGATTGGCGATTTGTCTCCAGTCCATTGATGGAGTAGTTTGTAGGACGAATTAAGTGAAGTTCCCACTTGGGATTTTTAACGAACACCTGGACGCAAACGTATTAAGGTCGGATCTGAGATCTCGGCAACTGTTTCTCTTGATTTGGTATATCAATAACGGTACAATCTTTAATTATGATGTAATTAATTTCTCTTATATTACGCAATTTATCCTCAAAATCTCTATTATAAATATTCTGTTAGAGTCGCACTTATAAATTAGTAGGCACAGAAATTCGATTTTAAAAGATAAACTGTAAAGCATAAACTCTAAAGCATCATAAAATGTTATTTTGTCAATTTCAAAATAAATGCCAAAATATGAACGAAAAAGTTTAAAAAATCTCAACAAACTAACTCTTTTTAAATGATTAATTCTCTAAACTATTTATTTAATAAAAAATTATTAAATTTTCTCATTTTAAATGATTAAGTCTATGAATTATTTTTTTGAATGAAAAAATCATTAATTTTTCTCATTTTTAATGATTAAGTTCCTAAACATTTTTTTGAATAAATAAACCATCAAACTTCTAAAAATTGATTACGTACATTTATTTATAAAAAAAAATAAGCTACCTGTAATTTACTAGGAAAGTTGTAAAGTAAAAATAAACCTAATTCGGTTTTGCCGTTCACAAACATTAAAACCCCTCGCAAACAATGGTGTCACTCTCCATTGCCCCCAACGTTATACATTATACATATCGTCTAACACGCTGTTGGTCTCTGCCATCAATCTCCTTTTTTTTTTATCTAGTATATCACAAGAGGGAGAATCAAAATATAACCAGTTGCATGGAGAGCTTATTTGGGTCAAAAAGATATAGATAACCAATTTTTAAAAGTTCGATGACTTAATTTATTGAAAACAATGTTCAAGAACTCAATTATTCAAAATGAGAAAACTTAATGTTTTTCATTCAAAATGAAAAAGCTTAATGATTTTTTTTCATTCAAAAATTATAGTTCAGGGCTTAATAATTCAAATTAAAAAAATTTAATAATATTTTATTCAAAAAAATAGTTCAAGAACTTAATCATTTAAATTTATGTGTTTTTTAACTTTTCTCAAATATAAACTCTAAAACTTCAATGTTTTAGTCTTCATGATGTTGGTAGGTGTCTTTTTATAAAGTCTCTAATTAATTCATGAAATCTTCGAGAACCAATAAATAATACATTGTGTCACATGATTTTTTCATCTTTATCTAAAATTTATTGTAGTAATCAACATACATTTGTTTCACATATATTCGACTCACAATGTGTAACTTTTTGACATTTTTGTGAAACGAAAATTTCACATTGTGAAACAAATATATGTTAATCAAAATACATTAAATACTAGTAACATTTCGATGCAAGAATAATAAAGTTAAAACAATGTTAAATCGACTAACGGCGAGCCTACGTGCATTCTAATCAAAACAGACACATCAAACGGGGAACATTTAATTTCAAGCCCAATTGTAGATTTAAGAAACAAAGAAGCAGAGTTAAAATTGAATGATCCACAAAAACAAGTGATGTACAAATCAAAATTAAGAGTGTTTTTGGCTCCTTTTTAGACCAAGAGAAGCTTTTACACAACCAAGCCAACAATTGGGTTATGAATTCACATTTCTACCCCCTTCTTCTTCTTCTTCACCATCCTCATTCTCCTCCCAAAAAAATTATATTATTCTTCTCTTCTACTTTGTCACCATCTCTCCCTTGAGTTAGACCTGCCATCCAACCAAAACAACCCACATTTCATACATATGCTCCTACACATGTTTTTTCAATATGCTACGAGTCTGATTGTTAGCAGCTTAATGGGACACACACCTTATTTGGTTGCCTAGGCATGATTGTTTGGTAGTGGCTTATTCAAAAAGCTTCTAAGGAGAGCTTTATGCAAAAAGCCAAGTGTTTTCCAAATATGTTCCTCCCAATTAAAAAACACGCTCATTTTGGTTTATTAGAAACCCTTCCAAACAAAAACATTCCCAATTTATACAGACAGATTAATCCACACAACCAACTTTATCCATACATACAAGACTTGGGTATTGTTTAGTTGGTTTTCCATTAAGGTCCTGTATGGATAAAGCTGTCCGTGTGGATATTAATCTATATGTATAGATTGAGAAGGGTTTTGTTTTGGAGGGTTTTCTCATAGATGGAATGAACATGTTTTTTAATTAGGAGAGACAGGATTGCAAAAAACTTGATTTTTTGCATAAAGCTCCCCGAAGAAGCTTACTGAATAAGTCAGCCACTACCAAATAGTCATGTATAGCCGACCGAATAACCTGTGAATCCTATTAAGCTCACTAAGCTGCTAACGAAAAGTCCCTTAATGGAAAACCAACCAAACAACCCCTAAGTGTGTAATTTATATCTTTTTGTCCCAATCTCTCACATGTCCACCAATCACATGAACACACATAATCAAAGAGAATGTGAACATGAACTACTGAATTTAAAATAAATAAAAATCTAATGTTTCTAAATTTTATTGGTTGGACGTGGGATTTTGGAACAGATGATGCCAAAGCCCCAATTTGCATCATCTTGCCTATATCATTTATATTGCACACCGATTTTCACCAGTAATAATAGGATTAGAAGAAGAAAGAAGCAAAAACATACCTGCCAAAATCTCTGTTTCCCATAAATCCTCTATCCTTTCCACTTCCACCACCAAAACCTCCTCTTCTCTCATCACCACCACCTCTCATCCAAGAATCACCACGGGACCGAGGCCTCTCTGAAAAGTCAACACTTCTCGATTCATCAAACGATCCAGATTGCGAAGAAGGTGGTCTTTCTTGAAGAAACCCAGTCCCCCCAACTCTTCCAGCACCAGAACCTGGCCTTTCGACACTTTTTTGACCAAACCGAACTTTATCATCAAGATCATGGCTCAACTGTTCCAGTTCCCTTTCTTTCTCAACTATTCTATCATGTAACCTGTTCTCATTTTCTTTCTCAACTTCCCTTTTCAAATTCTCTATTTCTTCTTTCAAATTCTTTTCTGCCTCTGTCTCAGGCCTGAAAATCAACATCCACTGATTTTTAACCATCTACATTATCTTCTATAAAAACAAGTAAATACAAGTTTCAAGAAAAGATAACATTCTCTCTCTATCGAAAAAGGAGGGATCACAGTGCTTTCGGTAATTTATTTCTTCAGTGGAGATTATATAATATTAAGCTCTGCTCAGAGTAAATACAAGTTTCAAGAAAATATAACATTCTCTCTCTACCAGAAAAAAGAGGGATCACAGTGCTTTCGGTAATTTCTTTCTTCAACGGAGATTACATAATATTAAGATCTGCTCCGAATAAATATAAGTGTCAAGGAAAGATGGAGAAAAAGAGAACATTCACTAAATAAAAAGAAGGGTCAGAATAATTTCAGTAAGTTCTTCAATGGAGATTGCACAACATTAAACTGCACCAAGTGACAACCAAAAGAAACATGCTTTTTTAAGATTTATATAATCTTGACAAAACTAACAAGTCACAAACTGCAAGTTAAATGATATTAATAAGCTCTCTTTAATAGATCTTTGTGTAGTAAAGGTTCGTCATTTAACCAATCCAAATTATAAAATCATGTTTTTTGGAAGTAGCCCAAATAAACTAACCGTTTAGGTTGAAAGGAAAAAGGTGGGAAAATATACAATTATACTATTTTTTTACTAGTGGTCTGAACTTTAATAGTAATCTAAGAAGTAAAAATAGTTCCTACCTAATGGCTACATGAATTATCAATATCTTATAGCTTACTAGACTCAAAAACTATTACATTAGAACTAACTCTAGTCTCTAGAAAGAGCAAGCTTTGTAGTTGTCAATTTTAACTTGGTGTGTGTGCAGACAACACAAGAATGGTTATAAATGAGGATATTAAGGTCAAAACTAGGGTTGATCCGATTGAAGAGAAACTCGTGAAACAACATTTGAGATGGGTTGGTCATCTCCGGTGAATATCTTTGGATGCACCATTGAAAACAAACGACTTGTTTCAAGAAAATGCATGCTAGAGGAGAAAAAAGAGCCAAGGCTAACATGGTGGAAAGGAATTGGCTTTAGATGGGAGAGTGTGGAAAACATATTCCAAAGCCTTGATTGTTTCTTCCATCTTTTACTTTTTGTTGGATTTCTTATGTAGTCTATTCCAACCGGTTGGGATAAAAGGCTATATTGTTGAAGATGCTAAGGCAACTCCTCACTGTGACCTGGTTACATTCAGACACGTAAAGCTACCCTATCGAACTACATACAAGACTTACGACATTCTACTATTCTAGCAGTCCTTCCTTCCACTAGAATGACTTAAAATCAGTTAACATTTAGAAAAAGACGATACTACTGTCATCCTCAACATGTACATAAATATAGTTTTTTTCTGGATACTGGTGATCCCAGGCTTTCCCCAGGACTTGAAAATAGTTCACCCTTCATGTAAATAAAGACAAAAACTTTCACACGAAAAATACTTAAAACACCCCCCTCCAAAGAAACCACTATATATTCCAGCAAGTTCCAAGAAGTTGAATAAAATATAACATATCTAAGCTGAAAGCATGTATGTTTAGAATAAGATGTAATATTTTAACCTAAGCTAAACCCAGTCTATTATAGGTTCTAGGTCTGTAATCAAGAGCCTCAACCTTAAAACTGATCAATCTACACATACACATGCAATAAAGAACAGAAGAAAATAAATTGAATAAAAAGGAACCAAGAATCAGAAAAAGTAGAATTTACTTAAACAATTTGACAATGGATGCAATATCAAATGCACATTTATCACTTATGCAGCAAAATCTACCTAGAATGAAAAATCATTTTGTTGAATGAATTATTTTGGGTAAAGCTATGTGAGGCCTCCACAGAAATAAAACCCAACCCGAGAGTATGTGTGAAAGTGTTAATCAAGCCCCTCACATATAGAGCTTATATGGAATAAAAAAGCCATTTTTTAAGCTACTACTTCACACGCGGAAACCCTCACCTCAGATAAAGGTGGACAAACTGACGAGCATAATCTACACCGAATTTAAGGAAGAAGTAAAACCAAAAGCATAAATAAAGTACATATGAACAAACCAACTTTAAGAAATCCTATAATGAAACACATTGAAGCAACATTTGCATAAACAGAGCTTACTAGCAGCCTATTAAAGATCAATTGTATTTCCTTGTTGGTGGACTAAAACAAAAAAAAAAGGAATTAACCATCTATCCTGCATAAACAGAGCTTATTGGCATGAGCCTCCTTCCAGGTGCTCAAAAAGTATTTAATCAACTTCTGCAAATACATTGTATCCAGAGCAGCTATGAACCTAAGCAATCCTTACTTCTCACACTTGTGTTCCTTGCCTTTGAGTAAGTTCTACCAGTAACAGTGACAGCACTCTACAAAAATCAAATAGCCTACGGTTCATCTACCCGTCAACTGGAACTCTATCAAAATTTCTCTGTCAAGTCTGAAGACTTCAGCATTTCAGTGAACAAGTTTCCTTGCCTAAGTAACTAGCCTTTTATCCCTAGTGGTCATTCGGCCAAGTATATCACAGTATCAGAGGATTTACCATTTCCCAGAGCACTATATTCTGAAAGTTCCCAATATTGCATCACAACATCACGCCTATAGGTGCATAGCACCAGACTGAAAGAACTTTACCATCTTTCCAGACATGATAAAGAACAAACAAAGCATAGAACTGATACAAACTCCAGAGCTGCTTGTAAGGCGCTAGCTGTAACAACAATTCATTTATGTGGAATAATATAAGATGGTTTCATGATAGGCTCGAACTAGGCAGGTGCAATTCATATACTTTCATAATGACCACAAACCTAAGCTAAATTTCCCACATGTAGGTGATTATTTGTCTATAAATGCTCGTCATTCTAACATGTACTTTAGTGTTTGAATCATGTCTAGAGGTTGAGTGAGAAACTGAGAATCAGGCATAACGGAAGAAATGGAAACTGGAAAGAAGATGGAATCCAGTGGCCCATAATTTTGTGATGAACAAGAATCACAGTTCAAATGGGTCTACCAAACTAGTCTTTGTTAAGACAATAACCTGCTTAGTAATCACAAATCTTCACAACTTCAACTTAAAGCCTCAGCCACAACAATGGCTTGCAAAAACAGATATTGAGGTGCTCAAGGAGAAAGATTAGCAGCCATGTATTTAGCATAGTTGCTCAGTGCGCCAACGAATACCAATTTCACACTGTCAAAGGTCGTTAACTAGAAGTGTCGGCAAAAGATAAAATATAGGACCATAACCTGCCAAGGCGCCGCCGCTCCAGCTCTAAATCAATCTTCCGATAATCAACACCTTTCTCTTGAAGCAAAACCTCCCTAGGCTTAGCATCGCCAAAAGGATTCACCTTAGGCCTCGGCTTCTCCAATCCCTGCAATGCAGCTGAGCCCTCTGCTGACCTACCAGACTGTGCGCTGCCTGGCCTGCCGGACTGTGCGCTTCCGGGCCTGCCGGACTGTGCGCTTCCGGGCCTGCTGTTAGAATGAGAGCTTGTAGGACGACTACTAATTTTCTTAGCTTCAAGTTCTAAATCAGCTTTCTTCCAATCCAAACCTTTCTCAGCCAATATCTCTTCCCTCGGCCTAGCACCCCCAAAAGGATTTGGTTTATTAGTCTTGACCACGGGCTCAATCGGAGAACTTTCACCCGTAGGTGGAGCTAATACCAAACGGCGGCGCTCTATTAGCCGTTCCTGGTTGTCATCGCGAGGGACAACTCCCCTACTCCAACGGTCAGGTTCAGGCCCTCCAGAATCACGAAAACCAGAACCAAAGTTAGAAGATCTAGCAGGGGGTATAGGCTTCTTGTTCACTGCCCAATTGTCAATCTCATCAGCCCTAGAAAATCCCCCTCCTCCTGCGCTAAGACCGCCGCCTCCACCAATAGAAGTGTAACGGTTAGGTCTACTACCAGCATCGAATGAAGGTGCCATAGGTTTCTTCGCCATTGCCCAATTATCAACCTCATCCGCCCTAGATGGTTGATCGTATTCTGAAACCCGAGAAGGACCTCTACGATCATCATCAAATCCACCGTAAGATCTCCGATTACTCCCCCATGAACCGTCACCATCCGCATCTCTATCCCTCATCCTTGGCCCTCCGCCAGACCGACCACCTCCATACGACGAGAAACCACCTCCTAGCCTCCCGTATTGCATCTCCTCTGCAGACCGCTCTTTCGGCCCGGTCGGAAGCCGCATCATCTCTTCAGAAGTCAATCCTTTGTGCTCGAAAGCCAAGTCACGACGCGAACCTCCACCGCCGATACCTCCAGCTCCGCCCATCGTGAACTCCTGTAACGACATCTTCGTTTTTTTCTTCCCTCTGTTAGTGTTCACCGCCTCTTTCAAGCTCGGGTAACTCTGCGGTGGAGCAGCCGCGGCTGCCGCCGCCGCAGCGGCCTCTTGTTCTTTCTCTTCGGCTTCCGCACGCTCCGCTTCCGCCGCCCAGGCGCCGATATTCCCCCATATCTTCGACATTATAGATCTTCCAGATCTCAAGACAAACAGACTAGTAGACACAGATTCACGATTTATCAGCAACTTGATGTGTTATCGTAAGAAAAACTAAACCTCCGGCGTACGGCGGAGTTGTGTTGTGGCGGTGGCGATGGTGGTGAAAAAGGAATAATCTACAACAGCTATGTTTGCTAAAATATGCGGTTTTCGGAGTTTTTAGAGAGAGAAAGTGGTAGAAGAGAGAGAAAGAGGGAGGTTGGGAGGAGTGATCCATCACGCTCGTGATAAGCGCGTGAACCAAACGAACCAATGGATGAAGTTTTCTATTTGAACGCAGCCGTTAGATGATTTGTGTATGCACGTGTGAGAGTGGGCGTGCGAAGTAGGTAATCTCACTGACGTGGTAATTTTTTATTTGTCAGACGTGGGTACAGAGATTAGTGTGTGAAAAGCAGTAAAGCAACGACGCTAAGCAACAGGAGGCAATATTTTTTTATAAGTTACACTTCTAGTCCTTGTACATTAACTTATATTCCATTTTGACCCCTCATGATAAATTCGCAAGGTTCAAAATGACGTGATGACAACAATGTCAACTCTCAAGCCTTACAAGTCATATCGTTTTTTAAGTCGTGGCTTATAACTCAACGAGTCAATGATATTAAGCAATTTAAATTAAGTTATATATTAAAAACCAACAAATAATATATTAAAAGAATAAGAAAAATCAAATATCACGTTACAAAAACCATACACTAGGCCATGACTCTGAGTCACGACAATGAACATTTTAGAACAATACAAATTTGTAGCTTTCTACAGTTTCATAGTGATTTATTAAATGAAATATGTGTTATTATAATTTATGTAAACGAGATACATGAACAAATGCAAAGGAAAATGATCATCGTACCCGTCTTGATGCAGGGGGTGGGAGGACTGGAGATATTATAAATACAGAAAATGTTGAAAATGAAAACGAGGGTTCAATTGGCACCGATAGTTACACGATCGTAGAGATTAATGGAGGTTGTCGTCTTTTGTCATCCTTGTTTGTAGTAAATCACTCATTTTAGTGGCACGATTCAGATGTTGTCTCTTAATAAAACAGCATCTGAATCATTACGAGGTGAATCTTGTTTGACAAAAAAAAATTGTCTTTTAATGGTTTTAAAACCCTCTGAATAATTTTATATTCTGGGTCTCCCTTAACCATTTGGCGCTCTAATTTCATTATAAACAATTACCAAACAATTATATTTTATTTTGCACTATATCATGAGAGCCTCTTAATCATTTTGTATTAAACGATTCAGCAACCGTCAAACAGCCCCTTAGTTGCAAACGCCATCTCATACCTTAATTGTACAAAATCCTTGTTAAAATAAGTAAAATCGAAATGCAAGCAATACCATATCATATATATATTTTTTTATATATAGAAAGGGACTGAAGTCGAACAATGACATTGTATAATGGCCATTGTTGTAATTAAACAATTTAGTAATAGTATTGTGATAAAAGGTGTTGGTCTATTTTATATTATTTACAAAAACGGCCCTCAAGAATCAAAAAGTGTTTCAAGATTATAAAAAGACCTTTTGTCTTCCTTTTTGGTCCCAAGCGATATTTATTAATCAATAATAAATGTAGCCTCTAAAATAATGCTTTTAATGCCTTCATAAGTCAAACCATAACCAGTGGGGTTCAATGAATATCCACACTCATCCTTCAATTACCATAAATGGCCACAAACCTTTTAACCAGTTACTTGAGCTTGAATTCCGTTTTTTCGAGTTCGAGTTTAATTATTATCGAGTTCGAGTCGATATCGAATAAAATATGAAGTTTGTTTAACTTAACGGGTCGAACTTTATAACATCAAGTCGAGCTTCATAACATTAATGTTCGGTTCGATTCGACTCGTTCGAAAGCTCGATTAAACTTTGTGAGTCGAGCTGAGACGAGCCAAATTATTCGAATATATATTTTCCTGAGCTAAAAATGTTTATATGTTTACAAATTATATAATCAAAATAATCATCGAGCTTAAGTAAATAAACGAGTTAAACAATCTCGAACTCGAGCTCATAAGCGAGCATCGAGCTCAAGCCCGAACTTTGAAAAGTATTTGAGCTTGAACGCGAGCTTGACTTTGAAAAGTAAATAGAGTTCGACTCCGGTATTATTTTTTCGAGCCGAGCTCGAATAACCTGTTATTTGGCTCGACTCGTTTATACCCCTATATTGTAGACAATATAAATCATTGTTTCATGTTTGGCGGTATTTATATGTAGAATAGGCTAGTTTTACCCTAACATCATGGAACAACATGAAACAGACTAAGACGCCGGTTTAACAGTTGTTGAATAGTTTGGTGCAGAATGATTAAGAGGCTCTCATGATACAATGCAAAATCAAATATAATTGTTCGGTAATTGTTTACAATATAATTAGGGCGCTGAATAGTCAAGGGGGACCCAATATACAAAATGATTCAAAAGATTTTAGAACCATTAAGAGACAAACATTTTAACAATTTAGAGGTTTGTCTCTTAATGGAATTATTAAGAGTAGACAAATAACCCCTAACATTTTAACAAAATAACCTCAAAATAAAACTTAATTTTATTTTAAAACATCAAATACGTCTCTCTGTTTACATTTTATTCGTTCTTTAAATCTTATTTATTGCATTTTAATACTCTTTAAATTGTCACTTTACTGTTTTCAGAATATTATTTTGATACGGTTTCTATATTTAATTAATTTATGTAATTTATTAAATATTAATAATATATTAAACTCAACCTAAATATAATATCTATTTGTTAGATATTCTAATAAAAATGTTTGTTAACTATCAAATTTATAAATTATTTTAGACAATATAAATTGGATTAAAAATCACGTGGGTAGTTCCTGATTGGTTTGAACTTGAGTTTCGAAGGTTAAAAGTGCTTTGAGGTCGAATGTTCAAATTCAAAGGGGAATAAAAATCTCCTTGTGACCACAGATGTTAAAATGCGGTAACTTTGGACTACCCGCAAAGCATAGCGAGTTAAATATCCAGGTTAATAAAAAAAATTGCATTATATATTTTAAGGACATTGCAAATTGAACTAAATCAAACGAAACCAGTAAATCCCACATAAAAGGAACGTGAGCGTGTTTTCCCACGGGATTAAGTGCAAGTCAAGACGAAAAGGGCGCAACCATGCGAATCTACGGACACCGAGAGAGAATGTTGTAACGATCCGTAATCTTTACCGCTCCAAACCTCTTTGCATGAACACGAGCGGAAATTGATGGTCGGAAACGCTTTTGAGAGATTCGATAAGGTCGTGGAAATAACCGTTCTTGCGGGATTCAAGTTGAAATAGGAAAGATAAATCTCACCTAAAACATTACAACATGCAAATGATCAGTGGAGTTCAAAAGCCAAACCAAAAAACGTCTTACCTAACAATATTACAATAGATTTACAGGACGTTTTTAGACATTTCAACGAGTTTTTTAGAACGCTTTTAGAAAAAGTGTCATAGTAGCTATTTTATACAACACGATCTGAAAAAGTGTCCTGTAAAAAGTTTATAGGACACTTCTCAAAAATGTCATATAAGATGGCTAATACGACACTTTATTTTGAAAGTGTCCTAAAAAACTTGTTAAAACGCCCAAAAACGTCCTGTAAACCTATTGTAACACTTTTAGATAAGAACTTTTATAGTTTGGTCATATAAAATTAAGTTACATAAAGTATTCTATTAGGACGCTTCAACATTCTAGGCACCCTATAAAGCCAATTTGTTGTAGTGTTGCATACCATTCATGCAAAAATATCGAGAAAAAACGCATATACTTTGCAAGAGCGAGAAAAGTATACAAAAACATCAAGTCCAACGTTCTTTTGACTCCATACTGCTCGTTTTTGCAAAACTTTCACGTTTTTACGTGAGTTTTTTGCAATAACAACCACGAAAACCCTCGGTGGCTACCAAGTTTGTCAGCAGCAGTTCCTTTGCATTTTACAAAGGAACTTGCAGACAAAACTCGTGTCTTGTTTGAGCCACGAACGAGCAACCTCAATGGTTGCTCCAGGGGTCGGACCCCCCAACCATGAAACTAAGCCTTTACCTTTCTTTCCGGTTGCAATCCACGATCGAATTCCTCCGGGACTGGCATCGGCTTTCGTTGCTTTGATAGAAGCACACGAACCCGAATAACCGTTCACGAGCGTTCCATTGTTGCTTAGCTCCCACATCTAAACGCAAATAAAAATCAAATCATGCTCGTGTTTTTCCAATACAAAAGATTTGCATAACCATACAAGCCAAGGCCCAATCTTAAACAACCCGACCCGAGCCCACAAGAACCAAGCTTAGGCCTAGCTCGAGCCAGGCTCGGGCCCTCGACTAAAATACAACCGTACCTGATTGGTATCCAGTCTGCAAGGTGAAAACGATGCTCTTTTACGCTCTTTCGAAGTAAGTCTCCGTTTTGATGAAGTATCGAAGCAAAACCCAGCTCTATTTCTCGCACGTAGGTGAAATTTTCCTTGATATTTCCCGCTGTATGCAACACCCTCATCCCTAAAACAAACCGAAAAAACTAAGTTCCCATTCACAAAGTTTCAATCTTTACACGAAAAGATTTCTTTACGCATCAAAAACGTTTAGAAAATTACGATTGCAGAAGAGGTTCTGTCTTGTATAAACAAAAAGGTTCGACCTTTTCGCTTCTTGAATGCCATCGCCAACAAACCCGTTCAAGATCCTTATACCAACCTTTGGCCTGGGAATCATGACAACTCGAGAACCCTAAAACAAGTTTTTCCGATGAACCCGCCTCTTTTAAACTTCTTGTTTGAAAGTTCGAACCTTGCTCCAAGAACCGGAGGTCCGTTGTGCTTGTTATATAAGGAAACTGTAAGCAATAAAACACCATTGTTAGAAAAAGTTTGACTTTCAAGAGTCAAACAGTTTACCGTTCAACTCCAAAATCGACACGAACCCTTTCTTTCCAAACAAAACGCTACAACTACATACATCATTGGAATCATATGAAAAAATTGGAAGCAAAAACACAGAGTTCTCTAGGTTTATTTGAGTTCGAAAAAATCAAAAGTTGACTTCTTTCTTTGACGTTTTAATAGAACGGTAATCGAAATAGAACTTGCCTCCTTATTATTTGAGCTAAAAGAGTTGATTTCCAATAGAGTTGGATTGGTGATGAGTCCATATGTGGCATCGTCGAGCTTTCTCATATCTCCACCGAACATCAACGGAGATCGAGCCATAGACCATAAAGTCATCTGTAAACCGCAAAAAGTCAAAAGAAGATTGAAATCAAAGAAAACCCGAAAGAATTTGATTCGGGTATCTCTAAAGAATGCACAAAATCGACCTACTTGAGTCTTTTGTTCGTCTAGACTAAGTTTCGACATCCGGTGTGGACCTTCATTGGATCCTATTAACAAGTAGCGGTTTTCCATTTCAAAATCATCGAATAATGAAATACTTGAAAAAACGGTCGAACCGAGAACAAACGCTCACCTGGGTCCGTAAGCCACCCGAGTGGAAGCATATCCAGATCGGGCCACGAGTTTCCCAACAAACCTTTGGCTCCTACCATACTAGCAGCTGCAAAATCTCTAAAAAACAAGAAGATTTTCAAGATTCATTAAAACTAATACGATTCAAAGTCCAAACCTTCGGTTTAAGTTCTTTAAAACTTCTTGAGATGTTGCATTATAAATCAATGCCTAATAGAAAACCGTCTTTTCCGAACACAAAATGCCTCAAAATCCGTCTGAAGGTCGTGCATTTAAAAAAAACATGTCGGAAGGTTATTCTCCTAAATAAGATCTTCTGACAGATTTAAGGAACGTCTCAGCCTAAGGGTGCAACGGGTACTTTTATGTGGAACAGAGTAGAACAGAGTGGAACAAGCGTGTTCCACCCACACTCCATGGAACAAGGTGAAACAAAACTATATTTTACCAATATAACCTCAAAATACAACAGAGTGGAAAAGGCGTGTTCCACCCCCACCCCATGGAACAAGGTGGAAACCTTGGGCTCAAAATAAAACATAATCCTTTTCTAACACATCAAATACGCCTTCCTCTTTACATTTTATTCATTCTAAATTTTATTTATTGTATTTTATGCTCTTTAAACTTTTCTTTTACCGTCCTCAAAATATTATTTTTATAAGGTTTCTATATTTTGATTGATTTATGTAATTTATTAAATATTAATAATAAAAAATATAGAAAAGATATAAAATAAAATTTGGAAAATAACATAAACTTTTTTATTTTGATTTTTGTTATAAAAACATTTATTTTATTATAATCTAATAAATTACATAAATTAATCAAAATATATAAACAACTCATTAGGGGTACATTGGTCATTTTATTTGTCCTATCCTATCCAATTATGTCTTACTAAACGCTGAAAAGTTGTTTTGTCTGGATGCCAAACGCACCTAACAAAAGAACGTCTATTTTTAACATAAGAATGCCTTAAAATCTGTCAAAAAGTCGTGCATTTAAAAAGAATATGCCAGAAGGTTATTCTTCTAAATAACCGGTATATCCTACTCGGAAGTAAGGTCTATAGATACCTCGAAACGTCAAAATGGGCAGCAACGTCTCCCCAGTTATCCCAATCGTCTCCTGTTACTCTATACATGTTAACGAGGGGAGCCACTTGCTTAGCCATGGCCGGTGTGACACTAGTTCCGGGTGAAAGCGAATAAAGAATCGGGCGATCAAGTTCCTTCAAGATCTGCGCTTTTTATTCGTTAACCCCCAAATACCATCAAAACTAAATATCTGAAATAACGGGTGATCAATCCGCATACCTCTGAAACAGTCTCTATCTCATTTAGATCCAAATCTTCGCCAAACACACAATCATGTTTTACTGGTATAACAAAGGGTAAATAAGTAATTCTAGTTTGAAAGTTGTACGTATCGGATTCTATGCAAAAGCTACAAATGGGACAAAAAATTACCAAAATCTACATTCCATTCGGCATATTGATGATGAAGAGACCTCAAAAACGCTCTTCCGGCTCCAAGTGAAGTGTCGACACTCATGAAACCATTTTTCATCCACCCGCAAGCCCTCTCTTTTATCCCGATATCTTTTGCATGCCAAACCTTTCCCGACTCCACATACGCTTTACCCTGATCCACAAAAGATGAGCCTTATGAGCTTAAGGGGTTGTTTGGTTGGTTTTTCATTAGGTCCTAAATGGATAAAGTTGTTTGTGTGGATTAATCTATCTATATAGATCGGGAAGATTTTTGTTTGGGAGGGGCTTTTCCACAAATGGAAGAAGCGTGTGTTTTAATTTGGAGGAGCAGGTTCGGAAAAAACATGGCTTTCTGCTGCATAAAGCTCCCCCTAGAAGCTTACCGAATAAGCCACTTTCTATATCATTAATCCACTACCAAGCAGTCATGTATAGCTGACCGAATAAACTGGGAGTCCCATTAAGCTCATTAAGTTGCTAACAAACAAACCACAAGCCTGTTTGGCAACCATAGCTTATTCTTTTAGCTTATTGGAAAAGCCCCATTTGATTAGCTATAATTTTGAAAAGTTGCTTCAAGTAACGTTTCTATAAGCTTAAGGGGTACTTTCACTTTTACATTATCCTCCAGCTTATCAGCTAACAACAACTAGCTTATTACCCAACAACAAGCTTATCAGATTGTGAGAAGAAAATACCGTTGTGATGTCTAAGATTGGGGTGTTTGCATTGACAGCTTGTGTGCTTATGCCTCTCATTATATGGAATCCGAACTTCAAACCCATGTCGTGAACTTTCTTGGCTACTTCGGTGAACCCTTTGCCGCCTTTCGATGAAGGCCACCGACCAGGGTCCGGAATCACCCTCCCCCATTCATCAATCACATCGAACCCAAGCGAATCAACATAAGCACCTGGGACTAACTTTCTGTACCAAAGGTAATCCACCACTGCATACTGAAACAAAACCAAGAAATCACAAAAGGAAAGAGTTTCAATAACAACTAATTCTTGAAATTGTATGTGGAATTCAAGAATATATGTTCGGTGAAGTGATCAACCATCTATCAAATACCTAAAATACCCTTTGATAGGGGCAATGTAATGAAACCCATATTAACAGCATACACCTCTTTTGAAGATGACAAGGGGAAAATATGGAAAAGTAGCAACTTTTATGCGCAGAACTCAGAAGGGAGGAGTGGCTAAAAACAATGACTGATTCTTGAAATTGTAAGTTGAATTCAAGAAAATATGTTTGGAGAAGTGTTCAACCATCTATAATCAAATATCTAAAATACCCTTTAATAGTAGCAATGTAATGAAGCCCACATCAAGATCATCCACATTTTTTTACAGAATGACAATGGGCAAATTTGGAAAAGTAGCAATTTGCATGGGCAGAACTCAGAAGGGAAGAGTAGTGTTCAAACATCTATCATCAAATATCTAAAATAACCTATAATAATGGCAACGTAATGAAGCCCACATCAAGATCATCCACTTCTTTTGAAGATGACAATGGGCAAAAATGGAAAAAGTACAAATCTTTATGGCAGAAGGGTGAAATAGCTAACAACAGTGACTGACTCTTGAAATTGTAAGTTGAATTCAAGAATATATCTTCAGAGAAGTGTTCAGCAATCTATCATCAAATATCTAAAATACCCTTCAATAGTGGCAATGTAATGAATCCCACATCAACATCATCCACTTCTTTTGAAGATGGCAATGGGCAAATATGGTAAAAGTACAAATCTTAATGAGCAGAAAGGAGCAGTAATGATTCTTGAAATTGTAAGATGGATTCAAGAAAACATGTTCAGAAGTGTTCAACAATCTATCATCAAATATCTAAAATACCCTTCAATAGTGGCAATGTAATGAATCCTACATCAAGATCAAATCCACTTCTTTTGAAGATGGCAATGGGCAAATATGGAAAAAGTAGCAATCTTTATGAACAGAACAGAGCAGAAGTTAAAACCTCATAGCCATGAGCATGTAGTTTCTGGGAAACAAGTTGAGCATTCTGCAGGAATTCATCTTCAGAAATGGTCCAACAAAAGGAATCATATGAATTCCAACCTCTTGGTGGTAAGCTAGCATGGATTTCTGATAACACCCTGAAAAATCAAAATATATATAACAAATAATAATCATCCAAGCAAACATCTAAAGTTTGACCTTTGATCTTGAAAGATATCTGCAAATCTAATTTTGACTTTTGAAAGTCAAAACTAGTGATTCATTATAATTATCAGCAACACTATTCAGCTGAATCCATATGACTCAAAACAAAAGCAAACCCATTTGAAATCAATATATATATATTTATATATGAACATACAATAATTATCCAATCAAGCATTTAAAGTTTGACCTTTGATCTTGAAAGATTCTGCAAATCTAGCTTTAACTTTTGAAAGTCAAAACTAGTGATTTTTTTTATAAAATCAGCAACACTGTTCAGCTGAATCCATATTTTTGGAAACCCATTTGAAATCAATCAAATTCAAGAAAAGGGTATCTCTATTTTACAATCATTTAATACAAAAATTACATCAAATAGCAAAGATGTTAACTGTTAAAGCTTGAAAACCATGAAAGAGATAAAAGAAGCACCTTCCATAGGAAAACCAGAAGATGAAGAAGAAGATAAGTTTATTCATGGCGTCACGATTGAAGATTGGAATAATGAGAATTTGGTGAATTTATAACGAAGAAAGCTGAAAGTGATGGGGATAAATACAAAGAAAACGTCTGGGAAAGAATTGGAGGGTTTATCGGCGTGATAGGACCAGTGTATTGAGATGTTTGGAAGACTCTTTTGTCGGATTGAATCCGGCGTTGTGTTTAACTTCTCCGGCGACGAGTCACTGTCGTCGGTGGAACACATTGGGTTCGTCAGTGGTGGGGACGTCATAAAAAACCGCTTTGTATTCAATTCTTATCGTCACGCCTCTCGATGGTACTTCCTTTTTTTTTATTGTCATCGTTCTGTAAAATAATAAACACGTCACCTCTTACACACTTATTGCAAATGCAGTATGGAGTTTCTTTAACCATCCAGTTTCTACTATTGCTAATAGTTTAATATTATTATTATAGGATCTTAAAGCACGATGAGATTTTACTCGTTGGTGCCAATTAGGTTGTTTATGGACTTTTGTTGTTCTTCAAGGTGCTTTTGGACTCGTAGGTTTCATGTTACGTTGATTTGAACTTGCTCCATCTGTTCAATTGTGATCTTATAATGCAATCACATTATCTGGTCCAATTGTCTTTTTTGTTTATGTATTTATGATTTATCCACTAGGTCAGTCTGGTCGTGTACGTCGGATGCACATAAGCTAGTATCTTGAAATGCGACTTGAAGGCTATGTTTAGCAAACTAGTTAATAAGCTAGCTGACGACTGATAATCTAGTTGGTAGCTGATGAGTCAACTAAAGTAAGTATGTTTGGCAAAAACTAGCTAATAAATTAATTGAAAATTGTAAAATAACCAAAAAATTCATGATTAAAAATTAATAAATTTTAATATTTTATAATATATTTAAAACAATTCATTGAATATCAATAATATAAAATAATTGACAAGGAACAGCCTTTATCTATGGTACCTAACTAGTCTTTCTTTTCTTCTAAATAATCAATAATTAATACTAATTAAATACTTTTTTTTAATATTTTGTGGTAATTTAATATTCTAATTAAATAATATATCCAACAAATGCTGTATTTTATTTTTAAATATCAAAATTAAGGATTTAAAATTTCCAAATGAAATTATTTTTGAGAGTTTTATGATTAATGGTAATTAAATATTTGAAATATTTATAATGAAACAAAAATTTATGTACCATAATTGTATATTGAATATAAAATATTACAATCATTAATTTTATTTTTAAAGATATGATTAATAAACATATAAATTTATCAGTAAAAATAAAAAAATTCATATTATTCTGTAATCTTTTTTTTAACTACTGGTGTTAAGGTCAACTTGTCCGTACTTCGACTAATCTTTTTTAATTATGACCTGGCAGAGCTCAAACTAATGACCTCCGAGGAAAGATCGTCAGCCGTAGAGATATTATTTATCACTTTTTGATTCAATTTATTCACATGTCCAGTCCATTTTAATTGCAAGGAAATATCTTCTTTAAGAACGATCTGTAGTTTTTAGATCAGCTGGAAAAAGAATCCTCGAATACTGTTTTATTTTTTAATTTAAAATATTAAAAAAAATTAAAAAATATCATCTTGCTCTTACTTTTACGAAAAAAATTACTGTTATATAACCAAATCCTATTATCAGTTGAATTCTCCATAAATAGAATGATTTTACTTTTAAGAGGTTTTTTTTTCCATTTATATCAATCGATTTGGATAGGTCTCAACTTTAAATTGTACTGCTTTTAACTGTGAACCAATCAAACGGTAATAAATAAAACAAAATATAAATAAGTAAATAGGCCATCCAGATGTGGTCATATGAATTAGATTGAATCATTTCATAAGTTAAGTATTATTGTGGGTTATTTATTATCCAGTATTTTTAAACGACCAACATAATTTATACAAACTTATAAATCAGTTTTCATGTGTTGTTAATAATACATGTGAAATTCCGGTATTTATACGGTGTTGTTTCATATGTAAAACATACAAGAATATACATTTTACAAATTATTCTAAACATTTTACATACACAACTATAGTGTATAAAACACTGTACTTTTTCATGTATGAAAACTGATTTTGTAAGCTTTTATAAATTATTGAGTTTGTAAAAGAACGAGACTCAATTGCATTTCATCGGTTTTATAGACTAAATCTTTTAAGATGATCAACGCTCGTGTCATGATCAAAAAGTCGGTTTGAAATTACGCGGTTGTCTTTGTATGATCTTTAAACTATAAATTCGAACACCATACAAAGATGTTGATGAATTAAATATTCCGTCGAATGCGGTTTTGGTTCTCTGGCAGCAAAATTGAAAATGGAAACAGTTCTTCTTAAGGTCATTAAAGAGTTTATCTGTCTGTTAAATTTAACATTGTGTTCTCTAATTCTGGAATAAAATAAAATAAAACAAAGGGAAGGAAATAAACAAAAAAAAACTTTATCTGTGTTACAGAGATTAAGGAAAAATAAAGGGAATAGAAGGAAAAAAAATTCATGTTTTTAAGATAAAAATGGAAGAAAATATGTCATTTTTACAATTTTACCCTTATTCGTTTTATGTTTGAATGTAATTAGTGGGTATATATGTAATTTTATAAATATTTTTCATTTTTATAATTTTTTTCCCTTTATTCCCTCCTCTTTCTTCCCACGTATGTGTGGAAAGTTTTGTGGGAAAAAATCAACATTATTTTTCTTTACGTCCTTAAAAGAACTCGAGAACGCGTATTTTTTTCTTCCCCTCCAACTTTCCTTCCCTTTCTCTTTGTTCCTTCGTAAAAGAAACTCGAGAACACAACGTAAAACTGTATCTAATAAGTCAAGTTGTACAGAGTCTCATACATCGACAGTATTTTCAAAAGTTGGAAATGGGTTGTTCTAAACACAAGGGTTTGTTAAAAAGTGAAAGCAATCAAAAAAGGGGTCATCTACAAACACTTATCCGGTAAATCTAACACTATCAGTTACTTACCGGGTAAAATCTTAGTCAATCAAAACGACATCGTATGCAACAATTTATCCGGTAAGAGCTTACCGTGGCAAGAGTCGTCGCCGTCACTTACCGGATAATATTTTTGGTTTTTTCTCGTTCTTATCGGATAAGATTCTTGGTTTTTACCATACTTATCCGGTAAAGTAATGTGATTTCGTAAACCCTTATCTAGATAGGCTTTTGATAAACTGAACTCATGGAGTCTACCATAATTGACAATTTCATGGAAACATAAATTCACCAAATGGCAAACATTCCCAACCAATTACTTGCCCCAAACACAACCTCATTTTGAATCAAACAAACACTTGATGACAACTTTTTATTTTATCTATAAATTTCGGTTTTTAATCCTACGGTTTATTAAAAGTTATGATTTTTGTTTTTGTGATTTAGAAATTACAGTTTTTATCCATGTAATTTATAATTTATTAATATTTTCATCCGTATGATTTACAATATATATTTTGGTTCACTTCCTATGATTTAAATTATGTATTATTTTGGTCCCTTATACTTTAAGATAGGAATTAGTCTAGAAAACGAAAACAACAATAAGTTGCAAACTATAAGGACACAAATAGCTATTTACAAACGTTAGGGACGGAAACCGAAATTATTAACAGATCACAGGGACAAATATCGTACTTGTATATGGTAAATATTCAAGCACCCTGTTCAACTTCAATGAGGTTTGAACTCTTAACTTATTGGGTGGCTATACTCTAACAATAATCCGAGTAGGCGAGTACCGATGAGCCAAGGCCCTTGATAACAAACTTCTTCTCAAATGATCGTAACATAAAAATTTTGTTGCTTTGCTTTTTGACGTAGGAATTAGGTATGTGTACATCTTACCGCACCCCTGCTTTCATGCGGTATTTACAGGTTTAGTACGGTAGCATAAAAAATTTGGGTTTACCCAGTGTTGATAATGCATGCATGCGACTCACTCTACCCAAATATCGTGCTTAGGAAATGTTGCTTATGGATGTCTTAATAGTTTTGGTCCCTCTATCTAACGGCATTGACTTTTGCCGTTAAGTCCAGTTAAATGAATGGTATTTTAGTCATTTTTACTATTTTATTACATTTAAATAAAAACATATTATATTTTAATTTTAAATCGTAAAGAAAATGAGAGGTGGTGGTTAACCTTTTCCTCTTCTTTTATGTTTTACAATGTAAAATAAAAAATGTAGTATTTGTTTTTAATTTTAATAAAAAATTAAGAAAATAGTGAAAATTACTAAAATATTCTTGTTTTAACTGGACTTAACTGAAAAAGTTAACGACCGTCAAACAAAAAAACCAAAAACTTTGGGATATAACAAACATGAGAGACCAAATCTAAGTTTTTTTTCCAGTTTAATGACGAGATTTGTTGAAAATTTTCAAACATTATGTGCTATAATTGAACTTTTACTCCAAAACATATATGATTTATAAAAATATAGATCGATCGAGGTTCGGTTTGTTTAGTTTTTTTCTTCTGTAAAAGTTGTCAAAACCCACATTAGATCCGTAATATAGCTAACCAAGGGGTGGTCTTATGTCTAAAGTACATATATTAATCAATGATTTGACACCCACATTAAATCCGTAATATAGAAAAGGGATCAAGTTCATCAGGTTGGGTTAAGTTCAAACTACCCCAACCCAATTTCAACCCAACATATGCGTTTTGGTCTAATTTTGCATCAACCATGCGTCAGATTACATCAGATTACACTGGATTGGATCGAATGACAAAATTCAACATCCATTGAATGATTGGATCGATCATATCCATCTAAACACGTTAGATTTCAACGATGAACACCCTTAAACCTCATAGATGAAATAAAAACTGAATTGCAAACCATAAGAACGTAAATCGCAATTTGTAAACAACAGTAACAAAATCCACAATTTCAAAACCACAGGAACAAAACCCATAATTTTTAACAAACTAAAGGACAAAAAAGGTAATTTACTCTAATATTTAATAAAAAAAATTTATGAGGAAAACGATAAAAAAAAAAACATAAAATGACGACAATCCTTTTAGGAAGGAGAGTTTGGATGGGCGTTAGGGTTTGAGACCAAATCGTTACAAACATGCGCTTCTTACTTAATAAATAAAGTTTAGGGACCAATTTTGTAACAATCACTAACCCACGGGGACCAAAGCCGTAATTAACTCCTTATGATTTCAATTTTCATCGTACAGCAAAATTCCCCAAAACCCAAACCCTAGCGATGAACTCCATAACCAGAAGCTTCTCGTCCATCTTCGCACGACCAAACGTCGGATTAAATCATCGGAGCTTTGATTTACAGCAATGGCGGGGCATCCGGGTGAAGATTCTGAACAACAATTTGGATCAAGGACTAACTTTTATGCAGAGGATAATGCAATCAAGTGGTATCGAACGGATGATTAAGAACGAACAGTTATATCACATCAAGAACTCAGAGAAACGAATTTTGGCTCGAAAGAATCTTCAGCGTAGGCTTAAATCGCAGGACCTAGCTCGTAAGCTCAAGTCGATTCTCGTTAGAAAAGTCAGGTATAATGATGCGGTTCTAATTGGTTTACGTTTTATGCATTACGTGTGTAGGTAATTGTTTAATTTCACTTCTTTAACCGTGAGAGGGGGGTCATTGACATGCTGTTAGAATCACATGGCTTATGAACAGATTTTTTGCTTTTGGTTTATGTTGCTGCAAGATGGTAAACTTAAATGTTTGCGATTCTAGATTTTAGGCGATTCTTAGATGAACAGTATACATGAGAGCAGAATTTGCTTTTAATTTTTCAATGGAGGAAACTGATTGAACTCGCTTAAGGGTTTGAACTGCCTGTTCGATTCCTTACCCTTGCTATCAGCTGAACAGCCATTTCATCAATCTCAGGAAGAAATTAGCATGATATTATACTATACACCTTAGCCTGTTGATTTCTGGAGGCATGTTTCATATCTATACAAGGTTGAAGATAGACAACCTGAAGAGTTAATGAATCAAATTTTATTCAAACCAAAAGCAAATACTCCCACGGCACACGCAAGTTAATATACAGAAGGATTTAGTGACATTATCTTCTCTTTAATCTGGGGAAGACATTGTCAATGTAGATATGTGCTGGAGCATACTTATGGATTTTCTTTCTTTCTTATATTATACATAGATGCATCAAACTTTTATAGTCCCAAGGAAATCTGATTAGAAATCTGAAACCAGAAACATTATGTAGACTCGAGTGATAGAGTTTAGACAACCAACCTGATGTGAAGACCTTGAAAGTAAATCCCAATAGAGCTCTATAGAAAGTTAGCACTATTGGATACCAAGTTCAGATGAGTATTATTATTTCAAGCTCACTAACATGGAAGGAACTTCTATGTGCTATTGTGAAATTTTTGCATATGCGATTGCGTGCATGGAGAGGGAGAACCTTATACTTTTGAACAGATCTTATTATCCCATGAACCATCACTTAATACCATACACAATTTGCACTTCATCCTTCAAGTATTCAATGAATTTGTAAGGAATTATAGGAATCGAGTACCTGATAAATATGGAGTATGCTACATAACCAGATCGATATTACACAACATGCCGAAGGGGTAGGCACCTGATATTATACAAGGAAAAGGGGTGGGGCAAGGAGAACATGGTAGCAGTTGAGGATGGACAGGACATGCTTAGACATTTCTGAGGCATGATCTATGATAGGAGTTCTTGCAAATGTAAGACTAGGGTAGTAGAGTGACTGTAGCAACCTAGACCTAGTGTGGATATGAAGAAGGGAGTTAGTGAATTTGGTGGTGGGGCATGTGGAGGTTAGGGAGTTGGAAGACAAGGTTTCAGGGTCCGTCTGTAGATGGAGGGTTGTGTGTGTTTTCTTAGTTTCTATATGTTTTGTTATGCCTTTTTGCATTTGCTCCTTTTTTTTATTTGTTTGTTTATTTCTCCCTGCTTTCTTTCTTCTTTTTCCTCTTCTCTTCTTTTTGCTCACATTTTTGCACAAGCCGGGGGTCTTCACGGAAAAACAGCCACTCTATCCCTTTGGGGTTGTTTGGTTTCATTTGCAGGAAACCAAGCATGCAAAAATGTGTCTTTTAAGCATCAAGGCTGCTATGTTTTAGTTAAGGCTCAGTGGCTCAGCGCCATGAACCTGTGATTTTGCAGGGGTGGTTAAATCCTCTCCAGGTTCCATAAAGAATTACCCTAAATATGGATAGAGGAATAAGTGTTGCTTGATTAATCTAAGTTTCTAATGAACACTAAATAGTGATAAGCACTGATGGCAGTGATATTCATTAGGGGTATAATGTTGGTGGTAGACAGGGAGATGTTAAAGATTACTGTCACACACTAAGGATGATGGGATAGCATGAGAAGAGGCTTTAGATAAGAACACTTTATTAACAACCTTTTTAGAATACATGGAACCCCATTAGATTACAATCTAAAAGAGCCCTTCCAACATCTATCGAGTAGAAATGGTGAAAGTCTACCCGATGTGGGGTTCTAACAACCGAAATAAGAATAACAATGATCATATCATATGTGGTGGAAATCTTGCTAGCAAATACAAATACAGCAAACCCCCCTCCCCCCCCCCCCCCCCATTTGGTGGTGGCTAAGGGGCTGTTTGGTTGGTTTTCCATTAAGCCATGTATGGTCAATGATGTTTGTGTACATTAATCTGTCTGAATAGATTGGAAGGTTTTGGTCTGGGAGAGTTTTTTCATAGATGGAATGAACATATTTTTAATTGCGAGGGCAGGTTCAGAATTTTTTTGGCTTTCTGCATAAAGCTTCCCCCTAGAAGCTTATTGAATAAGCCATTCTCTCTATCATTATGCCACTACCAAATAGTCATGTATAGTTGTCCGAATGAGTTGCAAGTCCCATTAAGCTTAATTAGCTGCTAACAAACAAGCCCTAAGTCATGTGTCCTTAGGTGTCTGTTTAGCCGTTTACCCTGCACAACCTTAAGAGTTGAGCACCATATTCCCGTGACATTTTCCGATTATTTTTGTTATCTTATGTAAATGCAAGCAAGACCCTGCAAGGCTTTAATATGTTTTCTGCTATCTGACAAGCTTTACTTGACGTATGCAGGGGTTATTGAACGTATTTCTGGATGTTAACATACGGCTTAATGCACAAGGGAGTTGTTATGTTGCTTTCTGAACTTTCATAACTCGAGTTAGTTATTTTCCTTCAATCGAATAGTTTGTTTCGTTCGAGAATTAATGTATTGCAATTTCTGTGTTCGTCTTTTGTTGTGTTGCTGGATTTTGAGAACAAATGTAAGGGGATCGGCATCATGTTATGTGTTGTGTCTTTTTCAATAATACAGGTGTTTTTTTTACCCAACTGATTAATAGAGGGACCCAAATAGGGGTGTAAACGAGCCAAGTCGAGTTGTAGATTATTCGAGTTCGGCTCGAAAAAATTGTACCAGGCTCGAGCTCTACTTGAGCTCGAACAACTTATTTAAAGCAGGGCTCAGGCTCGCGATCGACTAACTCATTTATCAGCTAGAGTTCAATAATTTTTATATTTTATATTGTATACTTTTTGAATATACGAGCATATTTGGCTTGAAAAAGCGTTTGCTCGAATGGTTCAGCTCGACTTGAAAATTTTAATCAAGGTTTTAAACAAGCGGAGTCAAACATTGATGTTAAGAAGCTCGACTCGATAAGTTGTCGAGTTCTATTTTGTGTATCGACTCGAGCTTGATAATTATTAAGCTCGAGATAAATGAGCTCGAGTAGCTTGTTAAAAGCTCGGAATATTTACACCTTCATGCCAAAATGAAGCAAATTGAAAATATTTCGACTCTTTTTTTGTGAACTTTTATTAATATTTCTCCACAATATGCTTATAACTCCCCAAATGCTACAGAATTCTGTTGATCCTGGTTAAAAGGAAACAAGAAATGGATCCTTTTTTTGGAAATAACGAGGACTGAACAGTACAATCCAACACCGAAATCGAATAATGAATTTGTGAAAACAATACAGGAAGATAGACATGAGTCACGACTGAGAAGGGACGACGACGGTTTTGACGACGTGAACGAAAAGCGCTTTATGATGGAGTGGTTTTCTGTAATTCTCGTAATCTTCAAACCAAACAATCGAGAATTTGGGTCAAATCGAAGGGAAGTCATTGTTGAAGAATATGATCCATATCCCAAACTTGAATCAGAACCCCAAAACAGAGTTACGTGTTTCCATACAACGTCATTAGGGGAGAGGATATCAAAATCACAAACAATCCGACGATGAGATATTAAGTTACGTATTATATACCGTGGAAGGATTAACTTATCAAAAACAACTTATTACCGGTTTGACACCGATATAAGCAGTTTTTTCCTTTTTCTTATCAAAACACCAGAAAACAGCTTATCACTGATACCAGACTGAAATAAATTAAAAAACAGTTTTTACAAGCAATTCCAAACACCTCCTAAATTGAGTTGTTAAAATGTTTTCAAACCTATCAACTTTGTGACTCCAACACAGGTTGCTGTCCACCTATACATGTTTATACATCATTGATGAAACCACACGACGTCGTAGCGACATTGTAAGGTATTTGGAATTGGAAGGCATTATTCATCACCTCTGAAACAGGGGTTTATGTTGGTGAGGTTTTAGAGCGGTGGCGCACGGCGGTTCCCTCTCTCTTCTCTCTCAATTTGTCATTGGAACACACTCTATCTAGTGTATAAAGTGGTACAAATGGAGAGGCAGTCGGTAAGGCTTCGTTTGCTGTTCGAAGATCGTTCGATTCTTAGTGAAGCACAGCGATCGGATGGGATGAATCGAAGCTGGCTTTTAATAGAACCACAACAGCATCGGAAAATCTCCGATGTCTGCAATCATCTCCTCCAATATTTCAACCTTCGCCGCTCGTGCCCTAATGGCATCCACCTCTATGTAATTCTCTTCCCATCCGTCTACCTGAATCTATAGATGTTAATGCTAAAAAGTATGAAACCTAATTTTTCTGTAAATCACACATCAATGAAGGAGATGCCATTTTTTCTAATTTGTTTTAGCTTTTCGATGTCAGCAGGTAACCTCTTACCATTTTTTGTTTCAATCTTGAAGTTGTTGGTAGTTTCAGGGAAAACATAGATGCACATATTGATTATAAAGTAAATGTTACAGGTTGTAAACACCGATGCATGCAGAGTTTCATTTTGTCACTTCCCTGAAAGAGCTAAACTCCTTTATTGAGTTCTAATGTAACAATTCAAGCCCAAAATATCAAAATAGTGTAATAACCTTAAAAGAACTGAAAAACCATGGTGACAATTTATCGTTAGCCTACTACCAAGAGCTCACAGCTACAATCAACACGGGAGATGTTACAAACTCTCCCACTGATGTTTCTGTGAGTTTTAAACAGAAGCCAAAATCATGTCGATATAATTGGTGGGTTAAGCCGAAAGGCAATTTACAAAATCAAATCGAATATAGCATATCATTTGTAAATGTTGAAGCTGAAAGCTGCAAAGGGCCCAAATAACCTCCAAATAGGTAAAATCATGGTAGGAAGCTATTAGTATCTACCACCAATGGTTTACAAAGGGCTCAGTTTAGAATCACAACCAATATGGGAGGTGAAATTACATCTTCCCTAGCACTTTTAAATGGAGATGAATAAAGATTAAAGACATCAATTTTAATACCAACATAGTGCTACCAGTATTGCTCATTATAAAGTTCAACAGGTTATAAGACATTACTTGGGAATTTAATTCGATTTATTAGTGTTAATCATCTTTGTTAATGCATTTGATTTGTTCTCGCTACAAACTGCTATCAACAGACAAACCTGTTTTCTCAGATGTCAGGTAATTTTAATAATGTGAAATTGAAGTTAAAAAGGACAATGCTTTTTTTCTCTTGTTAGTACTTGAAGAGTACTAGAATGAAGACAATTCTACCCTTTGGTTCTAATGTGCATCTGTCCATCATATGTTGTTCAGTCGTTCAAGGCAAGAGGAACTATCTTCCCTTGCAAATTTATTTTGTTCTCGTGTGTATTTTTTTATCTACTGCTTTTTTGGCCTTTGGAAAACCTCTGATATTGATGATAGGAATTATGATTTAGTGTTTTTACTCCGTTCCGGTCATAGATAGTCGTTGGAATAAGTAACTGTTACCTCTTGCAGATGGAAGGCTTTGTCTTGCCACCATCTGAGTCGACTCGAATCTTGAAAGACAAGGAAATTATTTGGTCAGCTGAATTTTAACTTCGTACTAATATTCTTGACCAATACGTAGCTAGGTGTTTAACAAGTGGACGTGTTTGTTACTTCAGTGTGAGAAGGAAAGGGGCGGCTTTGACGGAAGCAATAGAGGCAGCAGATGCATGTAATTTGCTTGACGAGGCGGAAATCAACAGGAACGAACCTATAAATAATGGCATGCTACTTTTAGCAAATGAAGAGTTTGATAAGGAAACTGGGGGATATCAAAGTGAATCAGACGCTGAGGAGGAAAAGTTGGAAGATGAACCTTCACCTTTAGAAACACTTTCCAAGAAAAGAAAAGCCTCCACAAAACTTCGGAGCTCAAAGTAAGTCATGCACTCTACTGTACCTTTTGTTTTTGTTTTAGATATATGGTACACTAAGGTACTTTAGGTGTGGAATCATATAATATACGTTGTACCGTAGATGGTTTTAGATGCTGCTGAATCCCATGAAATTGTGACACTTCCCATTTTGGGATGTCCATGAAAATTGCGAATTTTCCTTTATTAGAAAATTTTCGAGCTATTGCTACATCTTTGCCCTGTTAGTAATATTACAAAATAATGTTGCATTATTTTGTGGGATTTACTGGGTTTGTTTGGTTTTATTGCATTCCTGGCCAACTAGATTCAGTTACTTTGTCATTATTGCAAGACTTCTGACAAATGTTAGTAGACTTTATCAAATCATGGACACTTCTTTTTGTGGGATGGAGGCGTTATTAGCAGTTCGAGAGGATATTTGTAGGACGAAAGAGACAGGGTGAAAGTGTGGAACTGCATTTGAGAGAACGTATAAAGGGTGCCAAATTCCTTACCAATTTTATGTAACGTAAATATCTTAATGTTGCTGAGGTAACTTGGTGTTGGTTTACATTGGTTGCCCTAATGTTTTGTGGGTAAATTTATATTATCCCTCCTTCCTGAAATTGGAGTCCGCACTAGGCTTTTGATATTCAAGCTTGTGATGTGTTCGGTTCCAAGTTTATATGACGCATATGGAACTAGATAAAATTTTCTTGAAATTATAATTGATGATATAGATTTTCAGGTCAAAACTTGGTGTTTTTGCCTTTGAAACTAATTTTGGGAGCAAGGGAGTTATAGTTTTTCTATTCTGAAAAATCTTGTGCATGGATCAGAGATGTCTCTCAATGTAGCAAGGTCATGTGTCTGCTGATCAAGGTGCACGTAGCTCAATCCAGGTTTACTTGCTGCTGGCTCAATTATCATGTGATTCCATGAGAGGAACCATAGGGCACTGCAGCATTTGTATGGTCCAACTGCCATCTGATTCTCGGAAATACTATAGTTGGTTTAAATTGCAAGTATCTTTTGCATGAAACCTAGTTTGGAGGCTTTGCAAATTGTAAGCGGTTCAAATATAAACTCTACCATGAACATGGAAGTTGCTGGGCCATGCCCAGATCTGATCCATAAATACTTTTCTCACTGTTGGTGCTTTTCCTTCAGAAAGGTCCTTTTTTAAATTTATTCTTCGAATTTCCTTGGGGTGTGTGTGTTACTTGTGTCTTCTTTTTTGAATCATAGGAACAAAAAACATCGATCAGTGGTGATGAATGATGTTAAAGATGAAATTGCAGCAGAAAACGACGACATAAATAATGATGAATGTCTTCCCATGAAAATCATCAGCAAGAAGATTAAAGCAAACAAGGAGAAGGGGAGCGATGAAACAATAATTGTAAAGGTGAAATCTTCCCCCAAAACAAAGAGGTATTTCACAATCATGCTGTTGTGTATGCATATATTTTTAAGTTTCATGGTTGGTGCTTTTCCTTTTTAAAGGCTCCTTACTAAATTTGTTCTTGGAATCTCTTTGGGTGTTTGGGTTACTCATGTTTTCTTTTGTGGATCATAGGAAGAAGAAACACCTTTCAGGGGTGGTGAGTTGTGCCGAAGATGATGTTGTGACAGATGAAATTGACAATGTTAGTAATGGTGAATCTCTTCCCGGGAAAATGAGCAAGAAGAAGAATAAACCAAATGAGGAGACTAACAAGGGAAATGCTGAAATAAATGATGAAAAGGTCAAATCTTCTTCCAATGTGAAGAGGTAATTCATAATCTTGAATCTTTGAATCACCATGTATGTTACATAATTTATTGTTTCAATTTCTTACTAGACTTGGTCCTGTTTCTTTTCTAAGATAAAATGCTATACATCGCAAATCGATATAAATACCAAGGGGATGGGGGGCGGGGTGGTGGAAGGAGGAATACTATCTTTCTTGTTATCTGTTTGAGTAATTCTTCATTCGTCCATGTTGCATAGGAGTGAGCGTCTTCAAGACAATGTTGAAGGAGTTGAACACGCATCTACTCCACTTGATGGGGCTAAAAAGGTCTTTGATTCTTCTGTTTCTTGATTCAGCTTATTAGATGAATTAAAAACTTTTTGTTGGGTGGCCCCATAACTAGTGGCCAACTGGGTTTCAAATTTTTCATGTGGTCCTGTTTTCATCCTTACTCATGCCCCCTCAGGGCATTTTACCTACATAATAAACGAATATATTATTTATTGCTTGTTATGCTATCTCAAGGCTCCTAGATTGCTGTCGTGACTGGTTTACGTGTATGTAGATACATATGTATGTACATCTATGTTATTGATAGTAACAATGTAGGAGTCGCCTTAGGTTGTGGAAAGGTATTTCATAAAGATTTCCTAGTTGTTGGTATTAGGTACTTTGGCATTGACATTTTGCCAAGCAGCAAAGCATATACTGTGATGAGATTTTATTTCATTGAAAAGATTGGTGGCTAGTTCTGATAGAAAAGTAGAAATAATGGCTTCAGTTGCACTTGGATGCAAAACTTTGATTGATATGAATAGTAGTAGGTGCAATGAGGACTTCACTTGTCTTAGGAATACCTTGTTGCTGACCATAGACTAGGAAAGATATTCTCCAATTAAGTATCTGATTACACAATATCTGCCTATCTGGCTAATCATAAGTAAAATTGTTGGTTTTTTATACAATTCAAGTTAGCTACTGCAGTCATGAGTGCCATGATACCAATTAACTTTTTTGGTATGAATACTAGGTCCCCAGTAGAAGTGCTAGAAGGAAAAAGGCTAAGAGACAATGGAGGCGGGAACTTGCTAAAATTTCACAAACGGTAAGTTGTTATTTGAAGTGGTTTTCCCATGAACTGCTAGAGAACTCGATTTTTCATCTCTGGCTTCCAGTATCAGTTGTATTTCATCACCTGCCATCTCAATTTGCAGCCTGAAACTCATCTGGAGCCAGAAGTATCCAAAGTCGACAACAAAGAGGCTAATGGCCATCCGAAGGGACCTGTAAGTAATTTTTTGTTTAAAAATGAATGTCTAGGTGATATGTATGTGCCGTGTTCCCCAGTTCTAAGATGTCATATCCATTTATGAATGAATAAATTTTTGTCGATTAGCAGGTAAAGCAGGATCAGTTGCCTACAAAAGTTGTGCATAAGAACATGATTAAACAGGAAGAAAGAAACTCTAATCACAATGTGGGTACTGTACTTGTTCCTTGTGTAGTCAGGCCAGGACATATTCGCTTTGAACCTCTTGACGAAGGTATGTAATGTCTAATACTCATAAGGATGAAAATTGTTACTTCATCATGCATTAGTACATGACAAATGAATTGAGTTGTAAAGCAACCATTCTATGATTAATTGGCTAGTCTTTAAATCTCTCCATGTTATATGGGTTGGTGGATACTGAGTTTATTTAAAGTCAGAAACAACAATCTGATTTGTAATGGTAGGAAGAGTTGAGGAAAAGGTGACGTAAAAATGACCAGTGCTGGTGAAGTAAATTTTGTCTCGTTTTATACATTTGATCAATAATTAAACATTCTCGTCGAACTATGTGCCGGTGAAGTAAATTTGTTCTAGTTGCTACTAATAATCACGGAAACACTTTTTTACTTCTGTGGTCAAGTACAAGTAGGCCACTTTTCTGAAAGATTAACATCAAGATTTTAATCCAAGTAGTTTGCTAAGTCCAACTATTTTGTATGAAATTTTCTCGGTATGAAGCTACCGGCGTTCTTATAGGTTGTAACTACTTAAGTATTAGTTTTTTTGGGATCTTGTTATCCTGCATGTCATTTCTGAGTGCTAACACTGTTTCCTGTTTCTTGCAGATGAAGATGTAAAGCAGATCGAAGTACCAGAGGTATGTTTCCCATGCTTATCATCTATAGGTTTACTACTTATGTTTTCTCTTTCTGGACTAGGGATTATTACATGGGTTCTGATGATCTACCAATTTGATTAACTTTCTACTATTTTTGTTTTCACAAGTCTGTTGGTGAATTTGATGATTAAGGGGCCGTTTGGTTGGTTTTCCATCAAGTCATGTATGGATTAATCTGTCTGTATAGATTTGGATGGTTTTTGTTTGGGAGAGTTTTTTCATAGAATAGAACGAGTGTGTTTTTTAATTGTAAGGGGTGGGTTTGGAAAAACTTGGCTTTGTGCATAAAGATCCCCTCTAGAAGCTTACTGAATAAGCCACTTTCTATATCATTAAGCCACTACCAAGAAGTCATGTATAGCTGACCGAATAAGCTTTGTTCCATTAAGCTGCTAACAAAATGGCCCTAACTTTCACTGTAAAAATTTAATTCTCCCTTGCGGAGTTCATTTGAGTGTTCTCCTAACTAGTTCTGTAGTCGAACCAATTGGTGGGTGAGTATTATGATGTAATCATATGAATGGGTCTTCTCATCAATAGCTAGAACTGTTAAACCTATCACACCTATTAGTATGTGACTGTCTAAGGTATGTTGTCATTTGAGTCGATAATTTCAACTTTCGATCTTTGAAGTGTTCAAATTGCTCTTCTTTCAATTGCTGAGTTCTGCTTCAGGTAGCTTTTCAGTGGAATGGAATCACCAGCAAGAAAAAGGGTCAAAAATGGGGTTTAGAGAAGTCTTCAACTTTTCGAAGGGACGACTCTCCAAAAGCAAACACAGGACCTTCCACAATGTTGAGTGCCGACACAGAAGTACCTGTGATTGACCTCAATGATTTTGACAAGCTCCCTTTGTGCACCTCACCTAAGGTCTTTTTCCTTCTCCGCATGCAAGCACACACATTAATACGTGAATTGACACTCATATTCTTGTAATTTAATGGTATTTGTATGAATGGTTATTTATACTTACGCTCTAGATTTTACCATCATTTTTCTCAGCTAAAGTGTTCTTGCAATTTGCAGGAAGGTGATGTTATTGCATACCGTCTTCTGGAGTTAACTTCTTCTTGGACCCCTGAGCTCTCTTCCTTCCGGGTACAACTTTTACTAGAAGCCATGGTTATGCAAAGAAGTCTTTGCTATGTGCCTTCTCTTTTATGGTTAAAATCAACTTCCATTGCAGGTTGGAAAAATATCATTCTATGATGCCAGTAACATCATTCTGATGCCGGTGCCGGAATATCCCATTATTTTCGATAAGATGGATGAGGATGGGCCAGACAACTCTCTTTATAAAGAAGATGGAAGTTTAGAGGTAGTCAAAAGGTTTCCAAATGTCTTCTCTTACCGAGAGCATTGGCTTTCAACAGGAATGAGAGGTGTATTTTTTGTGTCTTAACTTAAAACATGCTCTGTGTGTAGATCAAATTTGAAGCTCTTGTTGACGTCCGTTCCGTCAAGCAAAGTAACTCGGATGCTATGAAAGCAGTCAATAATGGAGTTCAGCAAACTCAGGGAGCTGATAAAAATGCTGCATCCAATATATCTAACAGAAATAACAACAAAGAAACTCTCTCCAAAGACCCAAGTTCAGGTATATTGCTCAACTTCTCTACAAACAACTTTAATGTAGTAAAGTTACCCTTACAATAAATCCTGTGAACCATATTTGCTAAGAATGTTTAACCCTACACAAAAATAAAAAATTAATAGAAACATTTGTCGAAAATGACCATTGCTACAGTAAATATTGTGAACCAAACTTGCTAAGTTCCATAAAAAAAGGGTATGTTGCATTTTTATGGTCCATCTCTAGAGGGAAAACATGATGGTTCTGGGGTATGGAATGTTTTTAAGGGTGCGTTTGGTACACTGGACAAAACAGAACAAGGATCATGGATCCACGTATGGCAAGGCTTTTATAACAACAGGCATGTTCCACCCCCCACCCCATGGAATAAGGCGGAACAGATTATAGACCTATATTTTACCAATATAACCTATATTTTACCAATATAACCTCAAAATAAAACAATTTTTTTTTTTTCTAAACATCAAATCCACCTCCCTCTTTAATTTTATTTATTGTATTTTATTCTCTTTAAACTTTTATTTTACTGTCCTCAAAATATTATTTTTATACGGTTTCTATATTTTGATAAATTTATGTAATTTATTAAATAGTAATTATAATAAAATAATATAGAAAAGGCATAAAAAATTGAAAACTACATAAACTTTTTTATTTTGGTGTCATTTTAATCGTCTTGACGAAAACTTTGTAATGGTATATTTTGTTATACAAAATAATTATTTTTATTATAATGTAATAAATTACATAAATTAATCAAAATATATAAAATATATGAACAACTCATTAGGGGTAAATTAGTCATTTTATTTGTACTGTCCAGTTCTGTCTCGCCAAACGCTAAACATTTGTCCTATTCTGCATGTCTGGATACAAAAACGCACCCTAAGAGACTAGGATTTTGAAGGATTTGGAATCTTTTATGTGTTTGGTTTGTAGAATGTAGAATGGACTTGAATTCCACTCTTTACAAAAAAATTATAAAAACAATTAAATTACCTTTTTATTAATTGATTATTATAAAACAAGTGTTTGTAACATATTCTAAAACATTGTTACAAACAAATCCTATAAACTCCCGCGAAATACCAACCACCCCTTGGGATTTCTAAATCCCATGTTTGTGGGATTTCCATTCCGGACTTCCCTTTAAACCAATCGTGTAATTGGAATGGATTCCAATTCCAAATCCCACCAAATCGAGCAAACCAAACGGGACCTTAGATAATATAAAGATATGATAGATTGACAGTAGCAAGTATAAAAAATCTTGACACATAATTACCAGTTGTCGATTATAACTTTGTGATTATGGGGCGTGGAAGATCCAATTCCTTTATGTTTTTTGGACAGTGGTGGCGAACAAAGAACATGACTCGTGGGATGAACTGAATGAGGTTTTAAGTGCAAAAAAAGCAGAATTGTTGGAGAAGAAGGAAGAGATGAAGAGGGATTCGGGGTGGAACCGATGGTCATATAGAGCATTAAGAGGTAGCGCACTCGGTCCAACAATGGCGTTGTTAAGATCAAAAAATGACGTATAAAGTAAGTCATCGTAATCTTGTTCCATATATATGATACAAGAAAGTGTGGTTCAGCTTCAGTTCAGCTGTAGAAATTGACCTCTAATATTTGGTTTGAAACTGAATTTTGCCCTAAATGCATGTTTTATATATGCTCATGCTCTTGCAGTTTGGAATCCTGATCATCTTTGTGTTATATTTGCTTTCCATTCCATGATAAACTAGTTTTTGGGGCTGTTTTTGGTTTTCCATGAAGTCCTATATGGATAAAATTATCATTGTGGATTAATCTGTCTGTATAGACCGTGAAAGTTTTTGTTTGGGAGGGACAAGTTTGGTAAGCTTTCTGCATAAAACTCCCTCCTGGAAGCTTATTGAGTAAGCCACTACTAAACATTCATGTGTAGTTGACCGAATAAGTTGTGAATCTCATTAAGCCCATTAAGCTACTAACAAACATGCCCTTTCTTTGCTTACAACACAAACCCTCTATAACCGTAAGGCACGAGGGGTAGCTTAACTAGTAAGATCTTGGGGTTGTTCTACATAAGTTATGAGTGAAAGTCTTCTTAGACAACCGAAGGGTTTGTCTTGTTGTTAACTTCACAACCCCATAAGATTAGTCGAGGCATTAAAATGTTCTTGTTTGAAGTTGTTGATCTAAAACAATAATAAACATTTAGTTATTGATCGTAATTTTTAGAGCCCATTACTCGTAATTATTGAGGGATTTTATAGACATTTTGAGTACTACACATCATTCTTCCAAGCGGATACATAATCTTGTATCGATGCATTCCATAAAAAAATACGTTTCATAATCGTATGAGATATGTTCTCATAATTCGCTCATTTTGTTGACAAAATAGTCATTAATTTGTCATAACTATGAGATAATTAGGTATTTAAGTAATAGTCGGACATTTATATCGTATGCAAATATTATTTTGGAAAGGTGTCTTGGGCGATGTCCAGACTAATCCCAACAAATTGTAACTCTGATAAATTCAATGCCGACCACAATTGTTGTGCACGTCTGGAATCGAACTTAGGGCAGATGAGATATTCAACACATCCACCTTGGCTTTAACCACCAAGCCACAAGCCTTACGGTTTTATAACAATAAAAAACTAGATCGATCTTGTAGTTGGGACCATCGGCGAGATGGTCCCGTAACTGGTCTGGCCCGAACGATCCCAAATTAACCCTAAATCGGTTTGAGCATCATTCGGTTCCGGTCTATTTCTTTATAAATTGTTTTGAGATGATTGATTTATAGATAATGTATAGAAAAAAGGAATAAAAGTTTGTGTATATGTTACCCTCCCTAAATCCTTCATTGGATTTATTGGGTTCATTTGGGGTTTATAACTAATAAGCCTTGAAACAATAAAGTTACCAAAGAACATGATATGTTTATAAGCATAGAGATTCAGCAAATCACCTAACAAGAAAATCACCACCAATCAACAACCATTAACCACCTAATACTACCACCGGCGCCACCGTTGCTGCCATCACCAACACAAGAAACACCGCCCGACACTCGAACATCCAAATCATGTTGTTTATCGGCAAGCAAGCTCAGATTTGCTTCAGTTCTTTCGTGTTCGTGTCAAACCGTTTTGACCCATTTAGCGGGTTCTTCGAACATCGTCGTTCTAGGAGGAGCGAGATTAAAGGATATAAGTTAATCAACTTTCTTGAATCGTTTAACGAGAAAAGAGAACAAATCTGATGATGATTCCAACTCTTTATGGCTACGGTCCATTGTAACGAGCTCTTTCACGACACCGTTGATGGACCTTTTCCTCAATCTTTCCCACCCACTTTGTCTCGCCGGCAAACACATCTCGTGGTGGTTGCTCGTGATTGCCAATGGCGGAACCACCCCACCGTTGGTGGCTCTGTCGAAAATCTCAAAGTCTAGATCGTAATCAACGACTCTCCTTTCACCTAAACCACCTCGAACTTCCATCTCGTGTTCTTTTACACTCGAGATTGCCCACCAGAAGTCCGCCGGTTCTTCCCCTTCTATGATCCTCAAAACCGGACCAATCGCCTTTTCGTATCTAATAACCCGAGCCGCCGCTAAACTCGCACTTTCAAACATCAATGAAACACAACTCTTTCCGACCCACATGTAAACATTATTCGGCACATGAACAATAAACGCTCCACGCGAATCCAAAGCGTTCGCGTTAGGTTCTGTTAACAGTTTCGGCACGAGATGAAGGGGGGAATACGACGAATACGGAGCGATCCTGAACATTCTTAGAGCGGAATCTGGGCTTACCGGCACGGCATGGACTCGTTTCTGGCACTGCAAAAGCTGGCAAGCGAAACCCATGTTTGGATTCGTGACTCCTCGAGCCGCTTTCACTCGTCGAAAAGATTCTTCGAAACTCCAACCTTCACTCCACATTAGATATGCAATAACCAGAGAGGATGATCTTGATACCCCTTGGCAACAATGAACAAAAATCCTTCCTTTTTCCTCGCGGACGTCCTCAAAGTAGTCAAAAACATCATAAAGGATACTAGTGATGTCCTCATTTGGGCTATCTCGAATCCAAAGTGTTCTATACACAAAATCTTTCTTGAAATACTCGGGGCATACGAACCCGACACAATTCAACACATGGGTGATTCCGTTTCGGCAAAGAACCTCACGGTTCTTGGCAACGGAATCGCTCCCGAGGAATACGTGATCGATGATTCTCGAGCATTCTTTATCGAAATAAGCAAGCTTATCTTTCTTGAATTCGAATCGGGATCGATCAACATTTACGGGAAGAGGGGCGGGTTTGGATACGGATCGAGGGGTGGCAGCGATATTCGGCCAAATGCCGAGATCGTCGGAACCCGCCTTGGGCCACTCGTCCGCTTTTGGCCGGGAAACCGAAAGGGGTGGCAGACATGATCTTGCCTTAAGCCAAAGTGATTTGGGGATTTTTGGGTTCGGTTTTACAGGTGAAATGCCGGCGATAGCCCATGAAACTGACCGAGAATATGTTTTCCGATCATCACCTCCGGCTGCGACAGGTGGCGGTGGCGGCAGTGGGGTGGTATTATCTTCTTCCACTAACATCCCAAATTTTGAACCAAACTATCGGGAATTCGATCGAATAAACGAAATTGGTTCATCAATTCTTCTTAAATTACTTCAATTCCTCATTCAAAACCCTAGATTCAACAAAAATGGCATAGAAAAATGGATTCAAAGGGCGGAGCAGTTTGTACTTACTAGAAGGTTGGACTATGGAAGAACGAAGAACCCTAATAGAAAATCTACAGTAATTGAAATCGAAATGTACAAACGGAATCGAGAAAGGGTAAATTTGCAAAAAAAATTGATTACTTTTTGAAACAGATTTCAGGGAGGAAGCCAATTTTGACCATAAAATGGTCAAAGTCCGAAGCTCGTGATTCAAGTTTCCTTAGTTCCCGGCTTGCATCCATATGAATAGATTTTGTTAGAAAAAATTAAATATATATATTATTATTTTAAGTATATAATATTTATATATGACAAATGCAATAAATAAACTCACGAACCCTCATCATCTTTGGTGAGGTTTGAATCTCTGGTCTTCCAAGAGACTAAAGACTACGATACTGTTAGACCAATGATCAAAATTCAAAATTATTTGTGGGGAAATTGATCAAAATAGTCAATTTTTTTAACATTTTTTTTCCAGTCACTTTTTCAATTAAATTTTAATTTAACTAGAATTTATGTAAATATCTTATGTATTTACGTAAACTCAATTTTTAGATTAAAAATAAAAAAAAAACTAGATTTTTTGTGTAAATATTTATATTTAAAATTTTACGCAAGATCCAAAATTTTGCACAAGAATTTAAATTTTTGGGTAAAGAATCATGCATGAGGGTTTTTTCCCCTTTTTATGTAAATGCGTAAAACATCTATATAAAGACTGATTATTTTGGGTAAAAGTTCAAAAAAGTGACTAAAAAATGAAATAAGATTGATTACTTCAAGGCAGTTTTTTGTATTTGTGTTTTTCTTGTAATTTTCATGACAAAGGGGCATTATAAATGAAGTGACCAAAGGGTCTATATGAGTCATTGACCCTCTAGAAGATCAAAAGTTCAAACCTTACCAAAGATGAGGAGAGTATGTGAGTTTATTTGTATAAAATCAATATAAATACCTGCGTAAATTACGAAATTTTTCTTTGGTTTATATGAAAATTATAGATCAAGTTCCTCAAACCAACATGTTATTATTGTGGTTTCAATTTTGTTTTTGGATCGAGTATTTGTTTCTAACTCCGTCAACCTTACTTTCGTTAAACTGGGGACGTTTTGGTCTTTTACACATTAATTTCATTTTCTTAAAGGAGTTAGAGGTAGAGATCCAATCTATAATAAAACCGAAACCAATATTTCATTTTAAGGACTTAATCTACAATTTTCATATAATCATAGGGACGATATTTGTAATTTACTTTAAATATTTATAAAAATATATCCAAACAAACGATTAATTAAATGCTATGTGTTTACTGTTTTGAAACTGATTAACATGACAAATATATTCCGATATGATATGTAAAGTATGTTATACATATAAAACACAATTTTAATTACTGGATTCACATATCGAATTGTTGTTAACTATGATAAGGCGTGCTTATAATGTAAAATCAGTGTATGTTGGTAGAGCTGTTTATAACATGTTGTTCAAATATAATGACCTAAATCATACTGTATGAAAGTTTGAGACTCATGAAGAGTCATGTTTTTACAGATATATAAATATGATAAAAATTATATCCATAACTGTATAGATCAAATGGATATAATATATGATTATATGCAAATTGTTACGGTCTATGTATTGCCATAAAAATAAATAAATATTTTTTTAAATAATTTATACAATATTATAAAATATTTGACAAAAACTCTTAAAACTATTTTTATGTACGAAATACTGTTTATTGATACATATTGCTTAAAGTTTAAGATTATAAATAAATTGTGCGTAAGTACAACTTATTAAATTTCTATGTGTTGAATTTGTGTAACTAATTACAAATAAACATAATCAAATACATAATAAATATCTCATTTTAAATATATAATTAGAATAATAATTGAGTTCTAAGAGAATAGCTAATTAATATCTTTATAAAAAATCATATTGTTAAATCATAAATAAATTACTTCGTTATCAAATATAAATTAAATTATAATAAAAAAATTGAATTAAAAAAATTACACAAAAAATGAGAATTTTTAAATAGTTAATTTGATACTGATATTGATATATTTTTTTAAAGTTTTTATGATATTTTTAAAATTTTATTTTATTCAAAATAAAAATATTGTCTTTTTTTAAAAGCACATAACACCGTATTATATCGACAAAATCAGAGAATAAAATAAAAAAATAAAATTTATAACTTTTGTATGGGCGATGGATTACAAAGGCCCAAAAGTAAAGCCCATATATCTTAACCCATATGGATTTGAATATCTGGACTCGGGTTCGGAGTTCATCTATGTCTCCTCTCTCCATCTTGTTCACCGTCTGCTCTCCGGCCGACCAGGTATCTCGCATTTCTTTCTGTTCATCTCTATTGCGTCTGCGTGTTTGCATTTGTGGCTAGACGATCCAAATCGATTCTATAAATCACATTCCGATTCATTTCTTTTATACAGGTTACCAATTAGAGCATAATTCGTCTTCGAGTTTGTTTTTCATGCTCGGAGTTCTGTTAGTCTGATGATATGTATATCTTGAGATACCCAGTTGGATATGTATAGAGCTCTTGGTAGACATCGGCTCATATACCGTTCGCTTATATCAAGCTACGTTAAAACTGGTCTAATTGACAAAGCCCTCCAAGTGTTCGACGAAATGACTCAATCGGATTGTAGAGTTTTCAGCATTGACTACAACCGTATTATTGGTGTTTTGGTATGCCATTCTCGTTTTGAGTTGGTGGAATTGTATTACGATGCCATGATTCCAAAAGGGTATTCTTTAAATTCGTTTACATACTCGAGGTTTATATGTGGTTTATGTAAAGTTAAAGACTTGAGCTTGGTTGATAAACTTTTGAAAGACATGAATAATATAGGAGCTGTGCCTGACATGTGGGCGTACAATATGTATTTGAATGCTTTATGTTCGGGGGGTTTGGTGGACATGGCTTTAAGGGTGTTGGAAGATATGGCTGAAACGGGGAGAAAGCCTGATGTGGTGAGTTACACTACGGTTATTAGCGGTCTGATGAGGGCTGAACGATTTGATGAGGCTGTTCAAATGTGGCAGACGATGATTCAGAAAGGCTTAAGACCGGATGCTAATGCTTGTAGGGCACTTGTATTGGGTTTATGTGGTATTGGGAAGGTTGATTTGGCTTATGAATTGACAGTAGGTGTCATGAAACTTGACTTTAACACTTCGGTGTATAATGTTCTCATTCATGGCTTTTGTAGAGGTGGTCGCCTTGATAAAGCACAAGCTCTTATGAGCTTTATGAGGAAGAATGGGTGTGCACCTGATTTGGTTACCTACAATGTGTTGTTAAATTATTGTTGTGACGAGTTGATGTTGGAGGAGGCTGAAAAGCTGATACAGACAATGGAGCGGAGTGGGATGAAGCTTGATAGTTACAGTTATAACCAAATTATCAAAGGTTTTTGCAAAGCTAATCGTATTGAAAAGGCATACATGTTGATGGTGAGGAAGATGGAAGTCAAAGGTGTTGTTGATGTTGTATCTTATAACACAATCATTAGAGCACTCTGCAAGGGTTCTCACACTAGGAGGGCGTATGAGTTATACGAGGAGATGGGCCGTCAAGGAATTCCTCCTGATGTTGTTACATTTACCATTCTTATAAAAGCTTTTCTTAGAGAAGGTAGTTCCAATGTGGCAAAGAAGCTTCTTGACAAAATGACAGATATGGGTTTGTTACCCGATCGTGTATTATATACGACCATTGTTGATCATATGTGCAAGACAGGGAGAATATCGATGGCTCACACCATCTTTTGTGATATGATAGAGCACGGAATCACCACTGATGTTGTTTTTTACAATGCTCTCATTAGTGGGTTATGCAAGGCTTCAAGGGTAAGTGAAGCCATGCATCTTTTTGAGCAAATGAAAGTGGAAGGTTTGTATCCAGATGAAGTGACCTTCAAATTGATCATTGGAGGACTCATACAGGAAAAGAAGCTCTCATTGGCTTGTATGGTGTGGGATCAGATGATGGATAAGGGTTTTACTCTTGATAGAGATATTTCAGAGACTCTTATTAATGCCATCCATTCAAAAGATGCATCTGGCATAAGTACAGGAAAAGGTTTGTAATTTTGTGATGTCTCTATCAATTCATATACCAATTCTATCTTAAAAAAAATTCCACTCAACTATTCACATGAAATTTCAGGTTGAAATATACGATTTAAACTTTGGCACGAGAAGAGAACCGTCTGAATACATGCCACTCTAAAGTCAGCCTTGTTGCTACCTTATCTTTGCAATGAACTGCAGGCTGAGCAAGGTAATCAAGTTTTAACTTCTAGTAACGACTCACAGTCTGCAAATTATGTGTGGTCTTGGCCTTCAAGATGAAAAGAACACATTAGAGATTCACTTGTTCATGATCATAAACCAGTCAAATTAATTATAGATTGTTTAGTGTAAGTTAGAAAGATGATCTAGCTGCAATATCCGACTATGCACATGAAGTACTGCTGAAATATATGTTTTGTACATATGGATCTTTGGTCTCATGTAAGGAAGGTTTTCAATATCCTTGTTAGGCTGTGTTTGGTACATTGGACTGGACACAAGACAAAACTTACTATTCCATGTCCGGGGTGAAACAGGACAGGACAAAGACTCATTGTTCCATGTTCGCAACATAGGGCAGGAACAGAGACAGGGACTGGATGGGAACAAAAAAGGCTTTTTTGTTCCACCAAAATAGGTGGAACAAGATGGGGGCAAGGATGGGACCAAACTAAAAAATCACCATTCACCAATCTATCATCATTGGATATAAACCTAATATGGTATTTGGTTTGATGGTTACCATCTCCCATCTCCTTCGCCATCACCATCAGCGGCCACTGCTGACCACCTCCATAATCACCATCATCGGCCACCTCTACCTCCTCCCCACCTCTTCCACAACCACCACCACTGTCAGCTGCTACTGCTGTCCTCCATTTCCACTGCTCACCACCGCCCTGTCCAGTCCAATCTTGTTCTTTTGTCCTGGCCAGTCTAGTTTAGTCTTGTCTGAATACCAAATGCTACCTTAGGGATTTAGATATCTGTTCCTTTTCTTGTATTTTAAGCATTGGCCAGGGATGAAAATAACATTGTGGTCAATTGACATTGTGAGCTACCGAAAAGGTCCCACATTTATTAAAACAATAATTAATTCTTGGAATATTTTTCTTTTGCTTTAAGCCTGGTCATTAATCTCAATATCAAAAGATGGCATCTTGGTTCACAGAAAGATTGCAGCTTATACCCTTATTAAGTGCTTATTGAAGTTCCCAGAAGTGGTTTCTTAGTGCTGCATTTATAGGACCAGCCTGTTAGGATAAATACACAAGCCTGGTCTGCAAATGGTAACTGAAAATCCAATCATTAAACAGTTCTGAATTGAATAATAGGTAAATTATTTGGTTTCAATAAAATCAATTAAAATTTGCTTTCTGACAGATAATATTTTGATGTGAATTCGAATATACCTATATTCAATCTGATTAAATATCTGATCAATTGTTATTCCGAATTTGAGTGAGTATCTGGTTTTGTAGTTTAATCTCAATATGTTGGGCTAAAATATCTTATACACATACTTGAATAGTTAGATACATACATGTCTTATGTCGAATACGCATTCATCTATGTATGTGTGTGTGCACTTGCACTTGCACATGCATGTGTTGATATATGTAATATATAGGCCAAAGTGCAACAAAGTTTGTTTTAATTCCTATTTAGTGTAACGATTAAATTTTTTTCTTCTCAATTAAGTGTAACAAGCGTTCAATTCTTCCTATTACATACCCATTTTGACCAGTGGATCTTGTAACTATTGATGACGTAGACGCCAAATTGTCAAGTTATATTGTAAATTTATTACATGGAAAAATGTCGCATCAAAATCAACCAATGTCGTGTAAGCTTAAAACCCATTTATTACATTGAAAGTTTTCTTTACAATCCAAATCATGCCTAATTTTTCTCACATTCAAAGTGTTTGACCAAATCTGGATCATCCACTTTCTACTAAACATTTCTTGTGAACTTGACCTTTTTGGGACCTTTTTCATATATGTATATAATAATATTAACCCAAGAAGTTAGAAAATGGATTTTGTAGTGGTAGTTTTGTCTTTTTAAGAATATGGGTAGGAAAATTGAATTCATTCCCGTCTATGTTGGAATGATGAAATCCATGGTTGGTGGAATGTTTGGAATTCAATTCCATTCCATGGGTAAACCAAATTTGCACCTTACTCTTACTCCGTGCGGATGTATTGGGTTTGTTTGGTTTAGTTTGGCTTATGAAACCGCATTTTAAGTTGTAACTATTTTCAATTTGTATCAGGTCGGGTTTACGCATGGCTTTTCTAAAGATCGTCCGGTCCAGAAGAGTATCATTCAGGTCCACAACCAATATCGTTATCCTTCCCTCCTGGAGCGGCATCACCGCTGCCACCACCACCACCACCAACAAAACGAGTGCCGATCAGCATTACTTTGAGATATCATCAAAAAAGAACTGCCACCAAGACATCATCATCAGGATCAGAAAACCCTAATCGAGTAGAAGAGAAATCGGCACTCTCCGTCGTCCTCTCTCATTATTGTTCCATGGTCCCGGTTTTGAGACGAAGAGGTTATACGTTGTACCTAGAAGAATTTATGGGCTTGAATTCGTTTAACTCGTTTATTGGCTCGAGCTTGATAATTTTTATATATTGATTGTATGATTTATGAACATTTTAACATGTTTGGCTTGAAAAAATGTATCGAGCTTTCGGGCCAAATCGAACATTGTTGTTATGAAGCTCAATTAACTTAGTTAAAGAAACTTTATTTTGTGTTTAAGATCGACTCGAGTACAATAATTATTAAGTTCGAATCATTGGGGATTTTTTGCAACACCACAAAGCAAAAAAGCCGAGCCAATAACTTCAAATTTAATTTAAAACCATGGTGGAAGTTATTGGTAACTCATAACTTAAAGTTTATAAGAAGCTTACATGTCTCATTCTTTTATGTGTATAAATTTTAATTTTTTATGTAATGTTTTTATATAATATGTATATAAATGCCAATTTTACGTTTCAACGACATATAAAGGTAAAATATTTTTAATTGTTACATTTGTATAAGGATAACATAAAAAACGTACTTCAAGCACAAATATATCAATTATAATACTTAATAAATGTAACTGATGGAGGGTTACCCCTTTATAAATTCGGGGATTCCCCGTTAAACCAACATCGGGTATCGGTTCCACATCGGATGCGGGTTTTTTGCCATCCCTACAATAAGTTCATAACCAAATCCAATTGCAAGTCGTTAGCAAAGTGTATATAATCCACACCACAATAAATCGATATGCAAATCCAAAGCAATCGATATCCGGTTAAGGCCCAGCCTGCTAAAAATGACCGTCTTTTTAGGACCGGTTAAGGCCCGATCCTTGTGACGTCGATACCTTCGGTACAAGAAAAACGAACACCAAAAATCACACACTTCATTCGAGATTTGCGGTTCCCAATTTCGAGCCTCAAACAGACCGATCACAGAAACTGTCTAAAACCTGATACAATTCACACGTCAACTTTTCATATCTGCTGTACAATAAATCAACAACACGGAACAACCGTTTATAAGAAAGACTCAGAAAAAGAATGTGCTAAAGTTCTACCATTTTTTAAGTGTATGGGAAAAAAAGAAAGAAAACAAACTGGAAAACACGAACGCTATCAGAGAAGAGGTTCAGAAAGCTCCATTTCATTTGAAGTACGTTGAACGGTGTCGGGTTGGTGGGGTCCAACAGCGTCCAAACCGAGCCACTGCCACGGCCAACACATGTATCTAGATCTCTTTCCATTGCTTGAGCTTTTCCGTGTATCGAGTTCTTCAAGTTGACGAGTCAACTCTTCCAGGCGTTCCCTCAAACGAGTAGCCCTCGTGTCTGCCAATTTCAGTGATGTCTCTGCCGCGTCTCTAGCAGCCATGGCGGCGGATGCTGTTTCCTCTTTGAATTTTAGCTTTTTTTCTGACTCTATCACAACCTGCTTTGCTTCTTCCAGTTCTTGGCGTATGGTCGATAACTGCAGCCATGGTAGCAGACCATTTAGATCATCATAGGAACAGTGGGTTGATGCTACATATACTTTTACTAGTTATAATGCAGAAGAAGTCGTTGTTCTAGTCTCTAGCAGGTGCAAAAAATTTGTCCAAGTTCGATGATATGGGATGCAAAAAGCAGTCTTTGGCCAATCATCAGGATTAACAGCTTTGTATTACCCACCGGGGGGGAGAGGGGGGGAGAGGGGGGGGGGCTTAACCCTTTGGGGTTGAGGTCAGGTCTGCATACATCCTACTCCTCCCATACTAGGGGAGGGGAGGACCTATAAAGGCCCCAGTGGGGTCCAGTGCACCTGCTCAACCAATTTTCACTAGTAGAAATTTTTCAGGTATGAAAAATGCACACGCTAAAGTGTCTCGGGATATTAGAAAATACAAGGGGGTTCAACCAAAAAACAGAAAAAGTCCTCAAAATCAACCAAGAAATTTTTTTAAAAAAATCCTCGAAAAAGTGAAATTCGGCTAAAAACACATCGAGTGACTTTGCGGGCCTTTGATCCACCTTGTCAGCAAAAATCTTGGATCCATCACAGTTCGAAACTCTATTTTCGAGTGGGATATATTGGGTTTGTTTAGTTTGGTTAGGAATGGTGGCTCTTGAATTTAATTCATAATGAATTAATAAATTAAGTGTCGATCATAAGAATTGAACCCTCCAAATCACTAGAATCAATCGTTTTCCTCAAGGCCAAGGTGTCCAAGAATTGTCTAGTTTAATAAGATAATAGTTTAATGTACCAAAAAAAGGAAAATCTAGGTGCAAAGCGACTTCTAGTAATTCGAACACACGACCTTCCAGTCACAAAAGATTAACCTTATGAGTTGCAATTGACTCGCTCTAACTAGTGTTAAATTTAATAAAAAAAAATTATTTGACATCCAAACTAAATAGTAAACCAATTAATACTTTGAATTAATATATACCACTTTCATTTAAATCCGAATAATTATACACAAGTAACAATGCATTCATATTCTACTGTGATATTTGCCTATTTGGAATTAGAATCACTTTAATACACACATACATAGATATTAGATAGAAACCAAGCAAACCCAGTAACTCCCACCCGGAGGTGCTGGGTTCTAGGGGGTGGGATGTACGCAAAACTCACGTCTAACCCAAGGGTAAAAGCAGCTGGTTCCATGAAGACTGAAGACCCATTGTACAAAAAAAGATAAAATTTGCGGAAATAGAATATAGAAAAACTTCAAAAATAAGAAATGTTTGCTAGAAATTGAAAACGAGTTAGAAATAACATTCTAACAAACAAACAAAACATGCAAGAAAACATAGCCAAGGTAGGAAGAACTACCCACCCTAGGTCTAACTTCCGACCCACTAACCCTACCCCCATCCTCCACATCTCCACTAGTTACAGATTCTCACGCGTAGTCTGCTACCCTAATCTATGTATATCTATACTTAGATATTAGATAATATGTTTATATTTTTATGTATGTTTGTGTGTTTTAAAATGATTCTAATTCCAAATATAGTAGTAGAATAAATATAAGCGTGTAGATATATTATAGATATTACTCCCACTATCTCAAAACACATACAACGTTTGACATGGCACATAATCCATCAAGAGAGGTTTGATTTTGATAAATATATATTAAATGCTCCTCGAACTCACAAATAACGGAATCCTATAGACCAAACTTGTTGTCCTACTATTCTGTGACAACAAGGTAAATAAGTAAATTCATATTAAAACCTTGCTCAAAAAGGAAATGGGCATATTCCTGGACTGAAGGAGTATGTAGTATGCATGAATATAAGCATGCATATCTACTATGTACTAGTACCATTAATTTAATCGACTATTACACCTGGACCTTGGTACTAATCATAGTTATATATAATTTACAGAACAACCCGAAAACTATAAACTATGCTACTATTACACAATACTATGTAGTGTGTCAAATTCCCAGTTGTTTCAAGTTCAAACAATTTAAAGGATCCAGATTCAGTCTGCTTTCTAAACTTGTGTATCAGATTTGATTTGCTTAAACAAACTTGGATAATATTTCCATCCAAACCCAAGGAATCAGTCGATGGTGATTTCCATACTTGTGGAATCCAGATTCCGCTGTTGGTGTAATCAATCAAATTCAAGATTTGATATACCATATTCGACTCCACAACTTGCTTCTTTGGCATTTGTTTTGTGCATGTTTCCTCGTCATCCCCTAGCTTCCATTCCTTCTCCCACCCTTTCCCCAATGCCATATGAATATAAACCAATTTATAACTTGTCTAAGCTAGAACGAGTATGCATTAGACAAATAGGACATGAGTAAATTAAATTGGGTTTCATCTCTACGCTTCTATGAAAAAGTATCTCATTATTGGTATATGGTTTATATATGAGAAAAATTAACTCGGGTTCCATCTGCGGAACAAGCTTAGGTAATAGATTACTTTCAATCTTGTCCCTCTTAGTTTTATTTATGTTCAAGCAACCCAGGAAACATGCTAGTCATTTATGTTCTCACATTTTTTGGGAACATAGGTATCCATGTTGTAATTACAAAATGTAATCAAAGGGGCAATCCCACAATTTGAAACCAATGATTCTATTTGATTCATGAAACAAATGACGAAACCCATTAGCAAATTGGAATCCTATCTGAACAGCCATCATATCAATGAAATAATGAATCACAATCAGTCAATCACGTGGCCAAATCAAGTAGTTTCGTAAGATTTTATATGCTTTACCTAGGATTTCTTACCTTATACCAATTGCTTTCTGGGCTAGTGCATCAAGTTTATCGATCTAAAGCTTATTTATAGTCAAATGAACAATATTGATTCTAGTATCTGGTGTTCTCATGATCGACTCACATGTTTGTACATCATTAGGATGCTTACTTTTTGTATTATACGTTTATATAATTTTAAGTGAATCCATGATATCAACTTGATTCAGTATTCACGAAATACATATGGTGATTTTCAAATTCGATTCATGCATTAATAACTACGCTTGTAAACTAGTCCTACAATTACTTGCACAACAGCTATTAATATCAACATAGAAATTCAGACAAATTTAGCATGCAAATCGAATATCAGAGAATAGGCATGAGATTTTTTTATACTCACGTTTTGTATACAACAAACAAATAGTTCTCCGAAATCATAAAATATTGTCATTAACTGAAGAATGCAACTATTTTACTGATTTTCGGCATAGAGCAAAGTTTCTGAGTGGCATACAAGCTAGTTTCTGAATGCGTATGACTCAATTAGGCCCTTTATTGACAGAATTAATGCGTACATTTACAGTCGACCAGGAATAACTTATACTATTGGGTGCATATTCCACTGCTTATATCTCAAGAAGAAAACAATGAACACATAAGGAACCAGAAATAAATGTGAGCATACCTGTGCTATATACTCCTGCTCCACAGCTTTGCCTGCTGCAGCTTCTTGCTGTGCCGCCACTTTCCATCTTGTGATCTCCTCTTCGGCTGCAGCAATGTCCATCATAAGCCCTTCAACCTAGACCACAGGCAAGTAAAAACAATATATCAAAACGAACGTTCTTGATAAGTAGTGTACTGCTATAGATTTTGGCTCTTGTATATGAACAATACTAATGAAAGCTGAATGAAAGAGAAACTATAGCATCAACTTTCGAACCATAACTTCTTGGTTTAATTTGTTTTCTTCATAAGTACAATATTAGCAACAGTAACTTACATTTTCATTAGCCACTCTCTCCTTTTCTTCAAGTTCCTCTACCTGTTGTTTCCTTTGCAAAAGCTCCCTAGCTTGAGCCTCAGCATGTTCCTTAAGTAAACTTGACTCTGCCCTTGATTACGAGTAGAATCCAAACACACCACAGTTAGCAAATACCTGAAGCTATTTCTCATGGATATATACAAATACAAAAAAAAAGGAGAATTTAAGATCATTTAAAGGTACCGTCATAGTCAAGCCATACAAAATTGATGTATACATATACAAGGAACAGCCAGAATACTAGTTGGGTTGGTTTAAATTAAATCATTTGAGTTATTTCCATTACCAAGTCAACACCCAAAAGAACAGTGATATATGTTAGATAAAGGTTAATATTTACTTGCCAAGCATCATCTAGTCTACATCCAGCATTACGAAGAATCATTACCAACAAAAAGCTACAATGAGATAGGCAATCATGATGGTGCGCATTAAACGGAAAATACCTTAGTTCATCTACAGTATGCTGCAGTTCAATAATCTCGAGCTGAGACTGTTTTATAATGTTCTCAAGAGCACCAGCCTGCACATGCGGATAAGCATCTCAGCCAAAAAGATACTTTGAGGAAGTTTACCTACGTATAGTTAATGCTAAGAGACCTACCAAAGTATATATTTCATCATCCTCTGATTCTACATTAGCAGCCTTATCACTTGAAGATGTAACTTTTCCTTCCACAGTGTGATTACTAAACCTATAATTTATCCCAGATTCTCTTAATCCATTTTCTGCCACTTTAAACAACTCATTGGTTTTTGAAGACAGATCGGCTGACATTCTTCTTGACAAAGCACTCCTCAGTAAAGACCCAATATGCTCTTTCTCCCTTACTAACTGAGTAACTGTTTCATTTAGACTTTTCACTTCTCGACTTTTCTCAGCTACCAAATCTTTTGTTTTTTCCAAAACCATGGAGCTTAATTCACTGATCATCTCCAATCCAGCTAAAGAAGCTCGTATATTCTCCTCTGCATCTGTTTCTTGTGGGACAAACAAGGAATCTGATAAACCCGATTGCTCTTTCTTATTACCATCAATTATCTTAATGACACCGCAAATCTGGTCATGTATCTTTGAAACACGACTCAATTGATTAACCAGTAATGGTCTTTGGGAATCCATCCGTGATTCCAAAATCCTCAACTTATTACCATACTCACTCACTAAATCTTGCTTCTCATCCAACTCCCTTTCCAATTGTGCTATCATCCCATCTTTCTCATCCATTGATTTCTCTAAACCTTCAACAGCAGAATTTCTCTTGGACACCTCCTCTCTTAACCCACTGATTGTGGCCTCAAGCTCTGATACTTCAATCGCAATTTCATAATTCCTCTGCTCCATTTGCTCCCTTGCCTCATTCCTAGACTTGGCTGTCGTTTCAATCAGTCTAACAAGCTCCTCAACAATCTCATTAGTTCTCTTGATCACTCCATAGGCAACAGCAGGCAAACCAGTATACTTTTGGGATCTTGGCAATCCTCCAGCCGAGAAGTTCTTGAAGTTATTCACTTTGGCAGAAATTTTATCAATTCCGGTCACCAACATCTGTGCAGCAGTTTCAATCTCCGACCTAGAAGAATCCTTGGCCTTCACTGATTCCTCTAATTGCTTAACGAACCCATCTTTCTGCTTCAACAGCTCATCTTTTTCCTTAACAATTTCAGCCAACTCCGCCGATAACTTCTCATTCGATCTCAAAAACTCATCTCTCTGGCGCGAACTCTCGTCTCGCTTCTTGATCGCTTCGTGTGCCAGAACTTTCAATCTGTTAAACGACACTTGCAATTCAGATTTTGATTTCTCCACTACCTCACGAGCTTGCCGTTCACGATCAAGCTCCGCCACCAGCTCTCGAAATCTCTCAATCGGCACATCCTCCGTTGACGATGGAGTTCCGATTACAATCGGAACCGGAGGGTTATCTTCTTCTTCCACATCGCTCAACATGGCATCGTTATCGTCTCCATCCGCCATAATTGGCGAAATTAAGAACAACCAAACCAAAAATCAACTCAAATAACCGATCAATCACACAAACTTCAATCAATCAAATGATCAACACGATTCTAATCAAACCACGAGCAAATGTATCTGAAAAACCGTATGAATCCGATTGTAAAAGTGTACCTGATAACTACGAATGTTAGGGTTTAAGTAAGATATTAGAAATCAAGGATTTGCGATACCCTCGGAAAGTCCGAACTCCAAGAAAAATCACAGAGAATGAAGAACAAGATTTTGTAGTTCCCACCAACCTTTGGCAGCATCTTTTCCTTTTGGGCCTTTCGTTGTTAACGGAGCACCGTTTCATACAATATTTTCCAATTATTGATGTTAATATTTTTTTTATTTAATTAAAATAAAAATTATACAAATCAGGTTGGATTTACGTGAGATCAACATGTATTTTTACACTTGAAATTTTACAATATAATATTGTGAAGGTTAAAAAAAGGGTCGAACTTTCACAGCAAAAACACTGTGAATGTTACTTTCACAGTATTTTGTTGTGAAGTTTCAAGTGAAAAAATATGATCCCAAGTTTTATACAACTATTATACTTATAGAAAAATGATATAAATACATGATTGAACGTGGGCCATAGATGGGTTAGTGTTGGTCAGGTTAAAGACATTTAAACAACTTAACCTAATGTTTGCGGTTTGAAAAACTACAACCTAAACCGTACGAGTTGGATTGATTGAGTTGAAACTTTGATACATCATTTTATAATGTAATTAAGCATTTGTATAAATAAAGTAAATCAAAATAGGAACATATAAAAAAGACTAATAAACTCAAAAAAAAATGAAGGTTCATACAAATAAGAAAGCAAATTACGGTTGAAATTGTAATATAAATTTGAATTTAGCTAATTACAGGTTGGTCTAAAATCTAATGTACATGTATTAATCAAGAACTTAACAATGATATTAAATCCATAGTATAGAAAAATATCAGGTTCATCGGGTTAAGTTGGGCTCAAATTACACTAACCCAATTTCAATCTAATAGATGCAGCTTAACCTAATTTTAGTATCAACTATATGTCGGACTATCTTGGGTTGAGTTTTTTGGGTTGGGTTGATCAGGTTGGTCGGTTTTTTGAACACCCCTGTATCAGGGCTTAAATGTTCAAACCCTATCATGAAATCAAATTTGATCAGTATTAAAACAGAAACATTGTCGAAATAAGAAAACAAGAGAATAGTCAAATCACATGTCATTTTGCACTAAAATCACATGCGATTATAAAACAAGGTGAACAAAAGGGTGTGCGGGCTTTTTAGCCTGATCATGCATAATCACAAGTGATTTTACACATGATATTAATGTAAAATCACAAGTGATTTGAACCCAACTATGATCTATTAAACTGAAATATAGTCATGAAAACTCAGATTCCGAATATTTGCTCAAAACAAAGATTCAACAGTCCATGATCATTTTACTTGATTACTTGGATTTCCAAATCCAATTAAAGCCAAACCACTTGAATCCAATAAATCTCATGTGGACAAAAAGCAGTTCCATGAGAACTACTGCCTTATAAAACATAAATTAGAATAAAATGAGAGAGGAAAACTCGGATTTTGTGTGTTACTATCCATTATACCAAATTTGGTGCAAAGATTGGTGTTGAAGTGATTCAGTGTCAAATTTGGTATTTTGTGTAAGATTTGTAGATGGTTTAGAAATCCTAAACATTTTAAAAACAACGAGAACCAACTATTCATGCATTATTCATGAATATGATGTAATTTTATTCATAATGAATACTTATAATATTTCACTGTTCAACAGTTAGGGTGAGAATGGGGTGAGGAATGCAATCCCCGACCCCGTTCACGGTTATAAAAAGAACTAAAACTAACTCTAAATAGTAACAAGGTACTGTAATTTAAATATACTAGAAGGGTACTCGTGTAATGCAACGAAATATATTTAGATTTTAATTTTTCATTTTATTCATTTTTTGTCCATATAATACGGTTTTACGTGGTTTTAGAAAACGATAATATTTTTATTTTTTAACGAAATATAATTTTGAAGAAAAAAATATCGATATTAGTATTAAATTAACTTTTCAAAAGTTCTCATTTTCTGTCTAATTTCTTTAATTCAATTTCTTATTATAAATTTAATCTATACTATATTATAAAGCATTTGGCTAAAACTCTTAAAAACTCTTAAACTCTTAAAACTCTTAAACCCGTTCATCCCTAAACAATTTCATCCCTATCCAATTTCATCCCATAACTGAATTCGTGTAATTAACTGCAGATAAACATAATCAAATACAAGATAAACATCTCATTTTAAATATAAAAAATCTAAAATATAATTAGAATAATCATTGAGTTCTAACAAAATACTTAATTATTATCTTTATAAAATGAT
>NC_037540.1:1179798-1182184 GCF_001531365.2 Cynara cardunculus var. scolymus
AACATTTTCATTCTATTGAAAATCATTTGAAGCTCTCTCTTGTGTTCATCAATCTTCATCACTGTGTTCTTATTGATTTCTACTTTGGTTGATTCTTATCTTTTCCGCTGCATCATCACTGTCAAACAGATCATCCAAGTAAGTAATTAATACCAAGAAACCAAGTTAATCGATCCTACAAGAAGTAGACGAATAATTAAAATGTTATGTCATAGCATTGGTTGTTTCTACAAATTTCCTAACTAGTACAAAATTTTTATTTGTTGGCACACACTTTACTTCCTGTTTGAGGGGACCATTGACCTTCTTCCCTTTAGCTGAATGAGAAGAAATATGAATGTTAGAGTTTTCAGAAGTAGGCCATTTTTGTTTTTGTTCAGGAGTGAACTTTATGATTTTGGAGAGAGGGTCTTGGCTTGTTGAGATTCCTTGGCAGGTTTGACTTTACTCAGATTTTCTTTTTCTAGTTCTAAAGAAGTCTTAGCTTTTATGCACATATCTGTGAAGTCAGGATTCATTGGGATTGTTGGAACTTGCGTTTTCTTATCCACAATTACTTTTGGGTTTTAACAAATTATTTCTTCTTCTTCAGAATCAGAATCAAGAAAGTCTTTTGAAGATTTCTCAAAATCTAAACCTTCAAGTTTGTTTTTAGCAGAGACGAGTTCTGAGGTTGAAGGTTTAGAACAATCCTTTAGAAGATTCATTGCTTCTGATTTGATAGATGAATTTTCCAAGGCAATTGAGTTATTCATCGATCCTTTAGATGGCTTTGGTTCCTTACTTAGATGTTCTAGTCCATCAGTAGCACTTTCTGATGTACTTGTGGAATCGATGACAAGAGGCACTGGTTTAACTATAAAGTTTCCATCGTCCTCTGGTTTGGATGGAGTTAAAACTTTATCTTCTACATCAGAATTTTTACTAGTGTCACACTCATAAACCACATTTTCAAATTCTTGTCTTGAAAATATGGTTTTCCCATTTACTTTGGCTTTTTTGAAATAGGCTTTTGGTTTAGGAGAAAAGTTAGGTTTTTGAACACATCCAAGTTTAAAAGTGGATTCAAGAGTGGATTTCTTGTTTTCAATGAAAGAATCAAGATCTTTGAATCCTATTCCTTGATAATCAGTCTGACCATTAAGTTTCTCATAAACATTTTGAGCATCCTTATATTTCTTCATCAAAAGTTCATTGGTGTGAAACTTCTGATGAAGAATCTCTCTTTCCTTTTGAAAGAAATCATCTAAAGCTACTGAGTTTAGTCTCTCTGCCTCGGATTCTTTTAAATCTTTTACCTTTTTCTCTAGATCTTTAGAGATCTTCTTGTTCAAATCCAAAAGCTTTTCTTCCTTTGATCTCTTAAGAGATGCAATGCATGTCTTTTCTTTTTCTAATTCAGCTTTTTCTTTAGTAAGAAGATTAGTTTCTCTTTTATAGAAACCAACTTCTTTTTCTGCTTTCAATCTTTCAGATTTTTCAAAGTTCAATTTTTCTTTTAATTTCAAGAAATCTTCTGAAAGTTTTATAACTTTTAACTCTAGCTCTGATGGAGCAGAATTGGTTTCATCAAGGGAATAATTACATACCTGGTCATCGGAGTCAGAAGAGGATTATGCAGTGGACTTGGCCATAAGGCATATGAGAGCTTTATCTTCTTCATCGGATGGAGAGTTAGACACCCAGTTTTCTTTTTCTGCCATGAGGCTTCTTTCTCTGCCATGAGGCTTCTTTCTCTACCATGAGGATTCTATCTCCTAGATTGTATTTCTATTTATTTTTGTAGTAGTATGCATTCTTAATTAGACGTCCTTTGCAATCCTTGGAGAAATGGCCTAGCTTTTTGCATCGGTAGCATCTTAGACCATCTTTTTTTTCGTCTCCTCCTTCTCTTCGTTCCTCTCTTCTTTCTTCTCTATCTTCTCTATATTCTCTTCGTTCATCTCTCTGATGAAACTTGATTGTCTTCTGTCCATAGGTGGGCTTGAATTTATCTCTTCTGGAGTCTCTTCTGTTGTCTTTTTCAAAGGGTCTCTTGATGAACTTCTTCTGGAATTGTTTGGTAATCAAGGCAAGAGATTTGGCAAAATCTTTCAAATCATCATCAGAATCTGAGGCTTCTTCTTCTGATTCAGATTCTATGATTAAAGCCTTCTTGCTCTTCTTTTTGTGGTGTTCTTTGGAGGAGCCTCTAATAACCTCTGTTAGCTTCAAATTGATCCTAATAATTATCTCAAAAAGTTTTATTAAGCAATCGGAGCTGAGAATGGAACATCTGAAGATGCTTTTGTGCCAAAACGTCTAAGTCTGGAAGAAGACCAGCCTCTGTGATAAATCGACCAAGTATGGACGACCAGAGCCTCTGTGAAAAGAACCAGAGCCTCTG
>NC_037540.1:1182409-1193390 GCF_001531365.2 Cynara cardunculus var. scolymus
AGCCTCTGGTTGTATTGACCAGAGCCTTTGGAGGACCAGAGCCTCTGTGGTCTGTCTATCTTCTGGTCTATCTTCTGGTCTATCCTCTGGTCCTTCAAGACGACTATCTTCAGATTCCTATTCTGGATAAGGCTAATCCTATTTTGAATAATGCTAATCTTATTAAGATTATCATGGATTTCTGCCTATATAAGTAGTGTTTCAGGTAGAGAAAAGTAGTACGAGAGCAAATTGAAAATTCATTGTAAACACATAGATTCAGATATATCTTATGAGAGTCGATTAGGGTTCTTGAGAGTTTGTAGATTTTCCATTCAATAAAGAAAGTGTCGTCGATTTCTATTTCATCTTCTTCTTCTACAAATTTCTCTTAAATTTTCTTATTAAATTGTTCTATTGTCAGATCTGGGTTTTAACAAGTGGTATCAAAGCCAAATTGATTAATTTCTATCGATACGATCTTTCTGGCAGTAAATTCAATTTTCTTGAAAAATACTCTCATGAACTTCTTCCTGTTCGACTGCAGTTTGGTCCCAAAAACTCTAAATTCATCATATGTTTAAACGTTTAATCAAATTCCTTTTAAGCGATTTGTTCTTGGATGAATTCGAACCTTTTTTGATCTTGATTCTTTAGGTTTATAGAGTTTCTTGGAGTCAGTTGACTTATTGAACTTTGATTTTATCAAATCTACGCGTAGGCGTTTTAGCAAGAGTTCATGGTACTCACAGCCTAAGGCAATTGGCGTTTTATTTGCCAAACATATAATTWTCGTCAATATCTTGAGTATTCTTTCATCTTCTCTCTTTGTGGATTTGAATCTATAATAGCTTAAAGTTTTTTCTTGCCTGTAATCACCTATCCTACATGTTTATGGCAAATTCSTTCATGTTTTGCCCTTAGAAGCATTAACAGCAATTTTGTCAATTTTCTTTGAATTGACCTGCTGTTTCTTGAAGTCATAAAGCTTAAATGTTAAATTCTTCTCTCTGCTTCTCAATATCAATGGTGTTTGCTTTGATTATTCAAGTTATCTTCAATTGAATCAAGCTCTAAAGCTGAATTCCTACTCAACTTTCGGTTCAATGAAAGTTTCTTTGTCATAAGACTGTTTGCACTGTTTTGTCAAGTAATTCACACATTTATCTATCCCTTTTTGGATGAATTTGCTACTTTTGGGGTGAGTGGCTATTATGTGCTTCAAAGAATGTGCTGGATTGTGGGCAGATTAAAGCTGCATCTTGTGCAAACAGTGGTGCTGCATTCACATTGAATCTGATTTGATCTAAGAGTTGAAAATGAAGAACAAAGAGCTACATTCAGGGGGGAGCTTGAAAATTCCATCCAGACCAAGCACTCTAAGCTTCATTCAAGAAAGCAGATGGGAGAAGACTTGAAGACTTCATGAAGATGCTTGCTTCATAAAACTTTGGGGGGAGATTGTTAGCTTCAAATTGATCCTAATAATTATCTCAAAAAGTTTTATTAAGCAATCGGGGCTGAGAATGGAACATCTGAAGATGCTTTTGTGCCAAAACGTCTAAGTCTGCAAGAAGACCAGCCTCTGTGATAAATCGACCAAGTATGGACGACCAGAGCCTCTGTGAAAAGAACCAGAGCCTCTGTGAAAAGAACCAGAGCCTCTGTGAAAAGAACCAGAGCCTCTGGAGGACCAGAGCCTCTGTGAAGACTCCAAAACCAGAGCCTCTGTTAGAGACACCAGAGCCTCTGTGAAGAGGACCAAAGCCTCTGGTTGTATTGACCAGAGCCTTTGGAGGACCAGAGCCTCTGTGGTCTGTCTATCCTCTGGTCCTTCAAGACGACTATCTTCAGATTCCTATTCTGGATAAGGCTAATCCTATTTTGGATAATGCTAATCTTATTCAGATTATCATGGATTTCTGCCTATATAAGTAGTGGTTCAGGTAGAGAAAAGTAGTACGAGAGCAAATAGAAAATTCATTGTAAACACATAGATTCAGATATATCTTATGAGAGTCGATTAGGGTTCTTGAGAGTTTGTAATTTTTCCATTCAATAAAGAAAGCGCGATCGATTTCTATTTCATCTTCTTCTTCTACAAATTTCTCTTGAATTTCCTTATTAAATTGTTCTATTGTCAGATCTGGGTTTTAACAAGCTCTTTTTCTTCAGATACTAAGGCTAGAGGTCCTCCGATTGACACATTCCTCTTTAGAATATCTTGCTCTTGGACAACAAGTGTTCCATAGAACATCATGAAGTGACCAACTATCTAAGTCTTGGTTTGCTTGTAAAGACATCGACCCATTCATCACCGAGACTTTTGAGGAATAAAACATTGTTTTCCTCTTTTAGTTCTTGCAATGTCGTTTCTACGGCATTGATTGATTAATGTGTTAAAGCAGTCATATATCTTTTGAATTCGTTCGTCAGGCAATGCTTTGAAATTTGTATATTCATTCAAGCATTGGGCTCTTTGGTTCTTCCTTGTTTTGGATCCTCCTTCAAGTTGGCTTGCCAGCTCATCCCAAATTTCATTGGTTGTGGTACAAACATCTAGAGATTGAAAAATCTCATTAAGAATGGCCATAATTAGCAGACTTTTGACCTTCCTGTCAGCTTCTACTCTTTCAATATCATCTTCATCCTAGTTACTTTCTTCTTTTACCATATAATAGGCTGGAACTTCTTCTATTTTTCCATTTCCGGGTACTCTAGGAATTAGAGTTCGGGGAATGTAAGGACCTTCCAAGACAAATCTAAAAAGATTCTTGTCCATCCCCTCGAATAAGTTTATCATTCTAATATTCCATTGGGGATACTCTTCTCGTTGAAGAGTTAGAGTCTTGGTGAGAGAACCAACACTGTATGCAGAATTCAAGTTGGCCATTTGAGAGTTTTCGAAGAGAAAATGAGAGAAAAAAATTGAGAGATTTGAATACTCATATTCAAATTGATAGTTTTGATTGAAAATCAATCAATCTGCTCTGATGCCAATTGTGGATCCCAGATTTCTCAATGTAACACGAAGATTTATGTTTGAGAACCTATATCTATCGTATCAATGAAGAAAGTGAAGAATAGCTTTAATGATATTCAAGAAAGTATGAAGCTTTCAAGTAATTTCACTATAATGATAATAACGAGAAGGATTGCTTAAATTACAAGACATATGAATGCTATTTATACTAGCAATCTAGTCTAAGAGATAACAATTTAGTATGAGATATCTATGAGATAAACATGGAGAATATATCTATCTAGAAGGATAAAAGTTATCTCTAACTACCTAGTATAACAGAATTCAAGCTGGCGTTGAGTCATCTCCACCTGTCTTTAGGTGGTGTGTTCAATCAGGATTCTTCACATATCTGCTTGCTCAGAATAGATCTGATTGGACTATGATACTTGACGATTCTTTAGTTGTTATAAACCAGAGGGGTTATGGAAATGCTAGTTCATCGACCTGATGAACTTCTTCATAAGTAGATGATTATCAGGTTAAGTGCTTCAGGTCTTCATAGCACCTCTGGACCTTTCATTGCATCTCTGGTTTGTCTTCAGCACTTAGAATATTCTCAGCTCCGTCTTTCATCAGGTCTCTAGACTTCCATACTTGTACATTTTTCATTACTTTTACAAATAGAAATTATGGGGTCTAACAGGAGTTGTTTTACTTGAAGACCAAGAAAGAAATTTAAATTACCCATCATACTCATTTGAAAATTGGATTGCATAATGACTGAAAAATTCTTGCAAAACTTAGAATTTGTAGAACCAAAAATAATGTCATCAACATAAATGTGTATCAAGATTATATGCTTACCTTGCTTTTTCAGAAACAACGTAGTATCGATCGTACCTTTCTTGAAACCAGACTTGAGTAGGAATTGAGTTAATGTGTCATACGATGCCCTAGGTGCTTGTTTTAAACCATAAAGCACCTTGTCTAGGACATAGACATGATCTGGCTTTTCAGTATCAACAAAGCCTTAACTGACTCACATAAATCTCTTCATGAAGAATATTGTTCAGAAATGCAGATTTTACGTCCATTTGGTATATCTTGAAGTTCTTATGAGCCGCATATGCTAAAAATATTCTAACAGCTTCAATGTGAATGACTAGAGCAAAGGTTTCGTCATAATCAATCCCTTCTTGTTGACAGTACCCTTTTGCAACCGATCTAGCTTTGTTTCTTACAACAATTTCCATTTTGTATTTCTTGCTTCGGAAGACCCATTTTGTATCAATAATAGATTTATCCTTAGATCTCGGTACAAGTGTCTAAACTTGGTTTCTTTCAAATTCTCGAAGTTCATCTTGCATAGCATTTATCCAATCAGGATCTTCCAATGCTTCAAATGGCTTCTTTGGCTCTATAGCACTGAGAAAGTTTATGAAAAGTCACTCGCTCGCGATAGTAGATCTTTTTTCACTCTAGAATTCACATTACCAATTTATCTGTAGCGAGGGTTGATCGTTAGTTCACTTGTGAGTACAAGATAAGGGTCGAACATCAATTAAGTTGTTATGATCATCATACTCGTCGATTACAGCTTCAATTTCTGAGTGTTCAGCTTCATCAGCAGGTAAAGCAGACTCAGATCGAGTACGTGCTTCAGCTCGAACAGGCTCAGATTCAATAACTTCATCATTTTTTGGATGAACACAATTTGATATTGAACAACTAGCTTCAGATGGTCCAGAAAGTTGTGTAACTTGCAGAATCGGGACCACTGGTTTATAAACTTTGGGTAAGTCAAATATTTCAAAATATGCAAGATTATACCAGGTTAATTCAAAAGCATATTTAAACAATGAATTTAAATTTGATTTAACAATAGATTCTGAATTTATAGTTTTAGTATTCAGTACAGGTTCTACACTGGTTTGTGTAGAAGCTAACGGTTGTAGATTGAATCCTGAACCATGTTGTTCAGAAGTCAACGATTCATCAAATCAAACATTGATGCTTTCAATGACAATCTTTGTCCGCTTGATGTAGACTTGGAAGGCTTTTGTCTCGATCATTCAGCATAAAGCATATGCAACCAAAAATATGAAAGAATTAATCATTCGGCTTGTGATTATGGTTTATCTCAGAAGCAGTTTTATTTAATCTTTTGACGATGATCGTGCGATTTTGTGTGAAGCATGCAGTGGATACAGCTTCAGCCCACAGATAAAGAGGTAAGCCATAGTATGCAAGCATTGTACGAACAACTTCAACCAAAGTCCGGTTTCTTCTTTCAACAACTCTATTTTGTTGCAGAGTTCGAACAACAGAAAAATTATGAGAAATCCCGACAGAGTAAAGAAAACTTTGAAGGGTCTCATTTGTAAATTTTGTGTCGTTGTCACTTCGAATCTTTTGCACATGAAGTTGTAGAAGAACTTGAATGCTCTTGATAAATGCAATAATCAGCTCTAACGCATCAGACTTAGCTCTTAGAAACTCTAGCCACGTATATCTGGAATATTCATTAACCATTACCAAAATGTACTTTTTACCACCTAACGATTGAGTTTGTGTTGGTCCACATGAATCCATGTGAATCATCTCAAGAGGAGATTTGCAAGACGATGCAGTTTTAGCTTTATGAGAACCTTTGGTCATCTTTCCCATTTCACATGCAGAACATAAAGAATTTTTGTCAAATCGTAGTTTTGGTAGACCAATCACTAGATTTATGCTTACGAGCTTGTTGATATCCTTGAAGTTTTGATGAGATAATCTACGATGCCATGTCCAACTGTCTTTCTTTGTTTCCTTTGAAATTAAGTAGATAGGCCTTGAAGCAGTTAGAGTTGTGAAATTTACAGCAAACAGATTATCATATATTTCAGCTCGAATAACATCAATTCCTTCGGAATCAACTATGGCACATCCATTAATGAAAAATTTAACATTAAATCCATTGTCACAGAAATGGCTTATACTGAACACGTTATGCTCCAATCCTTCAATGTAGAAGACCTTTTTTATTGTAACAGTTCCATTTGACAAGGTGCCATATCCTCTAACAAATCCTTTCTCTTTATTACCAAATGTGACTGTTCCTCCAGGCTTCTTTTTAAAATCACTCAGATTGTGTTTGTGTCTTGTCATGTGTCTGGAGCATCTAGAGTCTATGTATCACACATGACCGTCCTGTAACAACAATCACGGAGATTTAGGTACTCATTTCCAAATGGGTCCTGGTGAGTTAGGAATCACATTAAAAGATATTGATTTAACGCACCATTCATATTTCTGCTTTGGAACCCACTTCCAAACAAATTTAACAAATTTACAGAATATGGTTCATCTTTTTGAAATTTTTAACTTGAAAAGTTTTTCTTTAAAGTGCTTTTCGTTTTATAAACATGAGGACCATTGACAGCTTTGGACTTTTGTGAAATGTTTGATTGAAGATTAGAGTCCTTTGATCTCAATTTTTTTTTTTGCATTTAGCATTAATAGCAAGAGAATTTGAGCCACAATAATTGCAATGTATATGATTATAAGCCACAAACAAAAGATCTGGATGAAAAAACTTTTGTACGTTCTTCAAATCAGAATCCAGATTACATTTTTTTTTTCAATGAAGTGCATTTGAAACTATTATTATTCACTTTCAAATTCTTTACAGAAAAAGTAACATTTGAAACATTGTTGAATTCCTTATGTGAAAGATTCTTCTTGCTACGGTTGCCAAGCTTTTTCAAACCTGTTATAGAAAAAGATTTTATATTAGTAGAAGGCTTAACAGATAAAGATTCAGTTTTAACATTTTGCACAGGTTTGATGGATTTAGATGTAGTCTTAGAAACATTTTGATCTTTGACTTTAGAAGACTCTCCTATTTCAAAGATACTATCAGAAAGATTTAAATTTTCAAGAATAGTGGATTTAGATTTAGAAGCAATCTGAATAACCTTTGAATTTTTATCATCTGAACTTGAAGGCATTTTGACTTCCTTTTCAAGCTTAATGATTTTACTCATTAGTTGAGTTCAGTCATCAAAACACGAACTCAATTCTATTTGAAGTTCTGAAATCTTTTCCAAGTTAGATGCATGCAGTTTGTCCTTACAAACCAGACGCATGGTTAACTCAAAAATTTGTCTTTCAAAATCACTAGATTTAATCAGAAAATCATTTTGAACACAAAGATGTAATTCTATTTCAACTTTGAGTTCTTCCTCAAGCTCAAAGATTTGTTTCATTAAAAATATATTTTTGAATTAGAATCAAATTCAAGATTTGAATGTATAGTCCAATCTTGTTCAGACTTGTTCATTCTTATCAGAATCATAAACACTTAAGTTTCAGAATCCGAGTCTGACTCATTTATAAGATTTTCAAAAACTTCAGGAGTCATATTTTCAACAACCTCAGAAAGTATGTCAGACTTCTCGAATTGTGATTCAAAAACAGATGAAGATTTTGTTTTTAAAGATTCAGAAGGAAAGAATGATTCAAGCTCGGTATGTGAAAAAGGAATTTCTCTTATTTTGTATCTTGAATTTAAATCATCGTATTTTAATCCAACTGATTTAAAATTTGTTTTATCAGAATTTTCTTCGTCTGATTTATCATCATCACTTTTAAAAATAGATGATTCAGATTCCGATTTGATGAATATTTCCCGAACTGACGGAATGGAAAATTTAGCAGACCTCCATTTATCAAAATCATACAAGGACTTTGAGGCCTTTTTCAAAGTTTCATTTTCCTAAAAACCTAAACTCATTTGAGGATTATAAAATCTTGAGTTCTTGAGTTTATTTGTTAAAATCTTCAAAGTTTGTTCAGATTGGCCTCTTTTAAAAATTATTTCCTTCAACTGTTTGACTTTATCATATATTTTTCCTCTTTCTGTAAAAATCATGTCAAGTTTTAACTTTACATTATCTCTCTCGCATTCTACTTCACTCAATCTCTTCTTAAGCAACTGAAAATCATTTTCAGTTTTAGATTTTTCAGATCTCAGGACTTCTTTCTCTTCTCTCAGACCTTCACTTTGACACTTAAAGCCACAACTTTCTTCTCTAAATCTTAGCATTAAAGCTCTTTCTCCTTTTAGTTTTTCTTTCAAAATATTAAATTCAACATTCAGAGAATTTTGTACCTTAGATTCATTAGATGATGAGATTCCTTCTTCATCTTTTCCATTAAGCACATGTTTACTTTTGTGAAATGTACAACTTCATCATCTGACGAATCTATCAGCCAGCTTTCCTCGTCAGCAACCACGGCTTTACCATCTTCAAGGGCTTTCGCCAGATGAGCCTTCTTGAGATAGTAGTTAGAATCTTTGAACTTTTTAAAATGGCAATCCTTGATGAAATAACCAAGCTTCTCACAGTTGAAGCATCTACTATCTTCAACCTTAATCTCCTTCTGGTCTCTGGCTTTTGAAAACTTCTCATGTTTGACCTCCTTGCCCTTACTCTTATCATATTTGACAAAAAATTTCTTACCAAACCTTTTCTGGAACTTCTTGGTTAGCAGGGCCAGTTTCTTTGAAAACTCCTTGATATCATTATGTTAGGACTGAGAAATCAGTATTAATTGTATTCGTCTTGAAAGTTTATAAATAGTCTATAACTGTAAAAAGTCAGCGTGTTTGACTTTTCTTTAGAGGTTTGACTTTGAGTTGTCTTTAATTTGTTGACCATATAAATAGTGGTTAGTTCTTTGTAATTAGTAAGAGAGGAGCTCATTTGTAATAAATCATACGTATTGAGAGGTTTGACTGAGTTTTACAAGTTTGACTTTTTCTCTCTAAATGTTCTTGGTGTTCTTACATGAATTATCAAATCTGCCATGATGATTGTGATGTAAATGAAGATTGATCAGTGATTTCGGACACACAATTGGTATCAGAGCAGGATGCAAGAAATCAGAAATGAAGAAATCAATTTCTTGAGAAGATAAGTGAAATTTTTCTGGAATTTTTTTGTTTTGTTCTTGAGTGTTCTTATTTTTTTTTACGATTTTTCTCTTGAAATCTTTCATTTTTGGATTTTTGATTGTTAAAATGATGATTGTTGTGTGTGTTTTAACATAGTGTTTCATTTCTATTCCTGTGATTTTGCATTTTGATCATTGTTTTTAGAGATTTGATGAGTTTTTGTTTGTTTTGAAGTTCTTCGTGTTCATATGAAACTCATAACAAATCAGATTTTAATCCAATTTTTGTATATTTTTTTTAATTTTTGTGTTTGTTTGTTAATTTGATCTTAGTTTGTTTGTCATGTATGTGTAAATTGTGTTTGTTGAGCGGTTTAGTTGATTGTTTGAGCGGTTTAATTGAACTTCATATTGTCCGGATTACATGAATATGTTGACAGGTTTAACAATTGTGTTGTCAGGTTAAGGTTTATATGCTGTCCGGTTTAGAGATTTATGCTTTCAGGTTAAAGATACATGCTGTCAGGTGTACTTTCAAGCTGTGACAGGTTTCTCTCATTTAACCAGCGGATAAGCTTCATGCCTTGACAACTTTAACAAGCTGCTGTGTCATGTGCTGTAATGAATCTTGTGTGTATTAACCAGACTTTATTCATGCAATTAAAGTTGTTGTGCTGTTGATGACAGTGTACGGTTCATCTTGCAGCAACAGGTTTAAGTCTTGTGTAGTGTGCTGTTTAAGAACTATTGTCCGGTTTAATTTCTTGTATTGACCGGTTTATCTCATGCATTGACCGGTATAAGTTTCACATATTGTTCGGTTTACATATTGCATGTGTTGAGCGGTTTTTAAATCGGAGATCACCTTTGGTTGCAATTTGTCCGGATTTCCATCTTCTTGTCCGGATTTCTTCATCGGACAACATTTGTATTGCCATTTCATTTCATTACCCCTTGGTCCAAATCAAATTCTGTTGCGAGGACGCAGCCTACGTAATACAGAGTATATCATTGGGGCTGTGATATTTACTGGACATGAGACCAAGGTGATGATGAACAGCAGGTTTGGTTATTGAGTATTTCAGGTTTCAAAACAGCAACCTTGTTGTTTTTAAAACTGTTTAACAGCAGCAACAAGAACAGTTTGCAGGTCTTGACAGCAGGTTGATTTGAACCAGGTTTAACAGCAGCTAAACAGCAGGATTTTACACAGTTTTTGATTGTTGGTTTGAGTTTGAGATTTGAAGCAGAGTGTGCAAGTGACAGGTGACAGAAATTGTTTATTCAAAAGGTTTTCATTCTGTTTACTGTTTCATCTTGAGTTTAAAGGTTTCATCCTGTTTAAGAGCTGTTTATCACTCAAATCTTGGAAAGAAGACAGTATTGTGCAGCAGAACAACACATTTAAAACAGAATTGAAACTGCTGTATATCTTTTTAACAGGTAACAGCATGTAACAGCAGGTTGTGACAGCAATAACAGTTTTTGAACTTGACTGTTTGCTGTTTTTGTGCTTGACTGTTTTAGTTTTGCTATTCCAACAGCAGGATATGTTTAAGCAATAGGTATCATTTCTTTTGGTCTGAAACAGAAGCTGCAACTGTGTGCATTTTGAGTATCAAGTTGTGATCAGTTTAAGACTCGAACTTTGACAGTGCACCAACAGAAACATCAATAGAATTTAAGTGACAACATTGAAACAAATTTAAGCCCAAGTGAAGCAACCGATAAGAGAAGCATACAAGTGGATTTTTGGATAGACTTTTGAGAGCAGATAGATCATTTTTTTTAAAAGTGTAATATCTGTTTTGTAAAGTGTTGATATTGTTTGATTTGGACTTAGAATTAGTGTTTTTTTTTTTGGACTTGGATTATTGTTTTTGAACTGTTTTTGGTTTCTTAGTTTGATTGTGTTTAGATTTTCTTTTTGGATCATTGTATTTTTTGTGTGTGTTTTCAGTGTTTGTGTTTTTCTGTTCTTTTTGAGCTTAACTGTTCATATTTCTTTTATCTGATTTCACTGCATAGATCCTTATCTGATCAATCAATTTTTTAAAAATGGCAGTTGTTTCTGAGAACTTCAGAGCGACAATTATT
>NC_037540.1:1193543-1193994 GCF_001531365.2 Cynara cardunculus var. scolymus
AGATTGAGGACTTTACTGAGTTAAGGAGATTATTGGAATTAGAAAAGGAAAAGGTTTTAAAGACTGAAAAGGTTTTTAATGATGAAAGGAAAGAGATGGAGATAGAAAAGAAGAGAATTATGGAAGTTGAAAGAAAGTTTGGAGCTGAACAAGAATCTTATGAGAATAAGATTAACTCTCTCGAGCTGAATGCAAAGATGCTTCTAAAGCAAATCTCGAATTTTGAGCAGCTTATCATTTTGGAAAGAGAAAAGAATGCTAAAGAAAAGACAGACATCTCCRAAGAYTGTCARAGCCAGCTACAGAAACTGTCTGAAAGCATTGACTTAAAGCAAAAGGCTTTAGACGAAGAGAAAAAGCAATTTGCTATAGAGAAAAGAAATACTTCAAAGAAGTATACARCAATTGCAAAAGAACTTATTGAGAAAAGGAAGTGGCTTGACATAGCTTC
>NC_037540.1:1196827-1213761 GCF_001531365.2 Cynara cardunculus var. scolymus
TTGTCTTTAATTTGTTGACCATATAAATAGTGGTTAGTTCTTTGTAATTAGTAAGAGAGGAGCTCATTTGTAATAAATCATACGTATTGAGAGGTTTGACTGAGTTTTACAAGTTCTAAATGTTCTTGGTGTTCTTACATGAATTATCAAATCTGCCATGATGATTGTGATGTAAATGAAGATTGATCAGTGATTTCGGACACACACATTATCAGAATCTGCAGATGAATCTTCAGTTGACTCACTTTCTGTTCTGACAATTCAGTCTTCAAAAACTTAGAGTTTTTAGAATCAGATATGTTTTTCCTTGCTTTCCAGACAAAAGATCCAATGAGTCAACTACTTTCTTCTTTTCATTCACCAACTCTCTCACGGTCTCTTCTTGTTCAAACAAAATGCAATACAAATCATGAATGTCTTCCTCAGACATATTCTTGTTCATCTGTAGATTGACTGCAAGAGTGTTCCATTTAGACTTCAGATTATTAAGAAACTTGTAGTTAATCTCAGACATGGATTTCTGAATTCCATTTCTTCTCAAATCATTCAAAATCACATTGTAACCGGTTGTAATATTCAGTGATTGATACTTTCTTTCTAGTCCATAACCCTTCATAAGAATTGATGCACTAGTTCATTCTTGTCTAAACTGACTTCTCACTACCAAACATTTGTTTCTCAAGCTCATCCCAGAGTTCTTTTGCTGATCCACGACTATTAATTTTGTTGAATAACTCATTCGGAATAGCCATTAGCATGTAAGTTAATGCTTTCTTGTCAACCAAAACCTTCTGTTTTCCAGTATCAATGTGATACTGAGGATCTTTCTTCTGTTTAATTGCAAGAACAAAAATACCTTCTTCAGTAGGTTGTGCGGGAAGATCCATAAAACTGACATAAGGTCCATTTTTGATGGATTGCATCAACTTTTCATCTTTGTTATCCAGAAAATGAATCATTCTGACCTTCCATTGTTGATATTCGCCGACAACTAGAACCGGTGTCTTGGAATCTAACCCGATGCTCAACATATCTTTAAACATTTTTCAAAAAGTATACTTGAACTGATCGTTCAGAAAATTATCTGGAACTGGTTTTGAATACCAAAAAGAATTTTTGACACTTGAAGAATCTCACCAAAATTGATTGCTTATCGCTTAATCAACAAAACTTGAAATGATCACTTATTTCTCACTCAATTGAATGCTTATCGGACAAGAAATGATGGTTATCGAATACAAGAGTTATCAGACAACAAGTTTCGGAAAAGGATTTATTGGACAATAGAGATTATCGGTCAACAAGTTATCGGACAACAATAGTTGGTTATCACTCACCAAGGATGGGTTATCTCTCACAAAGATAGGTTATCAGACACAAAGTTGAGTGATGAAGAGGTTATCAGACAGGCCTTGAGCAATAAGGAAGATTTATAGGACAGGCCTTGAGCGATGAGGAAGAGTTATCAGACAGGCCTTAAGTGATGAAACACAAACAAAACTTATCATCTCAAGTGTTGAGCGATAAGATCCAAAACTTAGATGAATAACCAACAAAAATATTAGGCGATCAGAACCCTTGAGCGATGACAATACAAGTCAAGAGATGAGTGATGAGCACAATTTGAGCGATGAGCACAAGAAATTTAGACGATGAAATCTACACTTAATCAATTCAACAACACACGAGCGATTAAACTGCAATATGGACGATTAGGCTTTCAAGAATAGATTCAATGGGCAATGGATAACACTTATCGCTCGTTGAATATTCAACGTCCGATGAAAGAGAGTTCAAACCAGAAACTCAGGAAATTCACCAAGAATGCTCAAAATCTCAAAATCGATGAAATTTCATGCACAGAATCATGCGAAAACCTTATAGAAATAGATTTAGCATAACTAGATTCACCATAAATGGATTAAACAAAACCAATTTGATTAAAGCAATAAGAACATAAACCAAAAACTTTCGAATCTAACCACAAGGGTGATGTCTGATTGGTTTGAGGTTGGCTCCAAAGGTCAAAAGTACCAGGGGTCCAGGTTCAAATTCAAGAAGGAATAAAAATCCCCTTGTGGCCACGGAAGTTCAAATGCGGTGACTCCGGGATATCTGCAAACCAAGTGGTCGCTCTGGGATTAGTTGGCTCGCATAGTGGGTTGGGTATCCAAGTTAATAAAAAAAACCTTTCAAATCAAGAATTCGAGAAATCAGCAATAGAAATTATCCAAAAACCAATCCAGATTACTCTGATTCGTTCTAATACCAATTGTGATCTCAGTTTCAAGTCTAAATCACCAATTCAAACAAGAATAAAAAACACATAATTAATTGAAACAGTCGGCATGTATTTTGAAGTCAAATGTGATACAGGTGTTATTGATTCAAATCTCTCTCTCTCTCTCTAACAGTTTTCGAAATCTCTCAATCACTAACTATTTTTTCCAGTTTTTGTACAACTACCAACTAACAACAACCACCTATTTATACCTACCATTAACATAGAACAAACTAATATTACAAAGCATATAAAACATTTTAAGCTTGAGACTTGAATACAACATTTTAGACCAAACAAATTTTTTTTTCTGTGTGAATTTTTTTTTGGTGAGTGATTTTTTCTTTTATTTTTTGACAGCTTAAAGTTGAATAATTTTTTTTCTTAACTTGAGAGGCTTATATCAATTTTTGGTGAAACAATTTTTTTTAGTGTTGGAATTGAGTCTTGAGGCAATTTATTTTATTTTTATGAATATATGTTTTTATTGTGGATCTAATCGTTTTAACTCTTACAGGTTAAAATGGTGACTGCAGAACATCAATGATTCTCGTCATGAATCTGATGACGAACATCCTATTCCATTCATCAGATCTCAACCATCATATTTTCCCCAGTCAGTGAATAATCCCGAGCTCGATGAAACCATGTTCCCTAAAGCACTATATCTTGACCTCAAAACTAATAACCATCATTTTAACCCAGAAATGCCTGCAGAATACCCAATCATCTTAGAAATCCTTAAAGGACATCTTATAGCCTATGCTTTGACTACAATTGCAGATTTTCCACTTGTCTACCTACAACAGTTCCGGTATACACTATCATATATCAAGGACGAAAACCAATTCTACTTTGAAGGTCATGTGGATCATTACTTAATCCGACTAACACTAAAGAGATTGCGGAGAATTCTGAACCTGCCAAAACCAAATTATATACCTGGAAAAGATGATTTTGAAGAGTTCGTTTTGAATGAAGAGCTCTGTGTTGACATAAAGAAGTTGGGATACTCTGGAATTCACAACCATCCGTCGTAGTTTAAACGCAAGTTCTGACCATCAATATGGCATCTTTTATTTTCAATCTTGAACAGATGCCTTACTTCAAAGACTACCGACATGGATACTTGCAGCACAACATTTCTCAAATTCTTCCACATCATAGTGTTCAACAAACACTATGACTACACGATCGTCGTCTGGAATGAACTTGCATAATTGGTTCGTGCTAAGAAGTTCGCCTCAAGAGCAAGGAAATTTATTCCATTCTGGAGATTTTTGCAGCTGATCATGCAGTCTAACAAAGAAATACCTTCAAGACTTGACAGACCATTCGTCCTGAATTATGAAATGTAGTTTTTTTGACCTCATACAGAAGTTGAAGACATTGACTCAATCATGAATATTCCAGATGAACTGGTTTCCTATGCTAAAGAGTTCTCAGTACGTGATAGAGTATAGGAGAGTGATAGTTCCTACAGTCCACCCAGAGCCGAAGGACTTACCAAAGGAACAACCCATGCCTCAGTTGAGCATAACAAGGGTCTAGGTCTAAATGAGCACGTTCATTTACATAGGGTATCTGAACAGGGTTGTGAGGAGAGAGAAAATGAAATTGAGAGGGGCTCGATGGGGGGAGACTCTGATCAGGCAATATATGAAAGTAGTGCTTCATCTACTGCATCAAGTTTGGAAGACATTGAGACTGATGATGATCAAGCTAACAATGAGTCAATTGTTGTTGATGATGACAGATGATAATGATGATGACAGATGATAATGATGATGACAATGATGATAATACTGATAATCCTGGTGATGTTGAACCGATTCAGATAAACATTGAAGAGCTTCAACCAATGGAATTCACCTTTGATGATTCCATTCCGGATTTTGATTATGACGCAGAGAAAGAAAATATCTTGGAAGGTTTAAGGATGGAAGAGGAAGTTCTAGTTGAAAATTTAGAGAGGTTGAGCAATTGGGAAGGAGAAAACAATGGTGAGAGTGTGACAGGAACTGAAGTACAAGTGGTAGTTATTCTCCAAACGTTTAGGAGAAGACGGGTAGCCACATCTACTATTGGCATTCATTCGTTGAATGTTGATATTGAATAAGACATAGTCCACCCAACTATGCATCTGCACACGTATCAGTTCAACTTCTCATGGGGATATTGCACATAATCTATCTGTTTCTCACTCAGAAGAATTAGATATTGAAACAAGTAGACAGCTGCTCTAGTCTACGACTTCTTTGAATATCACGTCCAGTCTAGATCCCTCATACACTTTAGAAACACAAGAAGATATTCAAGCATCTGTTGCTCAACCTACTGTTCTTAGTGAACATGCCGGAACAACCAGAGTGGAGTCACTTGATGACTTTCTACAAGGACCGATCGGAAGTCCTACTAGTGCTAACGCTATTCCAATGTTGAATGTAGGAGCAACAGTTTATTCAACTGTTGTTTCAACAGGCAATCTATGTGATCCAGGAGTTACCTTACCAAATTTGTGTCAAGGGAATTTCTGACGGTGCCCTAAAAGGCTGTTTAAGATACTTTAATGGAAGAAATAAGGGGTCTTAAGAGCTTATTGAAGGGAAAGCAACCAGCTTCCGAAGAAGAAAGTCGTGTTCCGCTGCCACCACCTCAACCTTAACCTCAACAAGAACAAATTCTCGGTGGATGATCTAAAGTACATGTTGTACGTAAAGATGATTTCTCAACCTAACATGGACTCACGGATGCGGACTTGGTTGGAATGCTCAGGCAGTCAATAAAAGAAACCAAAACCCTTAGAGCCTCAGAGTGTCATAACTTCTGTTGTCTTGAGCTTGTAAAAGCTTGGTTCAACAATTGCCTCTTCTTCCCAGAATTTACAAAATTCTTTAGATGAACTTTCCGAACGAGTTTCCATCTTGGAAACTTCGTGCAAAACTCGGGCCACTACCCAAAAAGGAGACATGATGACCAGGACGATCCTAATCACCATGAAGGGGAGAACAAAAGACAAAGAGTGGCTGAGTCTTTGGGATTTCAAGAAGTAGAGTTGGAGGAAAGTGAAGAAGGTTCTGATGAGCATAATTCTAATCATTCAGGTGAAAGGGTGACGGGTATGGAGATGAGTGTGTATGTAAACCCAGAGATCGAGCTCATGGTTGAAAAGCCAAAGGAATTTACTGCAGAAACAAGGAGGTTACTGGGTTTGTCAGCGAATGTTAGATTTAATGATGTTTTTGCTGACGAAGTAGGTGGAGATCAGGATTCAATGTTGAATTGGAAGGAGAAGATGATGAGCCAGATGATTCGATGTTTGAGACATAACTGATCATCAATCAAGCTTTCCTTCCGATTGAGTCGAAAGAAGAACCTGAACCATTCTTTGCAGAACCACCAAGTGTTCCTAGTTCATCTTCTATGCCTCATACTACAAATGTTTCGTCTTCAAGAGAGCATGTGCTAATTGCTGAGAGGCTAGAAGCTCCAGGGCGGGACAGAGCTAGAATACGAGAGCCTTTCCTTGAAGACATGTACACCGACATATTTTTTCATTCCTTGAAAGTTCTTAGTGCTAATAAAGTCTTGGGTATTCGAAAAGAAACCAATGAATATCGCAAAGAGTACAAGTACTTGAAAACCAATCGCCAGCCCATTCACTTTGTGAGAAGAAAGCACCGGATTTTCTCGATAAAGAAGGTGGAAGCCAGAAGACTTGTAAGAGTTTGGTATCCTGCTTTTTACGTCATAAGGCAAGATGGTAAGGAATGGTACTTCATCGAAGCTGATTTTTCAAATATGTACTTGGAAGACTTAGAGTATATGTATCATGATTTCAAAAACCAAACTGTCAAATTGGAAGGAACTGTCATGTAACACCCCACTTTCCACATTTGCATATAAATATGTACTTTATATAAAAGAAATACAATTACACCACAAAGGTCCCACTAGTACAAGAAACTTATATTACATAATTTACAATCCAAAAATTCCAAAAGATATTCTAGTGCAATCACATGTATAACTACATATATTTTTAAAATACATCAAGTAACAAGTTGATCCTCAATACAGTAGATAAGCATATTAGAAAAATAATTGCATTTTACCCTTCTCCTTATCCCTTGACCCAGCTGAACCTGCAATGCATATTTTAAAACACAAAATGAGGGTTAGACCAGGAGGTCTAGTTAGATAACCCTTTCTTTTCAATTACAGGATGAAGATCACCAAAACCTGTTTAAAACTCACATTGAATATCCAATCACTTTAAATCAAATACAACTTCAGTAAAACAAAACTGCAAGTTATAAAACGATCTTACCACATAAGAAGAAATACCACTCAGGTTTTCACAAACATCTGAAATACAACTCTTAAAGCTCACAAGTCTCAACTGATTAGAGCTTATAGTGTCAACCTCCACGATCATATATGTAAAAGAGTATCAATAAATATATAGCAATCACCGGAGTTCTTGGTTATTATTAAAAACTTTTAAGATATAACCATATTTAAACTTAAATGAAAACTGATTAAATAAAAACCAACGACCCTCCGGGTTTTATTTCAGATCACTACTCTTTGTATTACTTAAAAATATGATATCTCAAAATCATTTGAAAACACGGGCAATTAATGCCTCCGACTATAAGCCATTTTTCCCTTCTCAATAACATCATTGTTATCATTTCAATAAGAGCAATATTCCCAAGTCTTCATGTCACAAAGAAAAGTTGACTCAGAATTATCGCATCTTACGGATGTGACAACAAGAGCTATAATAATCAAATGGCCTTTTCCCTAGCGGTATGTGAGTCATTGGCCTCTTAGGAGGTCAATGGTTCAAACCTCACCAAATGTGAGGAGAGTGTGTAAGTTTATTTGTTCTATTTGCCGTATATAAATATTATATACTTCAATAAAAAAAACAAGAGTTATAATAGTAACCACACACACAAATGTCACCCTTATCTAAATGTACACCTCTCCTTGATATGCCACCCTTATCCCATGGTACACCTCCTATTGATATGTCATCCTTATCCCATGGTACACTTCTTATTGATATACCACCCTTGTTTCTACCTCAAATCTACAGATAAATCTGTAGTTTTAGCCAATAATGGCTTCAAAATAGTTTCATATCAGCAACTTTATCTCAAGAACTCTCATAGTTCTTAAATTCACTTTTCCAATATTTATCTCAATATTTCTTTCAAAACAGATTTCTCATCTCATCATCTTTGAAAGAAACAACAATATCTTTCTCAATTTATAAACCACATTTGAAAGATACAAAATTACTTTTTCTCAACATAAAACAATTTGAAACTATTATTAGACAACATTTTGTGAAAACAATTGTTTTTATTTCACAAGTCTTGGGAGATAACTGCCCCTCATCGGCCAACACTATGGCCGATGACCCTTCCTCATTGGACAACACATTCAATCCAGACAACACTTGAAAAGGTAAACATACTCACCGGTCACACTATGTCTAGTAACAACCTCACAGGTCAACACTCTGTCTAGATATGTTCTCATCAAACAACACTATGTCCGGTAACCAATCTCACTGTTTAACACTCTCTCCGGTAACTCAGCTCACCTGTCAACACTCTGTCCAGTGCTACCTCACCGATTAACACTTAAAAGATTAACATTTTAATCCGGACATCACCTTGTCCGATGAACATCCTCATCGGACAAGGCATTGATCGATAGCCTCAATCCGGTCAACACTAGGAAAATCTTAAATATTAAACTATTCAATATTTTGGACGATGAGGAGCCCAATACGGACAACTCTATGTCCGATAAAATCCTCATCGGACGATGTATTTTCATAAGAACACCCACATATATATATAACATTCATACACCAACAGTTTTAAAGTATACAAAACTAGAATTTGTAGTCTAATTCAAGATTGTTTTAGAAAAACTCACCTCTATGCAAGAATGTAAGAATTTGAAGAAGAAGTTATAATTTGAAACTTTTTCCACTTTTGATTCAAAAATCCCAGATTCCAAATTGGGAAGAACACAGACTCTCTCTCTCTGGTTTTATTTCCAAAAATGGCAAAGAACCCTTCTCTTCAAAACTTACCCCTTTTTATACTTGCCATTTTAAGGCGGTTTTGAGAAAAGTTATTATAAAATACTTCTCCTCCTCCTTCACATAACCATGCATATACATGCATATTCATATGACCACAACTCATGCCTGAACATATAATATCCACACACATACATATATTTTCATGTATACATAGACTCACATCAACATCCCATGCATACATATACATGATACATATTTTCATATATATATGCATATACCCACATAATCAATTATAGCAATTACTCGTATATTCACATGACCACATAATCAAATAATCGTATTTAGATTACTTGTTTACTTGATCATAGTGGGATTTTCAATTTGATTTATTGTTCATTACTAAACAAGTGTTGCTTTGATTTATTGTTCATGTTGAAATGCTAATTGAAGATCTATTGATTTATCGTTCATGTTGAAATGCTGAAATTATTAAAGGAAGATATGTTGAAGTGTGAATAATTATGGAAGTCTTGTAAACAATTTACTTTGGCTGATGATAGATAATTTGTTTGTCCCACTGCCTTTAGGATTGGTTGGGTTCTAGTGAGAAGGGAAGTTATGGTGAGAAGTGTAAAAGGAGATATTCACCTCTGGATCAATCATAAATGAATGTCAACACTAATGAGGTGTACCGAGATGCACTAGATCAATTCTCTTTTAAAGTGTAATTCATGGGTAGGCATGGGATTAAAAGTGATTAAAGATTCAGATTTTTTCTTACGCTTGTTACCATAACTTCATTTCTCACATGATCCTTCGCCTGGAATGATATGTGTATATATAATCTATATATATTAAAGAAGAAACCACTATGTATGACATGGCTTCTTCTAAAGGCTAGGAGTTCTTTTATCTGTTTTTTAGTTTTTAAAATACTAATTAAGTTAAAGACTTTTATGTCCCTATAGACAAATTGTATGTTTCATAATATATGAGATTTTTTGGTCATTTGCATCCAACCTAAGTTTAACCTTCCCTGTAGACAAACTATATGTTTCATAATAAATGAGTTTTTAGACAGTTTCCATCCAACCTAAGTTTAATCTCCCAACTATTCAACTTCTTGATAGACATTCCTCTTATTGTTTGTTGCAATTGATTTACTTTCTCCAATTTTTCATCTATCCATCTCTTCATTCTTTTATTTCTCAATCTATTCCTCTCTATTTAGTTTTGGCATAATTGCTATCAAGAAACAATCGATTATGTTCTTGAAAACATTCATACACACCCAAGTTCAACCAAGACTACTTCATAGCGGAATATTAGTACGGTGAAATTTTACCGAGAATGGTAATGTTATATATATATATATATATATATATATTATATAGTGCTATGATCAAGTTGAGTTCTACTTGAAAACAAGTTTTAGGTTGCAATGAAAAACTTTTATCCTCACATGTCACGACTTTAACAAATGTATTGTCTATTATAGAATTTATATTTTTTTTCCAGATTTCAAGAATTGAGTTATTTGTTTGATAAATTATAAATTGAAGTTTTTTCTTATGGTGAATCATGAACTAAGTTTGTTTCATTTTATGAACTGTGAAAAGTTTTTCTTATTGATTTTGTGTTTTGAGTTGTATCATGAATTGATATTTGTTATTTTTTTAATCAATGATGAGTTTGATGTTTATTTTTTGGTTATATCCAAATCTTAATCAAATTTTGGGTTAAATAGTTACTTTTTATTTACATTACAAAATATTTTATTTAATAATTAAGTATTTCATTTTTAAAACTTTAAGATGATGATATGGCATAATGAGAATCAAGTATTTATATCTATATATATATATATAGAGAGAGAGAGAGAGAGAGAGAGGGAGAGAGAGATGAGCGATCAAATGCAAACCACCCAATTTGTACAAACTATGCAAATCACCCTAATGTTGATTTTATTGTTTAATCTTATGAAAAAATTTCATGAAATTGTTTAATCTTGTGAAATTGTTTCATATAATACTTTTTATTGATGAAGTTGTTTCATATATGGTTATGAAATTTTAATGAAACTGTTTCATGTATTTCTCTAAAATTAAAATAATGAAGATGATAATATCCATGATTAACACCCTCCATAATAAAAACGATTAATCAATCTTTCATAATTACAAAAAAATGAATAAAATGAAAAATTATGATTGATTGAATGAGATTTATACAAATAACGTGGTTTGCAAAAATAAACCTCCTATATATATATATATATATATATATTCTCAAAAGTTTGATTTTTAAAATGTTTAATATGTTAAAGACTTTTATATCCCTATATATAATTTATGTTTTCATTAAAAACCTGAGAATTGTTGTACTTCTACATGCATATTGCAATTTATGTTAATTAGCTATTCATTTCTCTTTATTATGTTAATTAATTATTCATTTTCTCTTCTTTATGTTAATTAACTATTCATTTTCTCTTATTTATTTCTCATTATGATTTTTCATTTTTAGTTCGCTGCCCAATGGTTTGAGTTGTTGTCAAACAACTTTTCTCTTATACTTTCTCTTACTACATTTATTCAATCAAATATATGAATTTATTATTTGATCTTATATCTAACGATTGTGTGATTGCTTGTACTTGTCTTAATAGCAATCTTGGATCTTATTAATTGTATACCATTCGAATGGTATTCCATACGTTTATGATTCTCTTTTTTGTTGATTGTAAATATGACTGTTAAAGTCATTTAAAAATCTGATAACTATAGAAAACAAGGTGAGATTTATTTTACCATTTAGAATTTGCATTCAATACATTTGCTAAAAACCAGTTTTAGCCTGTGAAAGTGTGTTGACGATGAAAAACATTTAAAGTTCGTTTATCAAACATTTATCAATAAAAGTCATCACCTTCACTTATCTTATCAGGTAACATTCTTGACCATCAACATGAATTGTTGCTAAGCATTAATTCTCTTGCTTCTATAACATTCACAACCATCAACATGAATTGTTGCTAAGCATTAATTCTCTTGCTTCTATAACATTCACAACCATCAACATGAATTGTTGCTAAACGTTTAGTGTTTACTTAGTAAGAGACACCACCATTACTTACCAGGTAAGAGTTTGAGCACTGTCTTGATTCTTACCCGGTAATAATGTTGGAAGTACTTGAATTTCTACCAATATCTTGTATTTATGAGAAAACATTTTATTCTTGTTTTATTGTTAACATTTTACATCCTGTCAAATTACGCAAATACCCAACTAGTGTGTGTGTGTATATATATATATATATATATATATGTATATGTATATATATATATAAAAAGGTTCAAACGAGAATACGAGAACACTCTCTAACTATAGACAATCACATATAATATTATTATTCTATCACATATGATACACATGTAATTCTAAATCAGAGAAGCGCACGATTTTCGATGTGATCTTGGTTGCCGGCCAAGTTGTCCTTACACCACCAAATCCCCTCACAAGTATTATCACATGTGATAAGAGTGTTGTTGATATAATACTATATTCCATCAAGACCATCATATGTTATGCTAAATCATAGACTCAAACAATCTTTGACGTAGCCTAAGTCGTAGAACACGTCGTCCGCACATCACAGGGTCCCCTCACACGTATTAAAGGTGTTCTTGTATTCTCGTAAAACGGAGGTGCGTTCCATATATATATATATATGTATATGTATATGTAATTATGTATATATATATATATATATGTATATGACGTGTGTGTGTGTATTACTTTTAGGGCAAAAGAATACAAATTCACATCATCAAATCTCGACCTGACACAAACCATTCGATTCGGGACCTGGGATAAAACCAAATTCTATCAACATGAATTCAAAACGGTGGATTTTAAGTTTTAATCCGGTACGGTTCCGTTTTTGTTTGTTTCGCAATTTGATGGTTTGCGCTTTGCATTTGACGATCCCGAAAGAACGCATAAAAAAACCCTAGTTAGAAGCAACAATTTGGCATCAATATTTGTTTGTGATTTAGATTAATGCAATGAAATTGAACCAAAATCTTAGATTTCACAAACAAGTTTCAATCCATGATTTCATAAATTTATCTTACTTTTTTGTGATTTCCTCCATCAACGATGATTCAAGAACTCAGAAGTTATGCTGTAAGAACATGTGTTCTTGAGGAGATGCAGGTCCAATCTCTTCTTCCAAGCTCCTCAATCCATCACCAAAGTTTTTGTTCTCCGAAATCTTTGGATCGACGATGTCAGCCTCGGAAACCGACGATTTCCGCCGCTGAGATGACGCCACGCTCGGAAACGTGATCCATGACGGAGCTCTAAACTCGATCCGTTGATCCTCTGTCTCCACGACGACATCACCTTCTAATTCCGATCGGTTTGATGATCGTTGCGATGATTTCTTGTGCATTCTACTGCTTCCTAAAACCACCTCTGTTGGTAAAATTGGCTGATCGTTGCTCGGACTTCCCATCAACATCGCTAACGCTCGTTCCAGAGCCGTTGTCACTTTATCCATCGACGGCCGTTCTTTTCCTCTCATTCTCACGCATTTACACGCCACATTTGCGATCCGTTTCAAGGCTTCCAGATCCGACGGCGGCGTTAGGATGGGATCCAGAATCGCGTGGATCTCTCCGGCTTTGATCAATGGCACCGCCCATTCGACGATATTTCCTTCTTCAAACTGCATATCGATTGCTTTCCGGCCACTGAGGATCTCAAGGAGCAATACGCCAAAGCTGTAGACGTCAGATTTCGTTGTGAGATAGTGAAGTCGGTAGTATTCTGGATCTAGATACCCTAGGGTTCCCGCCGGCAGCTCCGCCAACGGTGAGCTGCTGTTCGCCGGACCTAATAGCGAAAGCCCGAAATCAGCCACTCGTGCATTGTGTTCTTCATCAATGAGGATGTTGGATGACTTTATATCGCGGTGGATCACTGGCGGGCAGGCGTAACCATGCAAATACTCAATTCCCCGAGCTGCTTGAACGGCTATTGTAACCCGTTTCACCCAATCCAACTGCTCCTTCAACGCCTTCGGGTTGCCGTGGAGGTGCTGATGCAGTGAGCCATTAGCCATGAACTCGTAAACCAGTAGCCGTTGTTCGCCTTCTTCACAGTATCCGAGCAGATTGAGCAAATGGGCGTGATTCAATCTCGATAATAGGTCGAGTTCATTATGGAACTCCATCGAATTCTTCTTCATATCAGGTGAAAGAATCGCTCGTTTGACGGCCACAACAACGCCATCTTTCAAAATCCCCTTGAAAACGCACGAAAAACTGCCTTTTCCAACTTGTGATTCTTCGGTAAATCCTCCGGTGGCTCTCTCCAGCTCATCGTAGCTGAAAACTTGGGCTCGTCTGATCTTTAACTCGTCCAAATCAGGCTGAATCTTTCCTCCATCCTTCTGAAACCCGTTGTTTTTCATGAGTTTAAGTCCTTTCGTTGAGCATTTACAGTTCCGTAACTTGTAACGAACATAAAAGATTGCCGTCAATGATACGACAATCACCAATAACACCCCGAAAACGATCTCCCCTATGATCACCGGCAACTGGAGCGACCAAAATCTTTCGTTTTTCTTGTTGGAATAACTGTTTGGATACGAACAGTTTGAAGAACACCCGATTGAGGTGCAACTTGAGCAGTTATACTCACAAACTCGATCTGCAGCCTTGGTGCATTCAGATTTCACATACATTTGAGATGGGCATTCATTGGCACAAGGCAAACAAATCCTTGATCCCGGTGATTTGCACGATGAACTGCTGTTGTTGAACTCATAGAACCCTTTTTCACAACTATTTGATCGGCAGACTCCTGGAGGAACCGCTAGCGGCAATGATGTCGGAAAACCGGCACCCCAGCAGACGGGAGAAAGCGATTTATCAGCCACAATACCACAAGTAAAGTAATCACCGGCAGCAATCTCATAAAGTTGAACTCCTCTCGGGGGTTGGGTGCTCATATCGACTCGAAAACCCCAGCAAACGACTTCACGACTATAGCTCTTGATCCCACAAGCATGAAACCGCCCTCCAACGACCGAAAGCATGGCATCGTGTGGGGCTGAGTCAACGTTGACTTGGCCTCGCCGTGCCATTACCACCACTATTTCCTCTTCGGATTCCCAACTCGTCCCCCAACACGACACATTCGATTCAATACCTTCAATTATCCCACAAACATGATAACCGCCAGCCGATATCTTCCTAAACTTGACATTCCTCGGAACACGACTAATCACACCGCTACTAGTCTCGTCTCCCCAACAAAACACGCTACGGTTCTGTGAAAACAAGCCGCAATTGAACTCAGAACCAGCCGAAACCGATTGGATCTGACCTTGAAAAACATGACTCTTGGTCATATTATAACCCCAACAATCGACAAGCGAAATATTTCTGCGCTTGCCCATTAGGGGTTTCCGGAGACCACATAGATGGTGGTCTCCGGCACTGAGTTCGAGAAACTCAGCAAAGTCGGGCATGGGGTGAGGAACACCCATGGCTATGAACCCACTAGTCCCCCAACAGAATGGCTTGCTGTTATTCATCAAAAGCCCACACACGAAGCCATTGCCTGCGGTTAACCCGGTGAAGCGTGCAAGCGAAGGGGTGGAAGCCATGATAGCCGGATTGGAACCGTAACAGGTGACAAGGTGCGAGCCATCCGATGTTAGACTACAGAAGGCTGAACCATATTCACCGTAGGATATGGCTATAGACGACATTGAGCCCAGACCAATCACCCAACCATTTAAATACGTTGCCACCAGCATCAGCACTAGTAGTAGGGTTTCTAGTGTCAAAACCCCCATTTGACAAATCAAGCGAAGTCAAACAAAAACAGTGATCGAAATCCAACACATTTGATTTTGACGAACACAAATCATCCAAATCCAAGAACTCATAAAATCGCTGCAAGAAAAGGATATGAAACCAAATGAAATGGAAATAAAAAACGATTTAAGAGTGAGAAGTGAGGAACTTACAGGCAAATGGATTGGAGGTTGAAATGAATCTTGGTTTGGTGGTAGAAAAGGAATTGAATGGGAAATGGGAAGAGCAAATGCGTAGTTCAAAAGAGCGAGGGTGTGTAGGTGAAAGCATTAAATGGTGGGAGTTAATGCAAAATTGATCTTTTCATGCCTGGATTTCTGCACACATGTCCACTGCTTCAATCTCAACCCCCCCTACAATTACAAACTTTCGCTTTTTGGATTATTCACCATTTAAACTCTTGCTTTTCTCATAATATTTCCATCTTAATTTCACCCTATTTATTTATTTTTATTATATAATATATATATATATATATATATATATATATATAAATGAGAACGTATTTTAAAAAAACATATATCACATATTTTAAAAAATTTAATGGAAAAGTGGAACGTGCATAAACCTATTGTCTATCTAAAAGATTGACCAAATTGTTTTTTAAAAATTTTGAAACAACCGAAGTTTTGTTGTATTGTCTAAAGATTACAATATTCATATAATATATAAAATATTTTAAAGATTACAATTTTCAAATATATAAATGCATCTTTATCTAGAAAATGATTCTCACATTATCATGATTTTATATATTTATATATATATATATATATATATAACGAGATACATCTTCATTTTAATGTTTCGTTTTATTTTTTGTTTTTGTGCAAAAGATAATGTTTTTACTTCTGAATAAAAATAAATTTGAAAATATTATAAATTTTTTAAAAAATATCAATATTAATATCAAATTAACTATTTAAATTTTTTTGTTTTTTTACAATTTCTTTAATTTATTTTTTAATTATAATTAAATTTAGGTCAAATAGTGAAGTAATTTATTTTTTGGCTTAACAATAAATTTTTTATAGAGATGATGATTTTGTTAAAATTCAATAATTAGCCTAATTAATATCAAATTAACTATTTAAATTTTTTTGTTTTTTTACAATTTCTTTAATTAAATTTTTTATTATAATTAAATTTAGGTCAAATAGTGAAATAATTTATTTTTTGGCTTAACAATAAATTTTTTATAGAGATGATGATTTTGTTAAAATTCAATAATTAGCCTAATTATATTTTAATTTTTTATATTTTAAAATTAGATGTTTATTTTTTTATTTGATTATGTTTATCCGTAGTTAGTTATACGACTTCAAACATGGAGTTTTAAATTTTTAATAAGTTGTATCTATGCATAGTTTATTTATAATCTTGAATTTCAATTAATATGCATCAATATACAGTATTTCATGCATTAAAAATGGTTTTTAAGAGTTTTTGTCAAATGCTTTATAATATAGTATAGATATTTATACTATATTATAAAGCATTTGACAAAAACTATTAAAAACCACTTTGCAAATAGATCGTGCGGAAGTACAACTTATTAAAGCTCCATTCTGAATTTGTGTAACTAACTGCAAATAAACATAATCAAATACATGATAAAAATCTCATTTTAAATATAAAAAATCTAAAATATAATTAAAATAATCATTGAGTTTTAACAGAATACTTA
>NC_037540.1:1215859-1222716 GCF_001531365.2 Cynara cardunculus var. scolymus
ATAATTTATATATTTATTTTTTTAAATAAATATTTAAAGCTACACAGATAAAATAATTTAATATAAAAGATCAACAAAATCATAAACAAAGAATGGTGAAGTGGTTTCTTGTGAATGAAAATAGAAATTCTTTTTTTCCTTTTTATAACAATAGTAAAATACATATCATGTTTTTTTAAATATTTTACTTATATGTTTATTATTTAAATTTAAGTTTATAAATATAATAAAAAAGGAAAAAAATGAAATGTCATTAATTTAATACTGTTAAGTGATTATAATAATAATTATTATTATTATTGTTTTCATTATTTTATATAAAAAATACGTCTTTTAACTATGTTTTTGTTACTAACTTTTTTATTGATTAATATTATAACAAAAATAGATTTTTTTAACATTAATAGAAATTAAATTCTATCACTTGACTAATATTAAGTTCATTAACATTTTCAACAAGTCAAAAAAAATTCTTTCAACCACCTCTAAGCTTATGTTTTCAAAATTCCTTTTTTAATATATTTTTATTTCAACGATATTGTTTTTTTATAAATAAAACATAATACAACTTAAAACTAATTTATATTTTAAGTTTTAATAAAAGCGACAAGTTATTATTTGAATTTTTAGAGATTGCTGAAAAACTGATGAAATTATTATTTGAATATTAAAAAACTTAAATAATAATTGATTAGTTACTTTTTAAGTTTTAATGTCGGATAAAAATGATGGATTATTTTCTGAAGTTTTAAAGTTGCAGAAGAATTAATAATATACTTTATGAAAATATAGATAAAATTAAAAAATTAAGAATTATGATATGAATTTTTAAAGTTTTAATTCGATTTTTATATGGACAAACCATACGACTATATACATATGGTTAAAATTTATAAAATTACAAAATAAATGTTATATTAAATTACAAGGCGTATTGCCTTTTCAATTTAATGGTTTTTAAATCTGATTAATATATAATACAAATCAAAATTATAATTTATACTACCTTATAAACCAGATTTATCAAAAGTCTTAAAAACAATTTTTAATGCACAAAGTACTATACATGTATGCACAAAGTTTTAAAAGTCTTATAAACAACTCATAATGTATTGAGTACTGCTACTTTATGCATTTAGTCTTAAAATCTCTTGATCTACAATTAAAATAACATATGGTACAAGTTACCAATGCACATTTTTTTTTCTTTTCATGTTCCCAATATACTTTTGACACATTTCACTCATGTTTTCACCCTCTCATACCTCTCTGTCTTCTTCTCATCCCCCAAGGTGAGATTCAAACTGATATTAACCATGAGTTATTAAAAGTTCTCTCATTCAATTGTTTTAGAACTCTCGGTCTCGCTCTTGAGCTCTTCATTCTTTGCTCTTAGTGTAAATCGAACATATTTGTATAGTCGTTTAAATATGTTGGATTTTAAACTGTCATACAATTTTTTCCATTGATAGACTGTGATTGGAACCATAACTCTTATTTATTCAAATTGTATTAATATGCAAAGACCAAGTGTAACTTATATCATTGTTAAATCTTCTCTAATAAAACCAGTGAAACTTCAAAATCGTTAAAATTCACGGCTTCCGTCGCATTGCGCGGATACACAACTAGTTACTATTGAAAAATAATTATTATTATCTAATAATTAAAAACAAAAAAAATAAAAGAGAAAGAGGGGGGAACATAAGAGATAGAGAAAGATAGAAGAAACAGGGTTGTTATTTGTATCCCACATATTTAAAAAGTCAAAAAATTACCTAGTAAATAACATTAAATGACCTAGAAATTCCAAAAGTGACATTATTTCTTCTATCTCTTATGTTCCCCCTCTTTCTCTTTTTGTTTTTGTTTTTGTTTTTCCTTCAAAAAATAGGGATGAAACCAGATCTATCCCTGGTTGTAATAAAAATATATAAAAAAGAAATTTTGAAAACATAAGCTTAGAGGTCGTTGAAAGAATTTTTTTTGACTTGTTGAAAATGTTAATGAACTTAATATTAGTTAAGTGATGAATTTAATTTCTATTAATGTTAAAAAAAATCTATTTTTATAACTAGAAGGGTACTCGTGCAATGCATCGAGACACATTTCCATTTCAATGTTTCGTTTTATTCTTAATCTATGTCGATATAATACAATTTTATGTGGTTTTGAGAAAACGATAAAGTTTTTATTTTTGAATAAAATATAAATTTGAAAATATCATATAAAATTTGCAAAAAATATATCAATATTAGTATCAAATTATCTAATTAAAAGTTCTTGTTTGTTTATTTTTTTAATTCAAATTTTTTATTATAATTTAATTTAACATAACGAATTAACTTAATTTAGGTTTAACTAGAAGCGTACTCGCGCAATGCAGCGAGATACATCATGATTTTAATATTTCATTTTATTCTTTATCTAAGTCGATGTTATAATATGGCTTTATGTGATTTTGAGAAAGCGATTATGTTTTTATTTTTGAATAAAATATATGTTTGAAGATATCATAAAAATTTGACAAAAATATATCGATATTAGTATCAAATTAACTATTTGANATATATATATATATATATATATATATATATATATATATATATATATATATATATATATATATAAAACCCGTTAAATATTATTTTAAAATATGTATTTTAAGATTATTTTATATCTAAAATACATATTTTACAACATTGTTTAAATGACTGTTATTCAATTTTTTTATACACAAAATACAGGTTTTGAATTACTACTGAACTGATTGCCATCAGTTTTGATACGATAACTGCTTATTGTATCTGGTAAATACTTCAAGTTATTTTATTTTTGGTTTTCGACACACCCACGATCAAATTTTTTGACACGATGTACCAAACATGTTGTCAACATAGACAAAACAACAAGAATAAGATTCTTTTTTATCATGTGATCATATGTTTCTATTATTTTTCTGAACTGTGCATCAAACGAGTTCAATATAGACTTGTACGATTACTAATGCATAAATAACAACTCGTTATAACATGAAATTACTGATTTGGATTCTGGCAAATATAGATGTAGACATGGGTATTTCCATGTGGTGAACAATGACTACACTCATTGGGAAATGTATGCAATTGGGGGAAGTGCTTCACCTACCATCAATAGCCAAGGAAATAGGTTTCTTGCTCCTAATGATCATGAAAATAAAGAAGTGAGTATCTAACAACATGTTTGAGGGTATTTTAGTCATTTTACTTCATTAAATTTTCTTTCCCTTCTAATTGTCATGATTATAGGTGACAAAACGAGAAGAGGCGGTAGAAGATGAGTGGAAGAGCTGGAACTGGCGATCTGAAGGAGATCTCATGTTAAACGGTGCATATTTCACACCATCAGGGGCAGGGGCGTCGAAAAGCTACGCAAGGGCATCGAGCCTAAGTGCCAGACCATCTTCCATCGTGGGCTCAATCACAGCTAATGCTGGTGTTCTCGGGTGTAGAAGAGGCTCTCGGTGCTAGTGTTCAATCTCACTGGGTGTTTTTACTTTGTTTTTTCTTCTAAGTTAACAAAAAGCGATATCGTGTTTATAACTTTATATTATATTACTTTTATAAGCAAAAAAGTTTTGCACTTCTAGTTAGCCTGTTTCTCTGTGTCCATGTAACAAATTGCCACTTAGGGGTTTCAGTTACGAACCCTAATTGAATCAGAGGAATCAAGAGCTAAAAACGATATTCATTGGCAAAATTCAATAATTTTTATGGTTACACTGTGTTTCAGATATTTTGTAATACAACTATTTAATGCATATGACAATTGTCTAATTAGAGTTATGAACTGTTATACATATCATCCCAAATCAATTCAGATAACTATTTTATTACAGGCATGAACAATTAGGTTTTACGCTGTCCTAAAAACAATTTGCTTAAAATAACTGCTTATTTGATTGTTTCCTCGATTCATTTTAGCTCTAACAGAATTTAGAACAAACATTAATTTTGTCAAATATTTGAAAATTGATTAGTTGTATACTTGTACATAGAATATAAAAAAAAACTAAAATATCTTAATTTTAAAAAAAATCTAAAATATCTTTATTTTGTCAAACATGTTTGATTACTTGTCAAACATTTTAATCACAATAGTCGTGTCTGATTGGTTTGAGTTTGGAATCTAAATGTCAAAAGTGTCTGGAGGGCACATGTTCAAATCTAAGGAATAATAAAAATCCCTTGTAGCCACGGAGGTTCAAATACGGTGACTCCGGACTACCCGCAAAGCAGGTGATCGCCTTGAGATTAATCGGCTCGCATAGCGAGTTGGATATCCAGGATAATAAAAAAAATCTATCTTAATTTAAAAAATCTGAATTATTTTTAAATATTAATTTTCTTGTAGTTAATAAATAATATGAAAACGGGTATTTCATTCTATTTGATTTGATGCTCGTATTAATATTCTTTTTTCGATTTTTTTGATACAATTTTAAATTTTCATATGCAATACACTATTTATAAACTTATATATTATTATCTACATACAACCTATTAACACATTCTCATAACTACTGGTAAACATATTCAAATACAAGAAAAACACTAAATAATATTAACATGATAAAACTCCCCTGTTCTCTCAAAACCACAAAAATTCATAAAATAGATGGCAAATTGCATGAAAAAGTAACGTACTTTAACTTGATTCCAATTTTGGGTAACGTACTTTCAGAACTTCTATTTCAATACCTAAGATGTAAAATTGATAAACATTTAAGTACTCGAGTACCATACTGATGTGACTACTGATGTGGTATCCAATTCAATATTATTTGCTATTCAACCCAATTTCATTCTGTCACTCGCTACATCAACATGGTAATCGGTTAATGTTTCAACAGGTTACCCGGGTATTTAAATGTTTAACACTTTATATCTTATGTACAAAACTGAGAGTTTTAAAAGTAACGTTATCTAAAATAAGAATCAAGTTAAAATATATTATCTTTTTCATGCAATTTACCCTAAAATAAAATCAAACCAGATGAAAAAAAAAAATACTATGATACATTATATTAATACATTTCTAGTTAATTAGAAAAGCAAATTTACTAATGAAAATTGGATAATATAGTACAAAAGGTAACCAATAATTGAGAAAGAAAAAACACACCGACTCATAAAGATACATCATGAGAAGCATAAAGTACAACCATTTTAAACCATACCACATAAGCATGGTAACGGGGCTGAGTTTTGTAATCCTCGGCCTTGGCCCCAGAGAGTACGGGGATTAACATTTCATCCCTGATCAAACGCTATGAAAAATATATGTTAGTTTGAGTCTACCGGGAATCTCCGACCCCGTCCCCCGTTTGAGTCTGCCGGAGATCCCCGGGACCCATTTTAGCGGGGAATCCCCGTCCTCGTTCGGGTCAGTGAGCCGTGTTCCCCACCGGATCAGGACACATCCCCATCCTTAATACCACAAAGAGTATTACAACATTAAAAACACAAAGTACAACCATCTAATGCATTGAAAAAGTCCAACAAACTCTTCCACAAAAAAACCCATCATATTGGATTCTTGGTACACCTAAAATATAGCCAAAAGAGGAAGATAACTTTTTTTACCAAAGGAGTACAACATTAGAAGCACAAAGGTACAACCATGTGATGCATTCTCAAATGCATTTAATTGAGTCATAAAGAGTCCATTGTTTTGGTAGACCTAAAAATCTAACCAATGACAAATAAATTTACCAACAAGGGTAATTAAATACAACATTATATCCACAAAGGTACAACCATTTAATGCACAAAGAATGCATTAAATGCTTTCATAAAGGATCTATGACTTTGTAGACATATAATATAACTAGTAATAAAAGGATTATAACTTGACTAATGGTTATAATTAAAAAGCATTTTAAACGACTTTTTACAGATATTAAAATATAATGTACAAATTATACAGTAGTTGAATATCAGGTGAGTTTCATTTAAAACTAAATGAGAATGTTTCATAATGGTTATGAGCACTATCGTGGTGATGTCTGATTAATATCGGGGAATCATCATCATTCTCAAGCACCATTTGCTAATTTTGTAACGGCTTTTGCTTTGTATTTGTAACTGCTTATTCCCGCATTCTGTTTTATTGCCGAAGTCATCAGACACCTTGAACGCCTTAGCTAGACGAGCTTGCTGGTATCACAGCTTTCAGTTTCATCCTTGTCCACATTACCAACAAGGAAGAGCAGTTCGTCCATGGTTCGTTTCATATGCGAACGAAATGGGATGAGATTCGGCTAGACGTCCATGGTAGTGTAACAATTTACAAATCTTGTCTCATCTCTCTATTCTTTTCCCACCAAAGCTAGAAAAAAAAAAACGCATTTTTGTTCCACTCAGGTCATATCCAATCCAGTCCATGTCGTACTAAGCATGGACAACAAATACTTTAACAGTCTAATCTCGTGTAGCAAGAACAACCGCATGGACTTGTGAAAGTCCCCGAAGGCGAGTCTGCAGTTGGCATGATGGATGTAAGATTAAATCATGGAATCTTGCTTATTAACGTTGATTTCTGATGATTTATTTGAAGGAATGATAATTATTTACCATAAACAATTGCATTATAAAAGTATTTATGCAATGGGAGATTGCATTGAATTGAATCATAAAGAATAGCCCATGAGTTTGGTAGACCTAAAATACAACCAACAAGAAGGGAAGTTGTAGCATTGATAAAAAACTAACTTGAGCATCAAATGCACCCAAATCTTTTGCTCTTTATATATATATATATATATATATATATATATATATATATATATATATATATATATATATATATATATA
>NC_037540.1:1222816-1273344 GCF_001531365.2 Cynara cardunculus var. scolymus
ATTTAAAATAAGATGTTTATCCTGTATTTGATTGTGTTTATCTGCAGTTAGTTACACGAATTCAGTTATGGGATGAAATCGGATAGGGATGAACGGGTTTAAGAGTTTTAAGAGTTTAAGAGTTTTTAAGAGTTTTAGTCAAATGCATTATAATATAGTATAGATATAGATAATAATAATTAAATTAGTAATTAATTTATTAATGGGTACAACCCTAGTCTATGTTACCCGGCCTTGGGACCCAGTTTAGCGTGAAATCACGGTCCGAGCGGGTGAACCAGGTTCCCCACCGGGTCAGAACAAATCACCATGCCTAATAGACTTCTCACGATTCTCATCATATTTATGATTCTCAAATGAACTCGTCAGAGGCTGCCATGTCCATATAAATGCACCAATTTGACAAACACTTGGAACACCCTCATCTAACAGCAAAATCAGACTTACATTCATATAAATGTACACCATCAATACATATTCATCTGTCATAAAAATGAACACAATTAAACTATAACCTGAATTGACATCTTATATTGAACCTGATCCAAAATGGTGCACCATGGTCCTCAACCTCTTTCACTGGTGAAACCATCTGCAATCAAGATTTCTAGCAAATAACAATTGTTTTTTAACCTTATCGTTGGTAACGATAACTATACGATGAATTATAATTATATTGTTGTTGTTGGTACCCTCCTCGGTATCCCGATGAGTTATTATGATACTGTTGTTGATGGTCGGATTCATTTGGGACGAACCCGTGTGATAACAAAGAATCTTGCAGCCGCCACCCTTCGGGTTCCTTTTGGAACTCGTTCGTTTGAATATAGTTTTCTAAACTCATCACGACCTTCGTCACTTTTGGATCTTCTCGCTCCTTTAATGCTTTGAGGAAGTCACGAGATATGATGTTTAACAGCTTCTTGAACTGGTTTTTGTATCTTCTATATAAACCGAACCCAGCCAACTGACAAGAAAAAGTGATGTATTCAACGATCAGCATGAAAATTGCAACAATTTTAATTTTTAGAATGCCCCATGTTCTACTCTTTACAGTAATTATAATAAGATGGTGAAATTCATCACTCTCTCTGTAATTAAGGGTAAAATCATAATTTGGTTAATTAAAAAGTGAAATAGTTACACATTCCTAAAAGTGTGCCTTTTTCATCAAGGACATTAAGGACCTGTTTGTTGACAGCTTAATGAGTTTAATAGGACTGACAGCTTATTCGGTCAGCTATACATGACGTTTGGTGGTGGCTTAAAAGATATAGAAAATGGCTTATTCAGTAAGCTTCTAAAGGGGAGCTTTATGCAGCAAGCCAAGTTTTTACCAAACCTGTCCCTACCAATTAAAATACACGTTTTATGCAGCAATCCAAGTTTTTTCCGAACCTGTCTCTCCCAGTTAAAAAACACGCACCTTCCATCTAAGAAAAAACCCTCCCAAACAAGCCTTCCCAATCTATAGAAACAATCCACACAGACAGCTTTATCCATATGGGATTTGATAGAAAACCAACCAAACAACCCCTTAATGTGGGACGGAGAGTTACAAATTTTGGCCCATGAAACTCTTATATTTTGTCATTTTTAGAGAGTATTTAGGACGTTTCACAAAAAAACAAACACTTTCATTGATTTGCATCCAATTCGACTGTGTGCATTTTTCATTGTTAGAGTGTATTTAGAATACTTCCATTTAATCCAACACGATTTTTTTGGGACCAAAGAAGCATATGCTGTCTACCGGTATACAATAGTCCCTCTATTTTGTCATCACACACTTTACACATTTGGCTAGTAATCACACTTTTTATTTAATTATGTGTACATTAAAATATAGTACTCTTTTCATCCGAAAACAAGTGTCCACATTTCCGTTTATGTTTGTCCCAAAAATAAGTGTGCAGTTTCAAAAATAGATAATTGATTCTCAAATCTACCCTTAATTAATGCACACATGTTTAAGAGTTGTGAAGAGAGAAAATAAATAAGGGTAAAGTTGTCATTTGGTTAATTAAAAAGTATAACAATCATGTATGTATATCTAAAATTGTGTCATTTCTATTGTGGACACTTATTTTGGGATTGAGGGAGTAATTATCATTAAAATACCATGGGAAAAGATAATATGGAGGTTCAAAAACCCTCCATAAAATTCAGAAGCATTCAGTGACTTGAAAGAAGCCAACTTAGCTTGTCAACTGTATTAGCTATAAGAATATGCAAAGACTTAAAAACTAAGGGATCGTTTACCAAACGCTCACCGGGTAAGTGCTAAGCGGCAAGTGTGATCACCCTCACTTACATTGTCGGGTAGCATTCCCAGCCATCAAAATGGATTGTAACAATCGTCTTTTACTCGGTAAGCGCTTACAGGGTAAGAGTTTTCTCCCTCACTTACCGAGTAAGATTCTTGATCCTTGTTATGCCTCTTACTGGGTAAGATTCTCGGTCCTTACCATGCCTACCGGTAAGTTAGATGACACTCGATAAATGCTTACTCGGTAAGAGTTTGGTAAACGACCCCTAAGTCATGATATCAACTCACCTCAACGAATGCCTGAAGTGCAACTGCAGTGTAAATATTCGCTGGGAGAGCATTTAAAAACCTGGCAAGCCATTTCCAACCTTCTTCAATTCCGTGCAAATTTTGGAAACCATCAACTTCAGTCTGAAAAGATTAAAAAAAAGATTATCTTATCAATTTAAGCAACAAGTATAAGATAACTTCTGCTTATAAGAAAGTTGAACAAATGATCAAAACCTGAACTAGAGCCCCGTATAGTTTCATATGTAGAGTTAACCTTGCTATATAACTATCGGTACTTTCAAGATTTCCATCTTCTTCTTGGTAACCAATAGCCTTGAAGTAAGCATCTTTAGATTCAAATGCAGCCTGGAAAAACAAGCAATTTTGTTCAATTAACATTTAAACATTTACATGTCGTACATAGTCATGAGGAGAATTTAAGATGTGATTTTGGGTCCCATTTAATTGACGAGAATATAGAGACGTGGCCCACAAAATGTAAAATGGAGAATGGAGGTAAAGGCTGTATGAAAAAATAAATTACAACAGAATTTTTTTGTCGAGAGAAGAGGCAGCAGTGCGAAATACAGAAAAGACGATATAAGAACAAATTATCTGAAGAAAATGATAACAATTTGGTGTTTTTTGGGTTTTTGTCTATGCCAAGTTCACGCTTTTTAAAAGTGTAACAGCAAAAAGATGTCGAACAATAAAAACTAAAACAAAATGAAACAAGAAAAAAGGAAAGGGAAAAGAAGTAATACAAATTAAACTTTACATGTTTAACACACTGCACAGGACATAACAGGGATCATTGTTCCACGTTTTGCAGGACTTCTATGTGAATAGACGTTTAAAGTAGAACAAGATTGAACAGGCTCGTTCCACCCCCACCCCACAGAACAAGATGGAACAAGGTGGAACAGACCTATATTTTACCAATATAACCTAAAAATAAAACTTAATTCTCTTCTAAAACATCATATACGCCTCCCTCTTTACATTTATTCATTCTTTCAATTTTATTTATTGTATTTTATGTTCTTTAAATTTCACTTTACTGCCTTCAAAATATTATTTTTGTACAATTTCCATATTTTGATTAATATGGAATTTATTAAATATTAATAACAAAAAATAATATAAAAAAGGTATAAAATAAAATTTGGAAACTACATAAACTTTTTATTTTGGTGTCATCTTAATCATCTTAAAGAAAGCTTTCTAGTGATATATTTTGCTATAAAAATATTTTTTTCATTATTAAATTTAATAAATTACATAAAATATATAATCAACGCATTAAGGGAAAATCGGCCATTTTATCTGTTTTGTCCTGTCCAAACGCTAAACAATTGTTATGTCCTGTCTGGATACCAAACGCACCCTAATAGAACATCCAAGTTCAAAATCACATTATACTGGAGCTTGTAGGAAGATTTAACAGGATATATACAATTACCTCTGAGTAACTTAAATACTTCGGAACTGTGAAGATGCAAACTCTGTTTAGTTTGGCAAGAAGAATTTCCATGGCATGGGGAACCTACATCCATGATGAAACACAAAGGCAACTAAGTTCAGTATTTCCGCTAGAATATGTATCCTACTACAATCATGTGAAAGTGCTTCCCAAACCACAATAAGTTGAAAATGAGCCTCCTTGATTTAGAAAATCAGCATAAAATTAACCCCAACTCAATATAGCATATCTTATTGAAGTTATGCCCCACTGAACTGGACTAACTAAATCTTAGGGACTGTTTGGTTGGTTTTTCGTTAAGTCCTGCATGGTTAAAGTTGTTTGTGTGAATTGATCTGTCTGTATAGATAGGGAAGGTTTTTGTTTGGGAGGATTATTTCATAGATGGAAGAAGCGTGTTTTTTGGGGAAAGGTCTGGAAATTTTTTGGCTTTTTGCATAAAGCTCCCCCCTAGAAGCTTACCAAATAAGCCACTTTCTATATCATCAAGCTACTACCAAACAGTCATGTATAGCTGACCGAATAAGCTGCGAGTTCTATTAAACTCATTAAGCTTTGCTAACAAACATGCCCTTAATTTGCTTCTCGAATTTGGTTCACGATCTTGTATTCCTTTCTTTCAAGTCAGATGCCTAGAAACAGCAACTGGAAGAGCAAAAAAGATATGATGCTTCACCTGTGAAGTAACCATAACAATGACATGCCCATAACCATATAGGACATTGTTGCTGCTTGCATTTGTGCTTTGGGAGACGACCTGTTATATTAGAACAAGAGTTGTTTAAGCATTTCAAAATATATATTATCTATGTGTGTGTGTGTGGAGAGAGAGAGTAGGATTTGTGGAACAAGAACTCAGTTTCTAGATATGCACCATAAATGGAGGTAAGAAAACTAAAGGAAGGAGATAAAAGTTGGTTTCTGAATTGAAGAAGAGTGACTTACTTTCTCTGCAAAAATCCCAATATTGACGGATTGGGGACATGTTGAATTCATGAGTTTCACCAATTCATCTGCTTTTGTTCTGGTCCAACATAAATAACAGTTAAATCTATATATGGTTCTCTAAAATGCATTTGAAAATCCAAGAACTATACAAAAGAAACGGGACTCGTTGATTGAATGCAGATGTTCAAGTGCTAAATAACAAAACCGGCTGCCATAGTCATCGGCTTATGTTAAAAAAGGGAATTCGCACACCTCACATTCTCTTTTGTCCCGGTTATGGTTTTGATACGTCTAGCCATTTGCATTCCATGACTACGATATTCCTGTTGAAAAGGCACCAATTGAGATTTTAAATGGAGAAGATTCATAATCAACCACTTAAGAAATGACGAACTCGTTAAACATGCATACTAAAAATATATATACAGACATATGACAATGGTCACAAAGTTACACTCCACCACGAGATGATCATCAGAAATTGGTTATTTGACAATCCACTAATTGTCTATTCTATGTGCAGATTCATACTCTGTGAACTTCTCCATCAATATATCCTTTAGTACTACATCAAAACACTTTTGAGTTCTTTAATGAATCGATGCATAAAAATAGCAAACTTATATTGGTTTAAAACAGGTACAGGCACCCAGATGTGTGATAACTTCAACTGTTAAGCATGCACAATTATCTTGTTTTAGTGGAATATAATGCACTTTTGTCTAGTTTTGACGTGAATTCAGGCAAATAGATTAATGCGAAAATGGACGTGATTGAAAAGTTAAGGGACCAAATAGAAACGAAAAGGAAAATTGTAAGAAAAGAAAAAGTTACAATAGAGTAATCCCATGACAAAAAAAAAACAGATAGTAACCCATTAAAGAAATCCTACTCCTTTCTAAGCAATCCTATGCTGGTATCAATGAGTGTAGCCTTATGTCAAGTACCTTACACCTCTATAAGCAGTGTAACCTTATGACTGTCAGAGTAGAATAACCTTACACGGTTATGTTGAGGACAAACTTTCAGGATTCATTCAGAATATATTTGGAAGGGATTTAGAACAAACGTATAAGAAATTATGCATAAAAGAACAATTTTGGAACTTCAAAGTATGTGATCTTATGACTTACCTTATTATAATCCATTTCAGAAGCCACATCTTTTCCAACCACTTCCTTGTACATTTGTAGCCTTCTCTCCTCCATTTTTAAAGCACTCTCGGCACCCTTGAGTATGTTTCCTGCAATCAACTCAATCAATTGTAAAGTAAGAAAAAAGAATTAACATATTTGCAACAGAACACTGCCTTTTCCATGGTCTCTTAACCTGTTTAATGTAACATAATGGCATTGGCAGTTATCAATATAGTTGGAAGGTTAGGAGAGGCATTAAAAACACCATGGCCGTATAAAAACGAAGTATATCATCAGATTCAGCTACAAGTCAACATGCACTCAGATATCAAGATTTAACAAAACTGAGCTATACAAATAGAATCACCTGCAGGTGTTTTTTTGGGTCCACCAGAATCAGATCCCTTGGAAACAGCTCCCTGTGAAGCAGTCATAGCTTCAGCAGCTTTTCGCTGACTTTCTGCCACAGCTGCTTCTTTTGCAGCTCTTTCAGCTTCTAATGCTGCGGCTTTTGCTTCTTCATCTCTCTTCTTTTCAGCTTGCCGCTTGGCCTGCACAAAAATATGGCAATCAAACAATTCTCGTTAGTAACAATATAACAGTCTCATTTCTTCTATTCGAGAGCATATAGCATACACACAACTCATGACATTTGTATGCCAGATCTGATGATAATTATTCCATATAACAGATTCTAGAAGCAACATGAAAAATAAACACATTTTGTACTTCCAATCTCCAAACATTCCGATTTGATTTTCATTAAGAGGATTGTCCAGTGTTTTTTCTTCTGGCCAAGTGTTACTCATGGTGTGGTTAAGTTTAGATTAGCGGCTTCATATTGAAAAACTAAATTAATCTCTTCGGCGTAAGATGAAAAAAATATTCAGAAAGCTCGCTTTAGTGCAATACAAGGATGTAATGTTCTCCCTTATGTACAACACAAATGCATACTCATTCTTCAGATGAATTCATAATTCTTTGAGCGAACAATCTTTAGAAAGGGCACACTAAGTTGCAACACAAGACATGTACATATGGTGTTTTAAACGAAGTTTTGAGTGCCTGGGGAAACCTTAATATGATGTTGTAAACGAGTCTTTTGAGTGCCATGGACATCAAAAAAGGTTGGGTTACGCTCAGGTGCATAAGTTAGTGACTTTTTTAAGCTTAAAGAAAGAAGGTCAAAACTCAAAACGCCCTTTATAGAAAGAAACTGTTCTTAAACAAAATTTTCATAACAATGCAGTCTAGTGAAAAAGTTCTCTCTCGTTATGCACCAAAATGTTACTCAATTGCTCAAGGATAAAGTGAACTGCAAACTACAGGTACGAAAACTAAGCTTGGAGATACTCAAGCTAAGTTATTGCTTCTTTACATTTTAAGCTCAGAAATTATTAAGCGATTGATATGACAGAGCACAGGCTGATTCTTCATGAATATAGGAAAAATCATTCAAATGGGTATCTTTTACAAACCTCTTCTGCTTTCATTTTTTCTTGACGCACTTTTTCTTCTTGAAGAGCCTTTTGCTTTCTTTTGGCCTCTTCAATTGCAGCATCGTCTCTTATCTTTTTTTCTTCTATCTGAGATTTGTATTCATGATGCCTTTGAACGTCGGTCAGATGATTATCAAGTGCTTCTGCACTACAGATATAAAAGGAATATCAATATGCTAACAAGCTCAAAAGTTCAATAAAACCGCAACACAAAACTTGCAAACAGAACGCGGTCCAATTTAACAGAACACATTTAACGCCTTACATTATGCGCTGATATTGCAAATCACGTTTTCTATCCAACTCACGTCGTGCCTCCTTGCTCTTTTCAGCTCGGGAAAGGGCATTGGTAAGTTTCTCTTTTTCATTTGTGAGATCAGTTCCAAATGCAGATATTCGGGTTCTTATATCTTCCTGTTTATTAGAGGTATTAGAAGAACAAATTTATTGAGAAGAGACTGTGAAAACCAAAAGAGAAAGAAACAAAGAATCAAAAGTAAGATGGGTAAGCAGCAACATAGATCAAAGACAGACCGCAACAGTAATCTGGTGTTCATGGCTTAGCTCAATTAATGCACCTTCAATAACTCCCCCTTTGTCCATCAAAGACCATTGGGCTCCAGTAGTTGACTCATTATCAGAATCTGCATCATCACTGGAAAACATTTACTTGTCAGTGTCATCAATGTAGGAGTGGAAAAGCTTGCCACCATCCATATTTCAAACCAAGCATGTAGTCTACTTCTGAAATATTGTTTGCTTTCTTTCAACGACTAAATATTGATTTAAGTTATGTAACACAAACAACTGAAACAGTAAATGACCAGAACTGGCACCTTAAATATACTTCCTCGCAAGCAAACCGACCACCCATGGCCAGAGGTCTGCTATAATTCCCCTCATCATCATAGTCACCTTCATCATCCGATACATGCATCACAAAGGACTTCCGGTTTTTTCCAGCATGACTTACTACTGAAAGATCACTGCAAGAAGGAATCTGCTGGATGAAGATAATAAAAGAGAAAACCATTCATAACAACTTGAAGGGAACTCGGATGGATTTTCTAATAATACAAAATGGGAGAACATGGTACCTTGAATGTGTTTTGGTGAAAGGTAAGGAGACCAATGAGGATGCTTGAAGTCTGTGATCTACGGCATTAAGCTCTGATAGGAGTTCATCAAAACTCCAATCAATTTGTGGATCAGCTACGATTCCACCAACACGTTGGGGGCAACGAAGTTCCAATTTTACACCTCCCCTGGTCATTAAAACATTAGAAAGTTGATGAACCTCGCCACTGAACTTCTCATAATAGGACAGGTGGTATTAGAGCAATTCAAAAAAAATGCATACCATTGCTACAAATAATATAGACATTCGTTCTGGGTATTCAGAAAAAAAAAACCCATAAAATTGTCAACAACGTTATTCTTTTTGGGAGGAGGGGAAGAGATAATCCAGGGAGATCATAATCTTCACTAACAGATTAGTATAACAGCTGATAAACATAAGAATCGAATAGAACATATTCGATTCCACTAAGATCCTTGAGAGCTTTCTGAATTTCCCAGTCTTATGGATATCCAGCACTAGGACCTGCATAATGTATTATCGGTCCCAGGTAAATAAATGAAAGAGGATTGGATAAAAAAGGACTTACATGATTCAAATAAGGAGTTAACCAGTCTATCAAAGTAGTTGCGTCCTCTTTGTTATATAAGAAGTTATATGTATCTGGCCAACAAGTGTAGAACTGAGTGTTAGAATCACATCATACAACTAACATGACTACAATAAATAGCTGTAAAATACATTTGGATATGAACCTCAAGACAATAACATACACACACAAAAAACACGTTTACATAGATGATAACAAGTAACCAAACACCCAAGCCCACGAAGCAGGGAAATGATGATAACAAAGTAATAAGATGTGGTTTCTTTTATTTGACTTCTTTGATGAAATTTGACAAGGTAATAAGATGTGGTTTCAATCTGTTTGTTCAACGGGTCTTCAAGACCAATTATTCCCTAGTGTTAGAACAGCTCAATCAGGATATTGTAACTTCAATATTAAGATTTCTCTCCAATTTGATTAGCTCCTTCTTGTTTAGTTTTTCTTCCCTGGAATCAAACAATTAAACGCTCACAAGTCTTGTGGCTTCTATCATTCTTTCTGGTGCTATATATAAATAAATGCAAATATGTTTGACATGTTATTCAATTTTAAATGGCTAAATGGAAACTGAGACTAAATAATTTAATCCAATTTGACGCTTCTTCAGTGTGAAATTTGTTAACTCTGAGTGAATCCCTAAAATAAGGGTTTCTTGCTGAGAACTACTGAAACCTAAAGCATATGCAGCCAGGATTTCCAAAGAATGGCGTGGGAGCCGCCACTGAAAGGCTCAAGGCTTTAAAGAATTAATATCAGGCTCAAGGGAAAGAGTAGCAACCAGTAAACTATCTGCAGATGTCTAACGTGTACTAAAAGGCATATGATAAGGCTGGATAATACAATTCAAAAATTCTAAACCGTAGCGGCAACTCCCAATCTTGATTTTCTGGTAAACTGACATACAAATGGTTCTAACATTCATGTTTTTGATTACCCCAAAAAACCAAAATTGAATTACAGATTAAGAGTCAAGAGAGTTACTTATTCTTAGTAGGAGAAAAAGGACATCTGAGAAAAGAGAAGTTCCCGCATTCCAATAGACACCAATGAATAATTCGTCAGAACTGCCTTTTTTCCCCTTTGTTTCTCAACTGACATCAATGTGAGTCTTTAGCCGGAAGACTTTGCAAAGCCTAGCTGATGATCTAAGTTTTGTAATTCAGATGTAGACATGTAGTACGGTTTTGAACTGCCATTTTTTACAAGAGGCTGAATGATAAAAGTTGAATAACCTTATCACAACTTGCTCTAAAAATTACTTTGAATATTATTAGACAATGCAGCCAATAAAACATCAACATAACAAAATGAATAGGCGAATACAATTATCAATTTGACGAATTTGCTAGTAGCTTATTATAAACTTATTCCTAGCTGTCTTTTGTATTTAAGTTTCACCAGATTGTTTTGTATCTACAACAATAAAAATCTAACATAAATACATTCAAAGAAATCCGATAGCCTAAAAATACCATCACCATGAACAAGCATCAAGCATCAAGCACCAAATTGCCACTAATTTTAACTACAAAAGTCAACCCAAACGAATGAAAAACAAAAGAACAACCAACTTCAGAAAGAAAAAAAAAAGAGGAGTGAACTAAAGGAATTACCAATTGACGATTCTAATTGAAATGTAAACCTACCTTTGGAATCAAAATCACCAAGCAAATCATCAATCAGGCTCTCTAGTCGATCTTTGTACAAAGAGCCTAAACGGCAAGAGAAAAGATAAAACCCGAACATGGAGAAAACAAATTAAAATCAAACAGCGACAAGATAGAAACCCTAATTCGAAAAACTGAAAGAGACAAACCCAGAGTCGTTACCTGTGGATTCTTGAAGGAATTGTTGAAGAAGATGAATGAATATAAAATCTATGCGGCTGCCTGAATCAAGACATGAAAGCAGGGCAAAGGCAGTTAACGACGACAGGATCTCAAAACCCTGGTGTTGTTATGCAATCAAACGGGTTTAACGGTCATAATGAGCGTATTAGAGCGGTTCACCTGTTAGAATGAATTAATGGCTTCAGGGGTGAATTATGGCACCATAGTTCATTTAAAATATTTAGTGTTTTTTTTTTTTTTAAATTACAATGTAAAATGAAATATAATTGTTTATAATAAATTTAGGGCACTGAATGGTTAAGGAATGATCAAGATACAAAATCATTCAAGGGTTAAGATATAAAATCATTCAAGGGGTTTTAGAACAATTAAAAAGCATACTTTTTTTTTATCAAATAAGATTCACTCCTTAACGATTCAAATATTACATCTTAATAAAACTATTAAGAGGTAAACAAACAAACCATTAATTTTGTGGTTTTTTTTAAGTTTTCTTGTAAAGTCATCTTATTCAATTTCATACATCTAAATTAAATCGGTTAGTTTTTGGATAACGTTCCAAATCATCCATTGAATGGTCGGGGCGGGTCCGCCTAAATGCATTGGATTTCAGCTAATAAACACTCGTGGTTTTGTCATTCATAAATTTTGTTCGATTTAAAAAAAAATACAAAAAATCATCAAACTGTGTTGAATTCATGCCAAAATATAAAATTTTATTTCTATCATTCAGACGGATAACTTAACAAAAGAAATAGTAAAACAATTTTATCCAGATAGACAACTCAACTAATACAATGATACAAGATTTACTGGAAATTTTGGTAAATAGCCATAGAGTCTTGCTTTTGAAAATAAATGAACGGACATGAATATTATGAAATATCGGACAAATCCATTCAATGATTCAATCTGATAATATTTTTGTTATAAATATTGCTTAACTGATTAAAATTTGTACGAGTTCCTAATTCTTGTGTACTTGATTCTTTTCCTAAAAACATGACAATCTTAAATCTCAAAATAAAAGGGTATTTTTCCCTCATAATGGTCATATCCCTAGTCGTCATTGGTGTGCTAGTTATGTTTTTTTTAATATAATTCCGTTTGGTTGGTTTTTTCATTAAGTCGTGTATGAATAAAGCTGTCTGTTTGAATTAATCTGTTTGTATAGATTGAAAATGTTTTGATTTGCAAGAGCTTTTTCATATATAAAAGGAACATGTTTCTAAATTTGGAAGAATATGTTTGGATCAACTTGGTTTGCTGTCTAAAACTCCCCCCCTTCCCCCCCTAAAATTTCACTGAATAAACACTATCAAAATAGTTATGTGTAGCTAACCGAATAAGTTATGAGTTTCGTTAAACTTATTAAGCTGCTAAAAGATTGACTGTAAGTCTTTTTAGTTTGGGAAAAAATATGTATTATAAATTGTTTTTATTTTATAATAGTACTGTATTTTAAGATCACTATTTAGGCGTAGTGGGACATGAATAAATCTATCTGGTTTATAAGAGCATCAATAGTAATGAACCGTGACCTTTTTTTTCACATCAGTTTTATTTCTCCTGCACATTTTATAGACCTTTCACGTCCAATTATGGACCAATCCATGGTTTATATAATAAAAACTATAATAATATAAAATTATAATGGTTATTCTAACTAAATGACAATAATTAAAAACTAATTACAATAATTAAAAACTAATTACAATAATAAAAGTCACAGTAATTAAAAACTACACTAATTAAAAATCAACTTCAATAAATCTACATTAATCTTTCATAAACCGTTTTTCTGAATATGTTCGACAAAATCTGCTCGAAGTTGATAATATACTGAACGATCACATAGTTTAATATTTATTTGAAAGTTATCATTGAAATCGTTGAATTGAACCTTAAGATAGGGTAAAGAAGTAACGAGTTGAAGATCGAAAGAGGTAATTTAAAGTGATGTAGGTAAAAAAGGATTGTAACTAATTTGTATAGATAGAATTTGGTAATCAATTAAATTTATTTTTTTGAAATGATTTATATATTAAAAATATATATACAGTGAAATTAAAGATGCATGACAAAGGGGCAGGAATAGGGTGGGTTTTGTAATCCCCGACCCCGGTTTCTAGTAACAACACCCGGCCCAACGGATACGGGGATTAACATCTCGTCTCCCGTCAAACTCAGGTCAAACCTCAATCCCCGGTCCACGACTCAAGACCCGTTCTCCGATAAGGTGCAGTCTCATGTGTTCCTAATACAAATACTCTTGAAGTCCAACAATAACAGAGACCCATTATCAAAATTTATAAAGTCCAAATACTTACTAAATGAATATTACTATATCGGGTATGGAGCGGGTTGGGAATACAATACCTGGCCCTAGGCCCAACCCCGGTTTGAGTCTACCGGGGATCCCTGACCCCGGGACCTGTTTTAGCGGGGAATCCCCGTTCCCTTCCGGGTCGAATGAGTCGGGTTCCCACCGGGTCGGACCAAATCACCACTCTTAATGTCAAGTTCATAATAATTAAATATTTAATATATGGAGCGGTCGATAACTGCTCCGGATGACGTGACATAAACCTCTACGAACCCAAGGGAATGGACTTTTCAAAACAGGTCCATAGACTTTGTGAGGATGACCATTATGGATGCTCTGGTTGAGCAAGTTATCGATCTCTTAGAAATATTTGAGTTTGTTAAGTAATGTTATCAAACACAAAATTTATATTTAATTTGGGTTGTGTATTGTACAACCTGCAACTCATCTTTATAAAATTCCTTAAAAAATTACAATGTTTTTTAATTACATTTTATAAAAAATATATATTTTTTAAAGAATCATAGTATATTAACTTAAGTTATACAACTATCTGTTAAAAATTGACATTTTAGTAACTAAGGTTTAGAAATTATAGTTTTTGTTTATATAGTTTGTAATATAATGTTGTTTTCGTTGTTATGAATTAAAAATTTATTATTGTTTTGGTCCCTTGTAGTTTAAGGTAGGATTTAGTCCAAGTATGAAAATCGCGCAATTTAAACTACAAGGACAAAAATCAAAATTATTAACAAATCACAAGAATGAAAATCATAATTTAGGAGCTGTTTACCAAACAATTATCCATGATTATCAAATCATATTACCTTATCGGATAAAGATGACAAAAATCTAAAAATCTTACCCAACAAAAGCAAACACATGGACCGAAAAATTTACCCGATAAGTGAAAACGACGACTGTTACCACGGTTGACATTTACCAGGTAATTGTTACACACGATACCATTTTGATGGACTTAAAACTTACCTGATAAGTAAGTGATAGTGATGAATTTCATCGATAAACATTTACCCGGATAAACACACAGTAAATAGCCCCTTATTTATTTTTTATGTCAGTGTATTTTTATCTATACTAACTTATAAACCATATTTATTACCTCTTAATATCTTTAAATTCTGATTCATTCAGATGTTTAAGTATTATGAGCGTTTGTTTTATTTTTAAAATAAGAGCTTAAAAACGCTAAGGCCTTGTTTGTTTTTATAAAAAAACCACTTAATACCTCTTATGTCTGAATCGGTCAGACCTTAAGGTATTAAGTGCGTTTGTTTTTTTTAATTAAGAGCTGAATTTGTCTGAATCATTTAGATGTAAATTAAAGTCTGAAAACCTCTTATTTTGGATTCGCCTAACTCGTGCATCCTTCTCTCAAGCTCTAACTCGTCTCTCTCAAGCCCTCGATTTCTCATTCAAGCTCTCGATCTCTCTCTCTCAAGCTCTCGACTACCATCTTCTACCTCTCGGTCTCTCGATTTAAGGTATCCATCTCGATCTCTCAAGCTCTCTATCTCTCGATTTAAGGTATCCATCTCGATCTCTCAAGCTCTCTATCTCTCGATTTAAGGTATCCATCTTGATCTCTCAAGCTCTCTATCCATCTCGATCTCTCAAGCTCTCTATCTCTCGATTTTCTTTCTGTTTTGCCTGGTTCAAAAAAGGGTTTAGGGTTTACCTTCTATAAGGGGTTTTTGGTAAGAGACTATGATCCAAAATGTGGTTCTTTGTTAACTTCTTATTTGATTTATGTTTTGGTTCTTGTTTGATCATTGTCAAAGGTTATAACAAACAGCCTATCAAAAGGGTTCTTGTTTGATCACTGTCAAACAGCCTTAACAGTCCCTATGTTTGATCACTGTCAAAACAGCCTTAAAATTCCACCGAAATTTGGAACGGATTTGGTATCTGGAGGTTTTATGTGCGTATGAAGTATTTGGAAATTAGGAATCGAATTTCGAATTGTTTCRTTAATGTTTATGATTGATTTCAGATACTTTTAGTGCTAGATATGTTGTTGATCARCTTTTTAGTATGGATCGTTTACCCWGTGTTATATAATTTTGTGGATATATTAAGATGGACTTGCTCTGTTATTGTTCTTGATTTGATCGTATCACTTTGAATATCGTTTGGTTTATTTCGAAGCAAGCTTTTTATTCAGATCAAAAATATTGAAAGCTAGTTGTTGGATGGGCTTGAATGATTTAAAACCCACGCAATAGATTTGAGATCATCAAAAATATTGAAAGCTGATTCAGATTTCAGACGTAAAAACAAACAGTCTGACTGATTCAGATTTCAGATTTCAGACGTAAAAACAAACAGTCTGACTGATTCAGATTTCAGACTTCAGCACCACCTCTTAAAATTCAGAAGTGAATTCAAACTTCAGACTTAAGTACCTCTTAAAAAACAAACGCCACCTAAATGTTCTCTGAAATTTTAAATAATAAACGTATCCCTCAATACCTCTTAATCCTAACCCGTCCGCTATCAAACATGAAAAAATATAAAGTTTGGGGACCCAAATGAAAGTTTTAAAAAAACCAGGGACCAAAACTGGTAATCGAGCATCTTTTTATTAGGTCAATTGCCGGAGCCAGATATAGTTAAAGGGTATTTCGGTAATTGCAGCAAGAAAATAGGGTTTATCGTTTGGGCATGAGCCCCTGTGCGCCTATAAAAGCCACACCTTGAAGAAACCCTTGGCATCGCTCCTTCATGGAGTCTTCATGCCTAACGCAGCTGCCGACGCCGCCGCTGCCAGTGCTGCTATCGGACGGTAAGAGATTCAGATGTGTTTATCTCTTTTAGATTTTGTGTACGTGTGTTTGCCGTTGCTTTTGATAGGCGTTACGTTTGCCGGTACCCGGCGGACGTGTCAACGAAAGCATAAATTAAAACTTCAATCGCCACCGGATTTTATCCGTTTTTATCGTAACATCTACAATTTTACTTGTAGATTGTTCGCTTTGTGGTTTTTGAAACATTCTCACTTTTTTATGGCAAATGCACAATCACCGTAATAAGTTCGTTACGATTTTGTTGTAGTATTGATTTTGTTGCTTCATAATGGTGAACTCTCTCAATATTAAATGGGAGAAATTCAAGTTTCCGGAGCATAAATTGAATATTTATATCGCCAGTATTAAACAGCTCGATGTGTATACAATCACATCGACGTTACCTGTCTCCTGGCACATTTATTCTTCATAAGTGAAATTATTTTCGAATCAAAATTTATCGATTTTTACATGCGACTGTTGGACGAAGATCTAATTTTGTAGTCCAGATTAGAAGTCAGTGAATGATGAGTAATTAGTTGTAGTTCATGATCATTTGCGCTGCGCATAGCCGCATACATTTGTGGATTTTTTTGAGGAGTTCATTAGGAGTTTGAAGATCCTAATCAATTGATCGGTGCATACAATCAGTTACTAGATTGAACTAATGGTGAAGAATTAACATAACATTATGCTTAAATGATGAACCGTACACAAGTCATGTTAGAGAAGATTCGCCACTAAATTAACATAACTAATGGTTAAGAATTAACATAACTAATGGTGAAGAATTAACATAACATAATGTTTGTCAAAACAGCTGGTTTGGTAATGAACCAAAACTCGCTCTGTTGACGAGGTCATCCCAAATTTTATGGAGATCTTGTTACAATCGCATTATAACCATATAACTAAGAAAAGTATACAATTCCATATCATGTTAATAGTCTTAAAAATTAAAACAACAAATATAGTTTTGATAGACATACTTTTAAATTAAATAGTTTTTGATTTATAAAATTTCGATTGGTTATTTGTTGAGTTGGGTTCACTGGTTAGGCTATATATATGAACATGGTGGTGCTTTTCGGCGGCGATCGGTGGTTGTCATTGGTGATAGGGGGTTGTGGTAAATCCACACAGGGTTTCAGGTTTCCATTTGGAAGCGTAAGTGGTGATGATGAAACCAAATAATATATATTTAACAATGAATATACAAATGTATTTAACATACATTGACGGGTCTACGTTAATTTAGGATTAAAATGGTTGAGTGACCGAGTGTTTGTAATACATACTACATATTAATAGTTAGTAGCAAAAAATTAGAAGACAAGATGTCCATAACTTAGATTTAGTTAAAATAAAATTAGATAGCAAAATGCTAAAAAATCAAAAATAAAAGACAAACGAGTAGCAAATTGTAAATCAAAATAACAAATTAAAGTATCCTAAATAAAATAACAATTAAGAAAGAGACAATTAATAATTAACATATAATATTAATTATAAATCTATAAAACAATAAAATGCAAAAAGAAAGTTGGAAAAAATCGAAGTAGTGATTAATCAAATTATTAGCATTATAGCAAACAAAATAAGAAAAATGAAATGATTTTCAATAAATTGAGACTTGGAACTTAAAGAGTGTTTAATTGATCCTTAAATAATGACTTGTTGAAGTAAGAGTTATAAATAAAATGTATAAATTTAGATTTGGAGCCTTATGTCGAGGGCCTGTTAATAATTTTTGGTTAAAAGAATAATTAAAACTTATTGCTCATGCTTTATTTTGGTGTTTATTGGGGATTTGGGGTTAGTTTGTTGGTGGCCTGTACCCCCTACCCCTTTAGTGTGCATCCGCCACGGCTTCTTGAGTCTAATCTTCACAAGTTCTCAAATCGAAAAACAAATATCTCGTATATTTGTATCCTTGTGAGACTCTGAGTAGTTGTCGTTAAACACTACAAGATAACTATATATTTCATAGCCAGTACAATTAAGTTATAGCCAGGAACCTGTAGCCAAACTGTCGGTTATTGCCATTCCTCTTACCGAGTAAGTTGGTCATTGACATGTTAATCTTGTATCGTAAGGGTGCGTTTGGTACGTTGGACAGGGTGGGACAGGACAGGACAGAACACAATTGTCCTATGTTTGGTGTGGCCTTATGTGGGACTCACTAGAACTAGCTAGAACACGGGTGGGACAAGCCTGTCCACCCTTACCCCCCTGGAACTAACTAGAACAGGAAATATTTTACCTATCTACCCTCTCAAAACCCTTCTTCGCTTCCACCGCATACTTCAATCGGCGGTATCGATTTCAATCGGCCGTATCGATTTCAATCGATTTCAATCGACACCCTTCGTTCCCCTTCACAAAGGCGTCGATTGCATCGATTGCTGTTTCTATCGATTTCAAAGGCGTCGATTGCATCGATTGCTGTTTCTATCGATTTCAAAGGTGTCGATTGCATCAATTGCTGTTTATATCGATTGCATCGATTGCTGGTTTCAATCGTTCCCCTTCACAAAGGCGTCGATTGCTGGACATAATCATTCCCCTTTTGTATCGATTGCATCTGTTTGTTGTTTCTATCGATTGCACTTTGTTTGCTGTTTTTGTATCGATTGCATATGTTTGCTGTTTTTGATACGATTGCATTTACAAACCCAGACAACAAGCTCATTTTGGTAATCTGCAGCAATAGGAACTACTTTTGTAAGATTGTTCATCAGATCTCCTTCGATTTCATTTTAGGGTTTTAATCGAAATTGTCAGTGACTGTAAAATTGATTGAAGTTGAAGATTTTAGGGTTTCGAATCCGATGTCGTTTCTCAAGTGGGTTTAGGAGTATGGTAGACTAATTTGATCATGGTGGTTAGAATTCTGGGATTGACTCATTGGGGGTAAATTAGTCAATTTAACCAGTTCTGTCCAGTCCTATCATGTCTTACCAAACGCTGAACAGCTGTCCTGTCCTGTTCTGTCATGTCCTGTCCCGTCCTGTCCCGTTCTATCCTGTCCGCATACCAAACGCACCCTAAGTGACTCATATGCGTTTGCCTGATAAACATATAGTAAATGGCCTCTGAAGTTGTGTTCTTGAAACTTTTTTACAAAGGAAAGAAAAGAGGAAGAAAGTAAAGAAAAACTCGTGTTCTTGAAAAAAAAAGTTAGGAGAGAAAGGAAAATAATGATAAATTTCCAACCAAAACTTTTATCTTAAAAATAGGATGAAATGGAAGGAAATGAAAAAAATTAAAATATTCTTAAAAATTATTGAAATTATGAAACTATCGAACCTTTCATTTAAAAAAAATACCTTTAAGGATATATTAGTAAAACAACATATTTTGGTATTTCCCTTTTCTTTTCTTGTCTTCTGGAACATGGATTTTTTTTTTTCTATGTTTCGGAGAATACAAATAAAAAATTAGTAAATCATGTTTTTAGTTCCTATAGTTTGCTGAAAATTTATATTTTGTATTTATAGTTTTGAAATTAAGATTTCATCCCTGCAATTTATAATTAATTACTTTACTTCGTATTTATGATTTAAAACTTATATTTATGATTTAAAACTAATTGTTTTTTCGTCATTTTATGCTTTAAAATTTATTTATATTTTACTCATTTATACTTTTCGGGAATGAAAATAGATATGAACTATAAACTATAAGATGAAAATCAAAATTTTAAAATCACATGTACAAAATACATAACTTTTAACAAACTATAATGAAAAAAAAAACATAATTTAATCAGCTGAAAAGCAATGGGGTTCTTTATTCTTTTGATGTCATGAACAAAGTTAAGACTATGTTTAACGGCAATCCCAATATTTGGATTGTGAATAGGACAAAATAAGGTTTAAAAAAAGAAAAAAAAAAAACAATTAAAAAGCCCTATCTCAACTGAGGTTGTATCTTTTCCATCCCATTTCATTTGTCACGTAACACATTATCAGGTCAATATTATATTTTTATTTTATAAACCTTATATGATAAAAAAAAATGTTTTTAACAAAAAAATTAATAAAATGTATCAAAATTCATGGTTTTTGATTCCATATAAACAGAGCATAATATTGACATATTTTTATCGTAACAATCTTTCTCTTCATTTCAATATCCTCATTATCTTGCAAAAGTTTTAGTTTCTTTCTTTGGTCGCTTTCCAAATTCGGTCTTGATAATTAACTACGATTATTTATGTATTTCAAATATGTAATTTTGTACTTATTTTTGTGATTTTTTTATTTAATTTTAATTGTATGATAAGTTTTTTTATACATAATTATGATCATGTTTTAAAATATTTAACATATAATTTTTATAAATTAATATTTTAAATCAGATTGAATCACAGTTAAATAAAAAAAAAAAGTGATATAGGTTGAAGTTGAAAATTGTACAGGTAGATAAAGATAAAAAACTATTTTAATTAGAGTTGAAAGGGGTTATGAATGAAAAGTTTCTAGACACAATACCAGCTCATGTGATCCGTGTAAGAATGTCAATTGCTAATGGTTGAGCAGTCTGTGTTGTTGTGTACAGGAACTTAAACTATTGATTTACAAGCTTTTTTGGGACTCATATGTGTTGCAGCTTTATGAGAGAGTGGTAGGAACCCATATTCCCCATTGAAAGCAGTTCGGAGTGTGATCCTTGCTCCGCAACTTTTCCATTTTCAATCACAGCTATGGAATCAGATTTCTGTATGGTTGATAGTCGATGTGCAACTACTACACAAGTCCTGCCAACCATCATCTTCTCCAATGCTTCTTGCACCAGATTCTCCGATGCACTATCGAGTGCGCTAGTTGCCTCATCTAACAGAAGGATTGCTGGATTCTTGAGTATTGCTCGAGCAAGTGCAACTCTCTGCTTCTGGCCTCCTGATAGCTGCACCCCTCTTTCTCCACAGTAAGTTTCGTATCCATCGTTCATAGAACTGCATTCGTCATCGTAAGAATGAATTTAAAACGTTAACTTGTTTAATGAAATTTAAAATCAGGATATTTTAAAACCTTATAAACTCGTGGGCATTTGCAAGCTTTGCTGCTTTCATGATCTCAGCTTCACTAGCTTCCTCTTTACCATAGATGATGTTATGACGGATACTTCCAGCGAAAAGGGTTGGTTCTTGGCTCACTAGTGCAATATGTGATCTCAAATGTCTCAGATTGTAGTTTTTCAAGTCTCGTGCATCAACGAGTATGCATCCTTTTATTGGGTCGTAGAATCTTTCTATTAACCCAATGATGGTGGATTTACCCGAACCACTTTGACCCACAAGTGCTACTGTTCTTCCAGCTTCAATTTTTAAAGACAGGCCCTGAAAGATCATTTGCTCAGGCCTTGATGGGTAGGAAAAGTGTACATTCATCAGCTCTATATGACCATTGATTCTCCTTACTTTCAAACCTTCAGAGTCATCTGGGTCGATCTCCGTTTTTCTGTCCAGTACTGCTAACACCGACTTAACTGCACCTCCACCCTTTGATAAATCAGAACTCATGCTTCCTGCATCTGCAATGTTCTTGCCTGTGGTCATCAAGATGAAGAAGACCTGGAACATTTGTTTTGCGGTTACCAATCCTTTATTCATTTCTCTTCCACCATACCAATATGCCAACGATATTGCAGCTGTTGTCACAAATTGGGAAGTGAACAAGCCCAGACCCGAGAACCATGACTGTTTAATGCATTCCTTCCGTGGTCCTTTCTGCGTTTCTGCATATAGTCTCACGATTCTTTGTTGAGAAGCAAAGGCAGTGATTGTTCTATGATTTACCACTGCCTCACTTGCTAGTTGAGTGCCTTCGTTCTGTGCCTTTTTGGCTTTTGTGGACATGCTTTTCATCAGAACAGTCTTGGAGTAGAAGCTTGCTATGAGCAATGGTTGCACTGAAATCATGACAATGGCTACTCTCCAAGTGATTATCAATGCAATAATAAAAGCAAGAAATGCGCTGACAAAGACTTGAAGGAGCAACGATATGCGATCTCCAACGAGAGACCTTATCAAGCTAGCTTCAGTTGCAAGCCGGGCACAAATTGCTGCACTCGTGTTCTCATCTTTATCAAACCATCCAACTTCAAACGTGAGGATGTTTCCAAGCATTTTTTCTCTCACCCTCTTGGTTAAACGCTCTCCCATAACTGCAAAGTTATAATGTTGAAGTAGGTTGGCGACAAAGCAAACGACTCCCAAAACTACAAAAATTATACAGTAAAACGCTGTATCTGATTTCACTTTGGCCTTATCGGGCAAGAAGTATACTGAGACAACTGATCCCAAACAATACGCATGTATTGGTGATATAGCCCCAAAACCAGTGGCTCCTAGGCACCCAAGAAAGGCTCGTTTCCACTCGGGAGCATTCATTTGCAAGAGACGCCATTGTGAAGGACTACGATCAGGTATGTCACTTAAGTATTCGCCATCACTTTCTTGATAAGAATACATTTGGACAGAATGAGCCATACTCATAATTACTGTTGGGCAGAAGGGGGACATTGGGCTGTTTTGCAAGCTTGATCTTGCACCAATCGGACTCCGGGCAAATTGGGGATTGAAATCTCTTCCATGAGGTTGTTGTCGGATTGGTGGATATAGAGAATCAGGGGAGCCAGATTCATTATGTGTTGCTGATTGCTGTAACAACACCATTTGGTAGTAGGCACCACCTTCTTTTTTGTTGTTCTTATGCATTAACTCGTCATGTGTACCAGATTCAATGACTTTCCCTGACCAGAGAACCACAATCTTATCTGCCTTACGAATTGTTGTAAGGCGATGGGCAACTATTATAGTTGTTCTCCCTATTGAAGCCTGATCTAGGGCCTCCTGAACAACTCTTTCAGATTTTGTATCTAATGCACTTGTTGCTTCATCCAGCAATAAAATTCTTGGTTCTTTTAGCAAAGCTCTTGCTATGGCAATTCTTTGCTTTTGCCCACCGGATAATTGAATCCCAAACTGTCCAACTTGAGTTTCATAAGCATCAGGCAACTTGATGATGAAATCGTGTGCGTTTGCTGCTTTAGCTGCAATCTCAACCATTTCTGCCGAAACCCCTTCTTTGCCGAAAAGTATGTTTTCCTTGATTGATGTTGCAAAGAGCACTGGCTCTTGATTCACTAATCCCATTTGAGATCTTAACCATTTAAGCTGAAAGCCCTTTAATCGGTGTCCATCAAGAAGGATATCTCCTTTCACAGGGTCATAAAATCTTTCAAGCAAAGAAATAATTGTCGACTTCCCTGATCCACTGCTGCCCACAAGACCTATTGTCTTGCCAGCTTTCACCTTGAGGTTGAGTTTTTGAAGGATCGGTGTATCTGGTCTTGATGGGTATGAGAAATCAACACCCCTGAATTCAATGTCTCCTCTCACAGATGCTATCGTTTTCCCTGTCCAGTTATCAGAATCTATGAGAGGAACCCGTGAAATCATCTTAAACATTCTTTTGGTAGCAGCTATCGCCTCTGAAATGAATGTGACGTTGGGCAATGCACTCATAGCTGAACTGAAATAAGAAAATAAAATCCTTGTGACTACAATATCTATCTGATCGTACTTTTGACTAGGATATGCTATATTGAGAAAGACTTACAGCCCTGCCATGATTACACAAATTGCTGAAACGAAAACACGACCACCTGTTTCTCCTTTTTCGGTAACAAGATAGCTTCCAACCCAAGATATAAATGCCCAAGCAACAAAAACCATACCCATACTCCCGATCATCAAACCTTTTGTAAATCCTTGCTTTATGCCTAGTGCCATACTTGTCTGAAGTGCATGGCTGAATTTATTAATGGTTTGATGTTCTCCAACATAAGAATAAACAGTTCGGATTGATGATATTGCATGCTCTGCAACCCCACCACCTGTATCATAAGCATCCTTCATCTTCATCCCCAGACCTTGTAGTGAGGCCCCAAAGCCTAACACAGGAACGACAAACAGAAGTGCAAAAGGAAGGGAAGCCACAGCTAGTCGCCATGAAAGTATGAAACTCACTATGATGCTGAATACAAGTGCTGATAGGTGAGCCAGACAGTTGGGTATCTACATGACATTTTGCTTCTTGATGATTTGAGTATAAAAGATTTCAAAATTAGAAGAAAAAAATAGGGCAAGATGCATCAAAATGCAACAAAGTTTAGTTTATTTCCTAGTTGGTGTGACGAATAATTATTTTTTCTCAATTGAATTTCCTATTTTGAACCCATTTTGATGGGCCGATCTTGTAACATCTGATGACGTGGAAACCCGTTTACAAAAGGGTTTCAGCAAAGTAGACAATAAACTTGACATCCATGTCATCAGATGTTACAAAATCAACCGGTCAAATGTGTTCAAAATAGGATAGTTTGAAACTTTGTTACATTAGAAAAATTCTCGTAATACTAAATAAGAATATAAAACTTTGTTACATTTTGATGCAAGTTACGTGAAAGAATATGAATGAAAACCTTGTCAGCCATGACATCTTGAATCAATTGAGCATCACCAGAAATGGCTGAGATGACTTCAAAATTAGTGGAAGAGCCAACTTGTGTGTCAAAGAAACTGACTTCTTGCCTGAGTACGGATTTTAGGTATTCTATCCTCAGACGTGATGTTTGTCTTTCTGCAGTTCTTGTCCAGCAAATTCCTTCTGCCAAATATTTAATAATAGAATCAGCATGAGCATGAGAACTAACCAGTTTCTTGATCTGCGGAGAGAAGGGATTTGTTTCTTTGAGAATGTGTGGGACCCCATTAGATTACTCTCCAAAAGAGCCCTTGAGGAGAGAAGGGAGGTTCCATCATATGGAGAGGAGAGATGGTCCAAGTCTAGCCGATGTGAGACTCAAATACACCCCTTCCACAGAGACTAGACAAGTACAAATTACACTGCAGTGTCTAGTCCCTGAGTAAGAATACGTGGATCCCCATTAGATTACTGTAAGAATACGTGGATCCCCATTAGATTACTCTTCGAAAGCGCCATTGAGGAGAAAAGGGGGTTCCGACTACCGACGTATATAGAGGAGAAATGGTGCAAGTCTAGCCAATGTGGGACTCTAATACTTTTTATGAAATTATGAGCAATCAAGATTCTAGTGCCAGATTTCTTGATATCTTTGCAGGTTGAACCATGGGACACCGATAAACTTACCAATGAAAGCTGATACTGCAACGCCAATAGCTAGGATGAGCAGCTTGAGTGCATACTTCAAGATCAGAAACAACTCGTCAATAATGATGCAGTACAGTTAATATATGCAAGTTATACAATACATACCTTGTCCACCACGTCATTGGAGAAAGTCAGATCACCACTCCCATAATCATCGATGATCCCACCAAGGATTACCATTGTAAGGGGAGACATCAACCCATCTCCAATGCATCCTAAGGTACCAAATAACAAAAGAAGCTTATCTGTGCCATCTGCAAAATGAAACATTCCACCTTTTCTCATCATATCAGTGAATCCTCTCTCTACTCTGAAAGTTAACTGTATATATGCACCAAACATTCATATATGCATATGTATCCATGTATGACAAAGGCTTCTTTAATTAGAATACCTGCATTCTAGTATCTGCCAAATGTCATTGATACCCTCTTTGGTAGCGTAGAGGCTATCTACACTTGTTTGTCATGATCTTTAGTTGTGAATTTTGATGCAAATAACTCCAATCTTGTGTGGCCCCCTTGTTGTTTAGTAAATCGAATATAGTGTCAAGTGTCATGACAAATTATGGGTTGGAGCTCTTAGAGGAGTATGAGTAGGGTAGCAGATTATGGATCGGAGCTCTTTGTGTTTCCTTGTTCGTTTAATCTATTTCCCTCACAGCCGTCGTTGATTCATTTTCTGTTTACTAGTTGTTTGTCTCTTGGCCGGCCAAGAAAGGGATTCTTACATTGTACATTCTGCACATATGAGAGCATGTTGTTTTACTATGAATGACATTTGTCCAATTTGTCTTTTTGAGTTGAGATTCTTTCAAAGTGTCCAACGACCAGAGGTTAACTCTCCAATAAGATCAATTCCAAGAATAGTGATTTTGACCAACCATAACGGTTTGGACTGTAAAACCCAATTTTTTTAAATATATAAATAATATTATATGAGTTTTTAAATATTTTTTTTTAAATTCATTTGAAGTGTTAAAATATTTACGTAATTACTTAAAGGAAATAATTGTAGAAATCTTAAATAAATAAATAATGAAAAGATAGACAAATAGGAAAACAAAATAAAATTGTTTTCTTTTATTATTAAACCAAAAATGTAATATATTACATCAGGAGGGGTCTGGTTGTAAATGTCAGAAAATTCAAGGGGTTAAGTGTCATCTTTTTCAAAAATGGGGGACCTGTTTTGCCAAAAGTACATGACTGTTTTTAGAAAACGACTTACAACTTAAAACTCGCGATTTGGCCGATTTCTTCAACTAATAAGCCAAAACTCTTGGCATATAAATTGTAGAGCACTGGCTTAGGATCGTTTTGAGTCAAATAGCTAGTAAAGTAGTTGAGTTTTGAGAGAGAAATCTGAGTTTGAAGTTCGGAATAAAAAATCTCGGGTTTTTACCGATTTTGGATGAGATTCTTAACCAAATCTCTTGATTCTTATGTCTATGGCTTCGTTTTTAAGTGCTCTATCAAACCTCAATAGCCTCATGTCTCATATTTGTGTTTACATGGTTCTATTTTTATGTTTTGAAATTGTTAAATTTTAGTTTTAAAAACAAACTTTAAATGAATATATGGAACTCATTTCTTGACGAAAATTCGTGTTCTTCATGTCAAAACGTTGGTAAAAATATTACCAAGGTTTTGGTGCAAAGAGAACGAAGAAAAAACGTCAAGAAACGAGCCATTTTCGAGTTTGAAAAGCTCCAAAATGTGCAGCCATGGCTGCTGCCTATTTGGGTTGCAACCTGGTTCGAATCGGGTTGGCGGGTCTGACCCGCGTCCCTTTAATTAGCAATGATTACGCTAAAGTATTTTACGCTTCCACAATTATGTAACGAATTATGTTAAACACATTATGTGTGTTAGAAAGTTTAAGTTCGTATTTTTGTTCATGACATAAGTTATTAAGAATGACGTCACTACACTTGAACGAAAGAAAAATAAAATCGGCGGGTGACATGGACTAAGCACATATAGAAACTAGCCAACTGAACTTATATCCACACATACTTCTAATAAAATCACTTTGAGGATACGATTTGGGCTTGATAAACAGGAGAACTGGGATCATCCCTCATTTTGGAGGGGTAATTATTGGACATAGGATGATTGATCATGTTAAAATACATTTGTATTTTGTGGGTTTATTTGCTTAATTCTTTCTTGTCATCATAAAATGTTCTCTTTGGTGCATCATTCATGTCGTCAAAGTTCAAACTTATGCTTTATATCTATGTCTAATAAGCTGAAAAGCAATGGGGTTCTTTATTCTTTTGATGCCAGGAACAAAGCTAAAAAGAAACCGAAAAGTTTCTAGATAAAATACCAACTTATGTGATCTGTGAAGAATGTCAATTGCTAATTGTAGAGCAATCTGTGTCGTTGTGTACAGGAACTTAAACATATGATTTACAAGCTTTTTTGTGACTCATATGTGTTGCATCTTTATGAGAGAGTGGTAGGAACCTATATTCCCCATTGAAAGCAGTTCAGTGTGTGATCCTTGCTCTGCAATTTTCCCATTTTCAATCACAGCTATGGAATCAGATTTCTGTATGGTTGATAACCGATGTGCAACTACTACACATGTCCTGCCGACCATCATCTTCTCCAATGCTTCCTGCACCAGATTCTCGGACGCGCTATCAAGCGCACTAGTGGCCTCATCTAACARAAGAATTGCTGGATTCTTGAGTATTGCTCGAGCAAGTGCAACTCTCTGCTTCTGGCCTCCTGATAGCTGCACCCCTCTTTCTCCACAGTAAGTTTCGTATCCATCTTTCATGGAACTGCATTCAACATCAGAAGAATGAAGTTAAAAGGTTATTTGTTCAATAAAATTTGACGTTGGGATGTTTTAATACTGGGAAAATTGCATGAAAATACCAGTATCCGGTAGAGCTTAACTTCCTAGGGGAGGTCAAGGATTCCATCCTCACTGAATATGAGGAGGGTTGTGTAGGTTCATTTGCTATATATAAATATTACGTACTCTAAAAAAAGCTTGAAAATACAACGTACTTTGCTATGGATCCTATTTTGGTCAACACATTTTCAAAATGTGCATATTGGTACCTCGAGATGTGACATCTCAAACATTTAGGTAACAGAGTTACCTAATAGGCTGAAAATGCTGAATGTGATCAGGTTTTTCAACTAACCAAAAAATTTCCAGTCATTACTTTTTTTAATAATTTGTTATATTTTTTCAATTGTTATGTGAAAATATTACAAATTTTGAATTTAAAAAAATAGCACGTGGATCTTTTTGATTAGTTGGAATGTTATGAAAATCAATAAGTGAGATGTCACATCTTAGGTACCAAACGAAGGTTCTGAAAATACGTTAGCCAAAATAGGAATCATACCAAGGTATCTTGCATTTTCGTATAATTTACCCTTTAATACCTTATAAACTCATGGGCATTTGCAAGCTCTGCTGCTTTCATTACTTCAGCTTCACTAGCTTCCTCCTTGCCATAGACGATGTTATGACGAATACTTCCTGCGAAAAGAGTTGGTTCTTGGCTCACTAGTGCAATATGTGATCTCAAGTGTCTCAGATTGTAGTTTTTTAAGTCTCGTTCATCGATGAGTATACATCCTTTTATTGGGTCGTAGAATCTTTCTATCAATCCGATGATGGTGGATTTACCTGAACCACTCTGACCCACAAGTGCTACTGTTTTTCCTGCTTCGATCTTTAAATACAATCCCTGAAATATCATTTGCTCAGGCCTTGATGGGTAAGAGAAGTGTACATTCATCAGCTCTATATGGCCGTTGATTCCGCTAACTGTTAAACTTTCAGAGTCATCTGGGTCGATCTTCGTTTTTCTATCTAGTACTGCTAACACTGACCTAACTGCATCTCCACCTTTTGATAAATCAGAACTCATGCTTGCGGCATCTGCAATGTTCTTGCCTGTGGTCATCAAGATGAAGAAAACCTGGAACATTTGTTTTGAGGTTACCGATCCTTCACTCATTTCTCTTCCACCATACCAAAATGCCAATGATACTGCAGCTGTTGTCACAAACTGGGAAGTGAACAAGCCCATACCCGAAAACCATGATTGTTTAATGGATTCCTTCCGAGGTCCTTTCTGTGTTGCTGCATATAGTCTCGTGATTCTTTCTTGAGAAGCAAAGGCAGTGATTGTTCTATGATTCACCACTGCCTCACTTGCTAGTTGGGTTCCTTCATTCTGTGCCTTTTTGGCTTTTGTGGACATGCTTTTCATGAGAACCATCTTGGAGTAGAAGCTTGCTATGAGCAAAGGCTGCATTGAAATCAGGACAATGGCAATTCTCCAAGTGATTATCATTGCAATTATAAAAGCAAGAAATGCGCTGACAAAGACTTGTAGGAGCAACGATATTCGATCTCCAATGAGGGACCTTATCAAGCTAGCTTCAGTTGCAAGCCGGGCACAAACTGCTGCACTCGTGTTCTCATTTTTATCAAACCATCCGACTTCAAACGTGAGGACGTTTTCAAGCATTTTTTCTCGCACCCTCTTGGTTAAACGCTCTCCCATAACTGCAAAGTTATAATGTTGGAGTAGGTTGGTGAAGAAGCAAGCAACTGCAAGTCCTACAAAGATTATGCAGTAAAACTCCGTCTCTGATTTCACTTTGGCCTTATCAGGCAAGAAGTACACCGAGGCAACTGATCCCAAGCAATAGGCTTGTATTGGTGATATAGCCCCGAAACTCGTTGCTCCTAGGCACCCAAGAAACGCTCGTCTCCATTCGGGGGTGTTCATTTTCAAGAGACGCCACTGTGAAGGACTAGAATTAGGTATTTTCTCATCACTTTCTTCATAAGAATGAGTGACACTGAAGGGGGACATTGGGCTGTTTTGCAAGCTTGATCTTGCACTAACCGGACTCTGGGTTGTTTGGGGATTGGAACTTATTTCATGGGTTCTTTGTCTAGTTGGTGTATATGGAGAATGAGGGGAGTGTGATTCATTCTGCTTTGCTGATTGCTGCAACTGCACCATTTGGTAGTAGGCACCACCTTCTTCTTGATCGTTCTTTTGCATTAACTCCTCGTGTGAACCAGATTCAATAACCTTCCCTGATTGGAGAACCACAATTTTATCAACTTTACGCACTGTTGTAAGGCGATGGGCAACTATGATTGTTGTTCTTCCTACTGAAGCCTGGTCTAGAGCCTCCTGAACAACTCTTTCGGATTCTGTATCTAACGCACTTGTTGCTTCATCCAACAATAAGATTCTTGGTTCTTTGAGCAGAGCTCTTGCTATTGCAATTCTTTGCTTTTGCCCACCAGATAATTGAATCCCAAACTGTCCAACTTGAGTTTCATAAGCATCAGGTAACTTGATGATAAAATTGTGTGCGTTTGCTGCTTTAGCTGCATTCTCAACAAGATCATCCGAAACCGTTTCCTTCCCAAAAAGTATGTTTTCCTTGATTGATGTTGCAAAGAGTACCGGCTCTTGATTCACTAATCCCAGTTGAGATCTTAACCATTTAATCTGAAGCCTCTTTATTTCATATCCGTCGAGAAGGATATCTCCTCTCACAGGGTCATAAAATCTTTCAAGCAAAGAAATAATTGTCGACTTCCCTGATCCGCTGCCGCCCACAAGACCGATTGTCTTGCCAGCTTCCACTTTGAGGCTGAGTTCTTGAAGAACTGGAGTATCTGGTCTTGATGGGTATGAGAAGTCAACACTCCTGAACTCAATGTCTCCTCTCACAGATGGTAGCGTTTCCCCTTTACTATTATCAGGATCTATGAGTGGAGCGCGGGAAATCATCGTAAACATTCTTTCCGTAGCAGCTATCGCCTCTGAAATGCATGTGATGTTAGGTAGTGCGCTCATAGCCGCCCTGAAATACGAAAATAAAATCCTTCAGACTACAATATTACGAGACCCTACTTCAAATGGGATACGAAGTATTTACCAGTCCCTACTTTCAAATGAGATATACAGTATAGACCGTGCTTTCGTTTGAGATATACCGTATTTACCAGATTCTACTATCGAATGGGATATTACATATGCAGAAAGACTTACACCCCTGCCATGATGACACAAATTGCTGAAATGAATACACGGCCACCAGATTCTCCCTTTTCAGTGACAAGATAGCCTCCGAACCAAAATATAAATGCCCAGGTCCCGAAAACCATACCCATGCTCCCCATCATCAAACCCTTAGTAAATCCTTGCTTTATCCCTAGTGCCATACTTGTCTCAAGTGCATGGCTGAACTTATCAATCGTATGTTGTTCTCCAACATAAGAATAAACCGTTCGGATTGATGATATTGCCTGCTCTGCAACCCCACCACCTATATCATAAGCATCTTTCATCTTCATCCCTAGAGATTTTAGGAAACTCTTGATGCCTAACACAGGAACGACAAACAGAAGTGTGAAAGGAAGAGAAGCCGCTGCAAGTCGCCATGAAAGTATGAAACACACTACAATGCTGAATACAAGTGCTGATAGCTGAGTTACACAGTTGGGTATCTGCATGACATTTTGCTCATGATGAGTATTTGAACAAAAATATTCTATAATTAGAAGAAAAAAATTATTAATTATAGAGTATGAATGGAAAACCTTTTCAGCCATAACGTCGTGAATCAATTGAGCATCACCGGAAATGGCTGAGATAACTTCAAAATTGGTGGAAGAGCCAACTTGTGTGTCAAAGAAACCGACTTCTTGTCTGAGTACGGATTTCAAGTATTCCGTCCTCAAACGTGATGTTTGTCTTTCAGCTGTTCTTGTCCAGCAAATTCCTTCTGCAAGATATTTAATAGCAGAAATAATATGAGCATGAGAGTGATACAATATGTGAAAACCCGTCAGAGTACTCTCTAAAAGTGCTCTTGGAGGAGAAAAGAGAGGTTTCAACACATATAGAGGAAAAATAGTCCAACTCTAGCCGACCATGTGAGAATATGTGGAACATTGGAACCCTATCGCAGAGGGAAGAAGGTTCCAACACATGTTGAAGAGAAATGGCCCAAATCTAGCCGACAGTGGAAATTTAACAAAAACTTTCTTGATCTCTGTTGCTGCTGGCTTGTAACAAAATGATTTGAGTAAATTATAAATTTGGTCCCTGTGGTTCACACTTTTTACTCACTCTAGTCCCAAAGAGTGCGAAAATGTAGACCATGAGTCCCTTCCTTGTATTTATTTTGATTTGGGACTAGAGTGGGTAAAAAGTATGAACCATGGGGACTGATTTGTAATTTTCTCTTTGATCCTTTTTTTAATGAAAGTATGAGCAATTGAGATTCTAGTGCCAAATTTTTTGATCTTTTGGCTTGCAGACTGCAGTAAACTTACCAACGAAAGCCGCTACTCCAACGCCAATAGCTAGTACGAGCAGCTTGAGTGCATACTTCAAGATCAGGTCAAAAAAAAAAAAAAACTTGTCAACAATGGTGTAGTTCGATCAATTTATGCCGGTTGCATGCTGGTTAGTACAGTGACACAATCCATACCTTGTTAACCACATCATTGGAGAAAGACAGATCACCGCCTCCATAATCGTTGATGATCCCACTAAGGATTACCATCGTAAGAGGAGACATCAATCCATCTCCAATGCAGCCTAAGGTACCAAATAACAGCAGAAGCTTATCTATGCCATCTGCAAAATGGAACATTCCACCTTTTTTCGCCATATTAGAAGGTACACTCTCTATTCTGAAACACCTTGCTGTATGTATGCAGCACATATAATATATATATATATATATATATATATATATATATATATATATATATATATATATATATATAGCATATGTTATCCATGTATGACCAAGACTTGTTTGATTAGAATACTTGCATATTGTAGCATCGGCCAGTTGTTATTGATACCCTCATACCCTCTACGTGAGATTTTTGATGAATTCATTTGGTTTGGGACTATAATTCCTTCTAGTTGTTGGCAGGATAAGAAAAGGCATTTTTACATTCTGCACATCATCTTGTTTTCATATGAATGGTATTTGTCCAATTTGTCTTTTTGTGTTCAGATTCTTTCAATAAATAAGATCAATTCCAAGAATGGTGGCCCAAACTGGCTGAGGTAGGCTAAGTGCACACCTATTATTTGCTAAATGTACACCTACTTATTAAGACGGGTGATGCTATATGTACCCCTACATAAGTCAAAATCAAGTCAAATCGTATATTGAAAAGGATTTTAGCATATTGCGGTGCTGCATTTAGCAATCATAGAGGTGCAATTAGCCTACCCCATTAAGACATTTTTTACATTTTCAATGTATACCATTTAAATGTATTCTTTTTACCTCTTTGGATTGGATTACAATAAGATATGCTTTTAAAATCAGTCATAGAAGGGCTGCTTCAACTTTTCTTCTGGACTTGTGTTCTCATTACGGCAAACAACTTTTCATTTTTCAAATTCTTGGAGGGTATATATGTCTTTTCGCAAAAAAAATTGTTTTTCAAATTATTGAAATGCTTTCATCTTAAAAAAAACATTGTTTGTTTTTATCGTTTGGAAAAAACGATGGTCGTAATATCCAAAGAATGTTTTCGAATATTGTTGACGAATATTTGTTTTTAAACAATCAACAAATTGATATACCTATGATGTTCGTTCGACATCACTTTACCAATGTGAATATGAGGTGGCTTTAATTTTCGGGATCCAATCTTTGACTGATGATGATGTTCATTTGACATCACTTTACCATCATATATACCTGAATCATAGCCCTCGGACATGTAGCTCAGTTGGCAAATGGATGGAGCGACTTTGCTCAAATACACAACAGGTTCAAGTTCGAATCATGCGGGAGACGGGCTTGAACCCCTCTGCTAGCCTTAATTGCTAAGTCATCTCTGAAATGCTTCTTCACATGTAGTTCCTACTTCCTAGGGGTAGGTTTCATGTGGGGTCGGTCGGGGTTGCCAGTACTTACCTTTTGCTCAAATATATACTTGAATTAAAACAGATTGATGGCAATCAATATAATCAAATTTGAAACATCTTACTGTTACAATTGAAATAACCTTTTCGGAGAAGTTCATATAATATTTTTTTATATAATGAAAATGACTAAGGGGCCGTTTACCAAATGTTGACCGGGTAAGCGCTTACGGGGTGTCACTTACCTCTTGGGCGAGCATGACAAAGACCTAGCATCTTACCCGGTAAGAGGCATAGCAAGGACCGAGGCTCTTAGTCGATAAGTGAGGGAGAAGACTCTCACCCAGTCCGGTAAGCGCTTACCGGGTAAAAGTTACATTTTGATGCAGTTTACCTAAAAGAACATGAATGAAAAACCTTATCAGCCATGCCATCTTGAATCAATTGAGCTTCACAAGAAATGGCCGAGATAACTCCAAAATTGGTGGAAGAGCGAACTTGTGTGTCAAAGAAACCGACTTCTTGCCTGAGTACGGATTTTAGGTATTTCATCCTTAGACTTGATGTTTGTGTTCCAGCGGTCTTGTCCAGCAAATTCCTTCTGCGAGATATTTAATAGTAGAATCAGCATAAGCATGAGAACTAACCTGTTTCTTGATCTGGGGTGCAGCTGCCTTGTAACAAAATGATTATGATATTCTCGTTTTGAGAATATGTAGAACCCCATTAGATTACTCTCCAAAAGAGCCCTTGAGGAGAGAAGGGATGTTCCATCATATAGCAGATGTGGGACTCAAATACACCCCCTCCAAGGAGGCTAGACAAGACAGATTGTCTTACAGTGTCGAGTCCCTGAGTAATAGACCTTGGCTCTTATAACATGTAAGCATACGTGGAACCCCATTAGATTACACTTCGAAAGCGTCATTGAGGAGAAAGGGGGGGGGGGTTCCAACATATATAGAGGAGAAATAGTTCAAGTCTAAGCCGATGTGGAACTCTTAACAATTTTCTATGAAGTTATGAGCAATCAAGATTCTAGTGCCAGATTTCTTGATAGTTTGGCGGGTTGGAACCAAGAGACACCAGTAAACTTACCAATGAAAGCTGATACTACAACGCCAATAGCGAGAGTGTGCAGCTTGACTGCATACTTCAAGATCAGAAACAAATCTTCAATAATGATGCAGTTCGATCAATGTATGCAGGTTAGTACAAATCATACCTTGTTCACCACATTGTTGGAAAAAGACAGACCATTGCCTCCAAAATCGTTGATGATCCCACTAAGGATTATCATCGTAAGAGGAGACATCAACCCATTTCCAATGCAGCCTAAGGTACCAAATAACAAAAAGAAGCTTATCTGTGCCATCTGCAAAATGAGACGTTCCACCTTTTCTCGTCATATCAGTGAATATTCTCTCTACGCTGAAAGTTAATTGTATATATGCAGCAAACAGTTATATATGCATGTGTATCCATGTATGAGAAAGAGTTCTTTGATTAGAATACCTGCATTCTAGTATCTGCCAAATGTTATTGTTACCCTCTTTGGTAGCTTAGTGCCTATCTTATATGTTTGCTGCACTTTTTTGTCATGATCTTTAGTTGTGATGCATATAACTACAATCTTCTGTGGCCCTTTTGTTGTTAAGTAAATTGAATTAAAGTCCACAAGGGAATAYCTAGCATAGAAAAGAGCTAGGACATATTTTTTACGGCCTAAGATATGACTACCAGATGGGTAGGTGATGTTTGCACGGGTATCCCTTGAATCAGTGCATTAATTTGACGTGGGGGTAAAAGCACCATTGGGCGATGGTTCCTCTTCTCTTCTTCCTCTTGAACCTCGAACAAAAAAAAGACCCCGCCATCAACTCGACTATTGTTTTCTATAATTCTAGTTTGTCTCTTGGCCGGCCAAGAATGGCATTCTTGTGTCTTACCCTGTACATTCTGCACATATGAGAGCATGTTGTTTTATTATGAATGGAATTTGTCCAATTTGTCTTTTTGGATTGAGATTCTTTCAAAGTGTCCAACTTGTGGTCCCGACCAACCATGATTGACTCATCCAACCATCAACTTTTCTGGATAAATTAACGGTCTTGGATTAAGCACATATTGAAACTACTAACCAACTTATATCCACACACAAGGTTTTAAAAGGCGGAATCGGGCCTCGAGGCGCTTTCTCTCAATGAGGCAAAGCGTAAGCCTCGAGGCAGTCTGAGGCGTAAGGCCTGAGGCGGAAATATATAAACACCAAAATATGTATATACACATATTTATATACGATATATATATAATAATAAATTGCTAAGAGGCGCTGGTTCAGTGATTCTTGACAGAGGAAAGAGGGAAACTGTGAGAGATTGAGAGGGTGTGGAAAAATTGGTTGCTTGTTGGAAGAGGAAGGCTCAAGCCACACTTTTTGATTGAGAGGAAAAACTAGTAAAAGTACACATTGGGGCCATTAGGCTTTAACTTTTAGTTTTTTAACATAAAAAAGTCATTATAAAGAGAAGTACTAATATTGTCATAAAACTTATAGAAAAAGCCAAAAAAAAACCATCACTGAAGCAAATCATCCAAGGCGTAGGCCTAGACACCGCCACATATCTTACCAAACCGCCTTACTGAACCAAGGCGTAAGCCTCGTCCAGGGTACAAGAGGCACCGCCTCAGGTGTGGTTTTGGACCGCCTCGCCTCGAGGTCAAACAATTTTTAAAATCATGTCCACACATGCTTCTAGCAAAATCACTTGAGGATACGATTTAGGTCTCGATAAGTAAAGAACCACGAAAACTGCAATAATTCCTCATAATGAAGGGGTAAGTATTGGACATAGGATGAATGATCATGTGATAATACATTTGTATTTTTGTGGGTTTGTATTTTTGTGGGTTCGTTTGCAGAATTCTTTCTTGACATAATAAATGTTCTCTTGGTTCATCTTTTTTGTGGGAATCTTTGAGAATATTGGGTTCATCATTCATGTCATCAAAGTTGCAACTTGTGCTTCATGTCTATGTCTAATGAGCTGAAAAGCAATGGGGTTCTTGATTCTTCTGATGCCATGAATAAAGCTAAAAAAGAAACTGAAAAGTTCACCATTTAGTGCGATCTGTGTAAGAATGCCAATCATTAATTGTAGAGCAATCTGTGTCCTTGTGTACAGGAACTTAAATATATGATTTACAAGCTTTTTAGTGACTCATAGGTGTTGCAGCTTTATGAGAGAGTGGTAGGAACCTTTATTCCCCATTGAAAGCAGTTCAGAGTGTGATCCTTGCTCTACAACTTTTCCATTTCCAATCACAGCTATGGAATCAGATTTCTGTATGGTTGATAATCGATGTGCAACTACTACACAAGTCCTGCCAACCATCATCTTCTCCAATGCTTCTTGCACCAGATTCTCGGACGCGCTATCAAGCGCACTAGTGGCCTCATCTAACAAAAGAATTGCTGGATTCTTGAGTATTGCTCGAGCAAGTGCAACTCTCTGCTTCTGGCCTCCTGATAGTTGCACCCCTCTTTCTCCACAGTAAGTTTCGTATCCATCTTTCATGGAACTGCATTCAACATCAGAAGAATGAAGTTACAACGTTATTTCTTTAATAAAATATGAAGCTGGGATGTTTTAATACCGGGAAAAGTGCATGAAAATACCAAAAGGTATGTTTGCATTTTCATGTAATTTTCCCTTTAATACCTTATAAACTCATGGGCATTTGCAAGCTCTGCTGCTTTCATTATTTCAGCTTCACTAGCTTCCTCCTTGCCATAGACGATGTTATGGCGAATACTTCCTGCGAAAAGAGTTGGTTCTTGGCTCACTAGCGCAATATGTGATCTCAAGTGCCTCAGATTGTAGTTTTTTATGTCTCGTTCGTCGATGAGTATACATCCTTTTATTGGGTCATAGAATCTTTCTATCAATCCTATGATGGTGGATTTACCTGAACCACTCTGACCCACAAGTGCTACTGTTTTTCCTGCTTCGATCTTTAAATGCAATCCCTGAAATATCATTTGCTCAGGCCTTGATGGGTAGGAGAAGTGTACATTCATCAGCTCTATTTGGCCGTTGATTCCGCTAACTGTTAAACTTTCAGAGTCATCTGGGTCGATCTCCGTTTTCCTGTCTAGTACTGCTAACACCGACCTAACTGCACCTCCACCTTTAGATAAATCAGAACTCATGCTTCCTGCATCTGCAATGTTCTTGCCAGTGGTCATCAAGATGAAGAAAACCTGGAACATCTGTTTTGAGGTTACCAATCCTTTATTCATTTCTCTTCCACCATACCAAAATGCCAACGATATTGCAGCTGTTGTCACAAATTGGGAAGTGAACAAGCCCATACCCGAAAACCATGACTGTTTAATGGATTCCTTCCGTGGTCCTTTCTGTGTTGCTGCATATAGTCCCATGATTCTTTCTTGAGAAGCAAAGGCAGTGATTGTTCTATGATTCACTACTGCTTCACTTGCTAGTTGGGTTCCTTCATTCTGTGCCTTTTTGGCTTTTGCAGACATGCTTTTCATGAGTGTTATCTTGGAGTAGAAGCTTGCTATGAGCAAAGGCTGCATTGAAATCATGACAATGGCAATTCTCCAAGTGATTATCATTGCAAATATAAAAGCAAGAAACGCGCTGACAAAGACTTGAAGGAGCAACGATATGCGATCTCCAACGAGGGACCTTATCAAGCTAGCTTCAGTTGCAAGTCGTGCACAAACTGCTGCACTCGTGTTCTCATCTTTATCAAACCATCCGACTTCAAACGTGAGGACGTTTTGAAGCACTTTTTCTCTCACCCTCTTGGTTAAACGCTCCCCCATAACTGCGAAGTTATAGTGTTGGAGTAGGTTGGTAAAGAAGCAAGCGACTCCAAGTCCTACAAAGATTACGCAGTAAAGCGTTGTCTCTGATTTCACTTTGTTCTTATCGGGCAAGAAGTATACTGAGACAACTGATCCCAAGCAATACGCGTGTATTGGTGATATAGCCCCAAAACCAGTTGCTCCTAGGCACCCAAGAAATGCTCGTCCCCACTCAGGAGCGTTCATTTTCAAGAGACGCCACTGTGAAGGACTAGAATTATATATTTTCTCATCACTTTCTTCATAAGAATGAGCCATACTGAATGGGGACATTGGACTGTTCTGCAAGCTTGATCTTGCACTATTCGGACTCCGGGTTGTCTGGGGATTGAAATTTCTTTCATGGGTTCTTTGTCCGGTTGGTGTATATGGAGAATCAGGGGATCCTGATTCATTCTGCTTTGCTGATTGCTGCAACTGCACCATTTGGTAGTAGGCACCACCTTCTTCTTGATCGTTCTTTTGCATTAACTCCTCGTGTGAACCAGATTCAATAACCTTCCCTGATTGGAGAACCACAATTTTATCCGCTTTACGGACTGTTGTAAGGCGATGGGCAACTATGATTGTTGTTCTTCCTACCGAAGCCTGGTCTAGAGCCTCTTGAACAACCCTTTCCGATTCTGTATCTAACGCACTTGTTGCTTCATCCAACAATAAGATTCTTGGTTCTTTGAGCAGAGCTCTTGCTATCGCTATTCTTTGCTTTTGCCCACCAGATAATTGAATCCCAAATTGCCCAACTTGTGTTTCATAAGCGTCGGGTAACTTGATGATGAAATTGTGTGCGTTTGCTGCTTTAGCTGCATTCTCAACAAGATCATCCGAAACTCCTTCCTTCCCAAAAAGTATGTTTTCCTTGATTGATGTTGCAAAGAGTACTGGCTCTTGATTCACTAATCCCATCTGAGACCTTAACCATTTAAGCTGAAGCCTCTTTATTCTGTGTCCATCGAGAAGGATATCTCCTCTCACAGGGTCATAAAATCTTTCAAGTAAGGAAATAATCGTCGACTTCCCTGATCCGCTGCCGCCCACAAGACCTATTGTCTTGCCGGCTTTCACTTTGAGGCTGAGTTCTTGAAGGATTGGAGTATCTGGTCTCGATGGGTATGAGAAGTCAACACTCCTGAATTCAATGTCTCCCCTCACAGATGGTAGCGTTTTCCCCTTACTATCATCAGGATTTATGAGCGGAGCTCGGGAAATCATCTTAAACATTCTTTCAGTAGCGGCTATCGCCTCTGAAATAAATGTTACGTTAGGCAGTGCACTCATGGCCGCCCTGAAATAGGAAAATAAGATCCTTCAGACTACAGTATTACGAGACACTACTAAGGGGTTGTTTGTTTCGATTAATTCAATGGATTTCAAGGGAATTGGAATGATTCAAGAAGGAGATTCCAATTATTTTGAGAGATTCAATTCCAATTCCTGCCGACCAAACACGTGGTCAAATTCTCATATAATTCCTTCAAAGTCAAATTCCTTTGATGTATTCCCATTCCACCAAATTCCATTTTGCGAACCAAACGCCCCCTTAATTTATTCGACCCTTCTTTCAAATGGGATATACAATATAGACCCTACTTTTGAATGAGTATACAGTAGTTACCATACTCTACTTCGAATGAGATATATTGTGTGCAAAAAAACTTACAGCCCCGCCATGATGACACAGATTGCTGAAATGAATACACGGCCACCAGATTCTCCTTTTTCAGTGACAAGATAGCCTCCGACCCAAAATACAAATGCCCAGGCCGCGAAAACCATACCCATGCTCCCGATCATCAAACCCTTTGTAAATCCTTGCTTTATCCCTAGTGCCATACTTGTCTGAAGTGCATTGCTGAACTTATCAATTGTTTGCTGTTCTCCAACATAAGAATAGACAGTTCGGATTGATGATATTGCCTGCTCTGCAACCCCCCCACCTATATCATAAGCATCCTTCATCTTCATCCCTAGAGCTTTTAGGAAAACCCCGATGCTTAACACAGGAACGATAAACAGAAGTGCAAAAGGAATAGAAGCCACTGCAAGTCGCCATGAAAGTATGAAACTCACTACGATGCTGAATACTAGTGATGACAGCTGAGCCACACAGTTGGGTATCTACATGACATTTTGCTTCATGATGAATATAAAAGATTCTAGAATTAGAAGAAAGATTAAAGAATATGAATGAAAAACCTTTTCAGCCATAACGTCCTGAATCAATTGAGCATCACCAGAAATGGCTGAGATAACTTCGAAATTGGTGGAAGAGCCAACTTGTCTGTCAAAGAAACCGACTTCTTGCCTGAGTACGGATTTCAGGTATTCCATCCTTAGACGTGATATTTGTCTTTCAGCTGTTCTTGTCCAGCAAATTCCTTCTGCAAGATAATGATAGTAGAATCATCATGAGCTCGAGAACCAACCTATTTCTTGATCTGGGGTGCAACTGTTTTGTAATAAAATGATCCTGATCTTTTTGTTTTGAATGAAATTATGAGCAATCAAGATTCTAGTGCCAATTTTTTTGATATTTTTTGCAGGTTTGTGAGCAAGAGCCACCTTTGGCTTGCAGACTGCACTAAACTTACCAATGAAACCCGCTACTCCAACGCCAACAGCTAGGACGAGCAGCTTCAGTGCATACTTTAAGATCAAGTATAAAAAAAACTCGTCAATAATGGTGTAGTTCGATCAATGTATGCAGGTTAGTACAAATCATACCTTGTTCACCACATCATTGGAAAAAGACAGACCATTGCCTCCGAAATCGTTGATGATATCGCTAAGGATTATCATCGTAAGAGGAGACATCAACCCATCTCCAATGCAGCCTAAGGTACCAAATAACAAAAGAAGCTTATCTATGCCATCTGCAAAATGAAACATTCCTTTCTTTTTCGCCATATCAGAAGGTACACTCTCTATTCTGAAAACACCTTACTCTATATATGCAACAAACATAAATACATGCATATATATATATATATATATATATATATATATATATATATTCATGTATGACCAAGGCTTGTTTGATCAGAATACTTGCATACTGTAGTATCTGCCAAATGTGATTGATACCCTCTTTATGTTGGCTGCACTTGTTTGTCAAGATCTTTGTTTAGTAAATTGAATTTTGGTTTAAAGTACGTAAACTTGTCGAAAATTCATTGTCAAATTGACACAACAAAATATATGATAGCCGACCGACTTATTATATTTTATAAAACTGTGACACTATTGGAAAGTCCCATTCAACTTGACTGGTAAATCCTATAGGACTGCTAGATCTGCTGTTATTTGCCAAAAAAAAAAAAATTAAGACCAGAAGGCACATGTACCCAACATGAGTGTCACAAAGTTGGGTATACTTGAGATGGTTTGGTTATAAATTTTAGGGATTTTGGACAAATTTTTTGCTCCAACCGATTCTCGAAAGAGGAGAGAGGGTGTGAAATTCTTCAAATTTGGAGAACCTCTCAATAATGATTACCATAAGAGAGGAGAGAGCATTGTTCTAAAAAGCTTGCTGCAACAGCCATTGTAACGCGTTGTGGCTCAAAGCTTGTGCCACGTTAAGGCAGTGGCACTCCAAGGCCTATTTTGCGGTTTTTGCAACTCAATATTTGATTTTTCTTATCTTTTGATGTCTTATTTGTTAGTTTTTAATATGTAATTTAATTTAAATTGTTTAATATCATTGACTCATTCAGTAAATAGTAGACTACATATTCTTTTATATATAATATTATATATGATATAGAGATTTGCCGCCATAAGTCACGCCTTGTAAATCGTCGTGGGCCGTGACCATGTCGTGGCTCCTAAGGCTCGAGGCTTGGCGTCGCCTCACACCACAGGCTCCCGCCATTTAGAACCTTGGGAGAGAGAAATAATATTTTGTTAAATGTATGAAATATTTTAATAATACAGTTAATGTTGTATGTAATCTTCAAAACGGAGTAGCTGAATTTTTTTTTTACTGTACCTGTTGCTTGTTTCCACACTCACATGTAACGTGTTACGCTTGTTTCTCATAACTTTTATGGAAACAACCACTCTACACGCATAGAAGTATGTACACCCCCTCCTAAGACCAGCTCCAACGGGCCGGTAAAACCCTTTTTTGCCGGTTTCTTCCTTTCAATCACACAACAAAGAGATAAACACCATGCCTGTTAGTGGTTTCGCACTGCATATTTGCAATGAGGAATTCACACGCTATAATGTAGGCCCACAAATTTTATTTTTTTTACGAGTGTGGTTGGAGTTGATTTTTATTTTTGATCTTAGGGCCTACCATATTTGGTGTTTTTTAGTGTCCAAGGTTGAGTTGCTCTAAAATCCTACCTCTATGTGAGATTTATTTATTCATTTGATTCAGTTTGGTCAATAATTCCTAGTTGTTGGCCGGCCAAGAAGTACATCGTGCACATATGAGAGCATCTTGTTTTAATATGAATGACATTTGTCCAATTTGTTCAGACACTTTCAACCAATAAGATCAATTCCAAGAATAGTGGCCCCGACTGGCGGACCATGATTGACTCATCGAAGTTCTGGGTATTAACACGTTTACACGTATAGAAAACGTTCGTTCGACTCTTTTTACTTTGATATCAATTGATGAATTAGTATTGTTCTTTTGGGTAAAACTATGATATGAGAACAATAAATACCATTGAATTGTTTTCTTTTTTACCTCTTTGGATTATAGCAGACAATAGTACATATGAACAAAAGGTTGATTACCAGCAACCTTGACCGACTCCACACGAAAACCATCACCTAGGAACCACATGTGATAAGACATTTCAGAGCTGACTCAGTGGCTGAAGCTAGCAGAGGGGTTCAAGCCTGCCTCCTATAAGATTCGAATTTAAACATGTATATTTGAGTAACGTCGATCCGTCCCTTTGCTAACTGAGTTTCACCTCTAATGACTTGGTACAATAATGTGTTTTTAGAATCAATCATTGAGGGACTCCATTAACATTTTTTATCTTTGTCTTCTTTCTCTTGGATTTCTCTCCAGACGACTTTACATTTTTAAAGTTCTTGGAGGGTAGATATGTCTTTTCACACTAACCGGCCTACTCCCCAACATTTTATTTATTTTTTATTAATTCAAACATTTTTATTGAAATGCTTTCATTTTCAAGCATCTTTTTTGTTTGTTTTTATTATGAAAAATCAAAGATACAAATTTTAGTGTATAATGTTTTCAAATGTTTGTTTTGAACGATCAACAAACTGATATACTGATATGTTTTTATAAAAATCTGAATTTATAACAGATGAAGTTACGTTTGATTGTTGTTTACTAAATTCAAGATGCAATCAGAAGAAAAAAAATCATATATTGAATATGAGATGTCTTTGAATTGGGTGTTTGGATCCAAAAATTAGGAGACTGTTATTTGGCTGGTTTAATCCGTTTATAGTTTATTTGGTTTTCTTGAACTATCTGATAATCAATTAAAAGAGTGTCCGATGCAATCGGTTTGGTTTGTTCGGTTTCAAGTTATTCAGTTCGATTATAAGATAAATCAGATAAAGATATTACGTTAATAAGGTTTGTTAAACAAAGTTGGTTTGTTTGTTCTTTTGGAAATTTTGTATACGAAATAGTTATGATTTTCTTGGGTAAGTGACGAGACGAAAAGGGTTACTAATGGGTTATAAAATGAATATTATTAGAATTTTAAAAAGGTATATAAATATAAAATATAGAAAAATTAAATATTTACGCATTCGTTTAATCCTATTTAACCAAATCTGTAAAAAAAAAATTTGAATCCAAACCAAATCAGTCCATTTTATGGGTTATTTGATTTCGGATTTTTTCCCACTCAAAATCAAGTTCTATTTTTCTTTGGATTCAGACCAAAAAAATATTTTAATCACATAAGGTTTACTAGGAATACGATCGAGTACAAATTCAGATGTTGCAATCATGTAATTGATGTTGAGGAGTTCAAAAATGTAAACTTCATAATTTGCGCAAATAGTTGATTACCGACGACCTTAATCTATCTCATAACAGAATCCACCTCCAAAGAATAAGGGAGGGTTTTTTTATTCACTTGTTGCTGAGGCTAGCAGAGGGGCTTAGGATCGAACCAAGTACATGTCTTATATTTGAACAAAGTCATACTTTCCCTTGATCAATTGATATGACAAAGACATTTATACTTCATAATCAATCCAAGCCATCACAACTTTCTGGATAAGCGTTTTGGTTCAAGTATCTGGTTCTTTAAATATCAAACCGTATAATAAAGATCGTCAGTTTGAGTTGCATGATTAACCTCAATTTTTGTTCAACGGTCTTTTCAACACTAGGTAGTCTGAATTTCTGTTTGAGTATCGTTTTTGTTTTTGTAACCTTAAAACCCGACCTTTTTATCGCCCATTTAGAAAGGAACATTTAATGTTGTTCCAAAAATCAAAAATACGTTCTATGTTACCATTCATGTTACCGTTCAATATTCCAGCCGTATACAACAAATGTAACCACTAAGTTTACCAAGATTGATTTTTTGCGGTCACAATTTGTCATTATTAGTCCATGCATAGCCTGTGACACCCTTCTAAAATAAATGAAAATAATATTGTTTAGCTTTCACATCCTTCCAAAATAACCTTAGGTCTCGTATCATGAATGGATGGATTTGAAAGGATTTGGATTTCAAATTCATTTCAATCTCATGTTTGGTTTGTTGGATTGTCCCGATTTGAACTCCTATAATTTAATTGAAATCTTTCAAACATAGGACTCTGAAATCTTCAGGGAGTGCTCAAGATTCCATAGGATTGTATGCAATAAGGGTTTATAAAATGTTAAAAACATTTCTTTTGTAATAATCAATTTAACAAAAATTTAATTTAATTGTTTTTATAATTATTTTTTATTTTTTTATAAATTATTTATAAATAATGGAATCGAATTTTATTTCAAATCTTACAAACCAAACACACCAATAATTTCAAAACCATTCCAATCCAAATTTCTCCATGAAATCCAAATCCTTCATAAACAATCCGCAAACCAAACGGACCCTTATTCCTAAATAAAAGTTACGCTAATGAGGCTTATAAAGTGGCTTCTTCCACCTTTTTTTTGTCTTGATGGTTCGATCTAGTTGTTAAAGTAAAACGATATGTTTTTTTCACATTTATCTTGAAAAAACAACGGTCGGAAACATGTTCATTTGAGTAGCAATCAAGTTGTTATCGAACACATCAAGATAATATATAATCCCAAAATCATATAAAAACCGTCTAAAAATTACAAACTCTATGAACCAATATTAATCACATATTTTTGTTTTGTTTTTGAAACAACAGTTGTATTTCACCAATGAAACAACACACATGTTGATGTGTGTTGATATGGTTTTGATAACACAACGTTGTTTCATTGGTGCAACAACATATTTCACCAATGAAACAACCTACTCGGTTAATCAGTTCTGATAATACAGTATTGCTTCACCGACGAAGCAACACATGGGACTGATCTCTTTTGATTATAATGTCGTTTCAGCAATGCAATATTACATTGATTGTGTGATTTCAAATGGGAAAAAGTGAGTTTTAGAAGTAAGACTTGTACCGTTGAGCTAACCCGAACATGCCAAGGGTACCACCGGTGTGAACCATCACGACTTTTGCACCGCCTTTTCGCTCCTCCAGGCTAAGTTGAGTTGCTAGCTCCCAAGCAGCCAATGTATATATTGGATCCACAAGAACACCAGTTTCTTGAGCAATTTGTTGGCATGCTTCTATTTCCCCTTTCACCACATTCCCAAATCTGGACCCAAAAAAACAATTACTAAAACAAACCCCTAAGGCATGGGAAGGGTATAAATGTCCAACATGATTAATAATGGGAAAAAAACTCCATTTACATTAAAGGGTCGGGGCAGACCCACTATGGTGGTATAGTGGCACAGGCCACCAATTCATTCCTCTTTTCTAATGTAAAAATGTTTAGGGTTGTGAAAGGTGCCACCATATGCAACTATATATTTCTTGAAACTACAATAATAATCACAAGGTTCTCTTGGGCGAATCAGTTTGCACAGTTCTTTCCTTCGAGGCACGGGTTCGAATCATTGTAATATTTTCTTAGTTTTTAACTTTTAATTTCAAGTGTATTATGTCTCTGAAGTTCTTTTGAGATAAAAGACTCGAACACATGACATCATATACAAAAAGCAAGGAACTAACCAACTGGGCAATGATGATTTTTAAAAGATATCCATAGCTTCATTTCATATAATCAAATGGTGCCACCACTTGAAAAATTCCTATGTCCGCCTATGCTACATAACTTAAGGGCTGTTTGTTTGGTTTTCCATTAAGTCATGTTCGGATTAATCTGTCTGTATATATTAGGAAGGTTTTTGTTTGGAAGGGTTTTCTCATAGATGGAAGGAACGTGTTTTTTTAAATGGAAGGGACAGGTTTGAAAAAAAAAACTTGACTTTCTCCCCCCTAGAAGCTTACTGAATAAGTCACTTTTTATATCAATAAGCCAAACAATCATGTATAGCTGACGAATACGCCGTGAGTCTCATAAGCATATTTAAACTCATTAAACTGCAAAAAAAACAGACCCTTAGTTCTTCGTACCTTTTGCTCCCACTTTTCCACAAGCCGGCGGTGATAACCAATAACAATGGACAACCAAATATTTTTTTCCGATTAATGGGATTCCAAGAGGCGACTATGGCACTAAGTATAAGTTGTCAAGTATAAATGTAACGTTACCAAATTCACGTGCAATAGTTATTGAACTGATGTCGTTGTAATTTAATTACCATAAAATAGTTGACGCCATTTAATGCAATAAAATTCGGAATGATAACTAATCAAACAAAGAAACTTACTTTCTTGGATGTCGACGTTCAACCCAGTTTACGAGTCCGCTGCGTGTAGTAGGCACGTCATAGCATCGGCATAATTCAGATATCAAATGCTCTTCCTGTTTTCTGTACCCTTCAATGGTGTCAGCCAGCATCACTGCAGTTACTTCCCAAGGGAGTCTAGCAGAAGATAGAAGCATTTGTGAAAATTCTAATGGATACTTTGGCCATAACAAAAAGGGTTAATTAAAAAAAGTACAAACATACAATAATGTCAAGTCAGACTGCTTATGGCATTGTAAGGGAGCGTTTGGTACACAGAACACAGCAGAACAGAGGTCACTGTTCCCCATTAGGCATGACTTTTATGGAACAAGGTGGAAAGACCTATACTTTACCGATATAACCTCAAAATAAAACCTAATTTTCTTCTAAAACATCAAATACGCCTCACCCTTTTTACATTTCTTTTCATTCTTTAGATTTTATTTATTGTATTTTATGCTTTTAAAAATTTCACTTTACTGTCCTCAAAATATTCTTTTTATACGGTTTTTATATTTTGGTTAATTTATGTAATTTATTAAATATTAATAATAATAAAATTAATTATAGAAAATGTATAAAATAAAAAGTGCAAGCTACATAAACTTTTTATTTTGGTGTTATTTTAATCGTTTGATGATAACTTTCTAATGATATATTTTGTTACAAAAATATTTATTTTATGATAATTTAATAAATTACATAAATTAATCAAAAACAGATATAAACAACTCATTAAAGATAAATTGGTCATTTTATCTATTTTGTCTTGTCCAATTTTGTCCTATGAAGTCTGTCTAGATACCAAACACGCCCTAAGCAAAGCAGCCCAGTATCTCCGGCTAGGAGCTGGGGCTGGGGGTTGGGATGTACACAAACCTGACCTCTACTCTCAAAGAGTAGAGCGGCTGTTTCAGTGAAACGTAAACTTTTGGCCAAATATTTCACATATTTGTCAAAATTGCTAATTGGACGATCGAGATAAATATGCCAAATTGGTTAAAGTTATAGTAGAGGTGAAATCATGTCACATATATTATGTTTTTGGTAATTAACCGTAAAGAAAATATAAGCTTACAGAAAACTGAGTTCGTTTAAAATGATGAGCGCATACCCTAAACATAAGGCTCCGATTCCTAAACCAACAGCAGTTGTGCCAGTACCAGCATCTACGACAATTTTCAGAGGCTGATCTTTTCCAAGTATATGATCTTGCGATAAATATTGTACAAGGCGAATCAAACCTATAAAGGAGAATTTAGTCGATTAAAACCTATAAAGAGCAGCATCAGTGAACCAAGGCTTCTTGCGCAAAGATTGGGAAAGTGTTTGTACATAGTTTTTCCCTTGCAACAAAGTGGCCGTTTCCCAACTCAAATTTGTGTACGTCTGGTCACAAAGGAGTAATTTTTGCAGTTAGTCACTTGGGTTAGGGTGCGTTTGGTATGCAGACGGGACTAGATAGGACTGGACGGGTTAGAGTGAGGTACGCACGTGAAAAACTTGTGTAAGGATTCAGTATTATTAATTTAATATGGGTAGTTTAATAATTTATCAATCTTGCCCAATCTTCCTGATTTTTGTTTCACCTAGTTCGGTGGGACGGAAAAAATGCATTTGTGTTGCATTCACTCATGTCATGTTCTGGTCTAAATGTTGCACCAAATGTGAGACAACAAGTTTTTCTTACGTCCCATCGCATGTACCAAATGCACCTCAAAAAACACCATTAAGCACATTCATCTACTACACTAAGGATACGTTTGGTATCCAAGACGGAACAAAACATGACAGAACAGTTGTTCAACCTTTGGTAAGACAGAACTGGACAGGACATACCAAATAAAAATTAAAATGACCAATCCCTAATGAGTTGTTTATATATTTTATATATTTTGATTAATTTATTAAATTATAATAAAATACATATTTTTATAACAAAATATATCATTAGAGAGTTGTTATAACCGGGTTATTGGTTTCATATTTGGGGTTGTTATTAAAATTGGTTGGAAAGATTACGGGTGGTTATTGTTAACTGATGAAAGTTGAAACTTGGGTTTAAAATATCTCACTCTCCACCGCCTATATATATACTAGAAAAGTACTCGCGCAATGCAGCGAGACACATCTCAATTCTAATATTCTATTTTATTATTTGTCTCTTTTGATGTTATAATACGATTTTATAAAAGAAAGCAATAATGATTTTATCTTTGAATAAAATATAAATATGAAGATATCATAAAATTTTGAAAAAAAAAATATATCAATGTTAATATCAAATCAACTATTTAAAAGTTCTCATTTTTTA